>NC_058135.1:24916710-25047629 GCF_016433145.1 Gracilinanus agilis
CTCAAAGTCTAATACAATTTGACAAGTCTACACAAAAAAAAAATAAATTAATTAAAAAAAAAAAGAAATGGGATGAACTGAATAGAGAATGTCAAGTAAGCCAATTTTGTGGAATTTAGAATATTTATAAGAGAGCAACATGTAATAGGCATGGATAGGTAGAGACAGGAACCATATTATTAAGAGCTAAAAGGTGCTTGTCCTTTACTCTAGAGGCACATGGGAGTCATAGGACTTCTTAACCAAAGGAAGGACTGCTTTAGACCTATACTTAAGCAAAGTCAGACAACAGGATAGATAAATCATGAAATGTTTTAAGCTTATGTTTATTCTAAGAAAGAACAATGAACTCAAATGAAAGGATTATAATGTTTTTATATTTACCAGTTATTTTAATTTACACTGATGAAGGTCAATTATTAAATATAGAATCTTTCAAGTAGCAAAAAATTAGCAACAAAAAACCATTCTGGAGAAACAAATTTGACATATTTCAAAGAGTATGACATCTTATTCTGTTTTCTATTTTTAGAAGAAAACCTCAAAAGCTGGAAATATATACTCCCAAATGCCAATGAATATGTTGCTTCTTTGATGTGGTTATTATATCCATTGCTGCAAATCACAACAAAACTGTTTTCCCACCCTCCATGATTCTTCTTCATATCTTCCTATTCTCCATAGGGATTCCATTTAAAATGAATATTAAATTTACACAAAGAGATTGCTCATCAATGTGTCTTTTTCATTTTATCACCAGTTCATCTTTTGTTCATACATTTTTCTAATGTCCTTTAACACATTTCTCCAATGAGGTTTTTAATTAATATCTTTTTAAATCAGCTCATGTCATTGTGCTTCTCCATTGCCTTTGGGATGATTTTGATCATCATTTTTGGAGTCTATAGTGCTTCCTGACTAGTAGAAACTTGGAACTAGTGTTCTATTTGCTTGGGCTTTCATCATTCCATTCAAATAATAATGGCTCTTTGGTTTTCTATGACATTGCAATTGTTTCTTGGCCTATCTCTATTAATCAACTATTGTTATTTCAAAAATCATCTAAAATATTTGTATGTAATGGGCATGAATAGGTAGAGACAGGAGCTATATTATGAAGAACTAAAAGATGCTTGTACTTTACTCTAAAGTCATCTGGGAGCTATAGGACTTCTTGACTACATGAAGGACATCATTAGACCCATATTTAAGGAATTTAAGAACTTAAGGAATTTAGACCCATACTTAAGGATCTCTGAGGCAGAGTCAAGATGGCAGAGTAGAAGCAGGGAAGCTCCAAACCACCATGAGAATCCTCTCTAAACGATCTTAAAATAATGCCACAAGTCCAATACAGGAATACAAGAACCATCAAGAAGACAGAATGAAGCAACCTTTATGAACAAATTGAAATGTAGGTAGAGAACTTCTGGGGCACTGGGGTGAGAGGGGAGCACAAGTAGCAGGAGGCTAGAGCAAGGAGTAAGGAGCAAGCCAATTGCAAGACCCTCCACCCCACATTTACTATTCCCACTTCTGAACCAGGCCACAAGCCAACATCGAGACCCTAAGACCTTGCATGAGCCAATAATGATCCAATCCAATGCCATCTCTTAAAGTTCCATGAAAACTTAAGTTGAGGTCTGGAATTCCAACCCTGGGCAATCTGTGTTATATAGCCTGATCTGTGTGGGTCCAGAGTGATGCCAGGAGTCTCAGCCAGGGCTTGTGTTGAAGACCTAGATCTTAGTTTTGGGCAGTTGGTGGACTGAAAGCCAGATCCCCTATCACTGGCAAGGGTAGTCCTTGGGGTGTTGACTTGAGGGAAACTGGCTATCTCTTGCCAATACTTAAAGTTGAGCTCCCAGGCAGTGTAGTCTTCTGTGTGTGGTGTGTCTGATTTGATCAAGCAGGAATTGAGTCCAAAATCCTATTCCCAAGCATGAGGCTAGAATTTGAGCCATCATCAGTGTCAGGGGGCAATTGAATCAGCAGTGGGAGATAGCTCTCAGAGCTCCCAGACATCATATCATCTTGGAGGAACTGAAACTTGCAGAAACCCAGAAATAAAGCAGATGTGGACTGACAGTGGGCAGTAAAGGGTAGTAATAGGAACAGGCCTCTCATACTCTGAAATCTTGCATTTATTACAAGTTAGCACTGGTTAAACATCAACTGCAATACCTGAAGTTTCAGCATTAATCAACCATGATTGTAGATTGTTTAATTATCCACTCTGTGTACTAGATCTATAACATTCTATACTAGGCATCAGCTTTTACCTACTCTGTTTTATTAATTGCTTATTTTGTTTTTAGAAACAATTATCTCTAGTGGTTCTCCAACATACTGCAGCCCCTGCCATGTGCCCACTCTAGAAGGGCAGCAAGCTATCTCTTGCATTGACAAATGATGACAAGGTGGACAATAGAGGAATATGAAACCTGCACAATGGGGACTCTGACATTCCAGAAGAATCTCCCAATCTTGCACATTCTCCTTATTCCCTACAGAATTTTTATGGAGACAAACGGCAAGGCACAAATACAGAAGGGAATAGCAAAAGCAAAGGAAACACAGGCAAAGTCACTAAGGAGAATATGAATTGGACTCAGATTCTGGAAGAGTTCAAAAATTATTTTAAAAATCAGTTTAGATAGGCAGAGTAAAAATGGGGGAGAGAAATGAAAGCAATGCAAGAAGACATGGGTCAAATAAAAAAGGAGGTTCAAAAGATGACAGAAGAAAATCATTACTTAAAAAATTAGAATTGACAACTAGAAGCTAATGAGACATCAAGAAACAATAATATAAAATCAAAAGAATGAGAAAAAAAAACAGAAGAAAATGTGAAATACCTCATTGAAAAAAAATTGACCTGGAAAACAGATCCAGGAGAGACAATTTAAGAATTATTCGACTGTCTGAAAGTCATGATTAAAAAAAAAAAAACCTGGACACCATAATACAAGAAATTATCAAAGAAAATTGCCTAGATATTATTGAACCAGAAAATAAAATAGAAATTAAAAGAATCCAGAGATTACCACCAGAAATAAATCCACAGATGACAACTCCATGGAGTATAATAGCTAAATTCAAGAGCCCTTGAGGGCAGCTGGGTAGCTTACTGGATTGAGAGCCAAGCCTAGAGATAGGAGGTCCTAGGTTCAAATCTGGCCTCAGACACTTCCTAACTGTGTGACTCTGGGCAAGTCACTTAATCCTCATTTCCTAGCCTTTACCACTCTTCTGCCCTGGAGCCAATATACAGTATTAACTCCAAGACAGAAGGTAAGGGTTTTAAGAAAAAAAATAAATTCAAGAGCCCATAAGACAAGGAGAAAATATTGAAAGCAGCCAGAAGAAGCAATTGGAGCAACAATCAGGATCATATACGACTTAGCAGCTTCCACATTAAAGGACTGGAAGGTATGGAATCTGATATTTAGGAAGGCAAAAGATCTAAGTTTACAACCCAGAGTCACCAATCCTCCAAAAATGTGTATATTTTTTCAGGGGAAAAAATGGTCATTCAATAAAATAGAAAATGTCCAAGCATTCTTGAGGAAAAAAAACAAACCTAAAGAGAAAATTTAAGTCCAACACAAGACCCAAGAGAATCCTTAAAAAAGTAAGTAAGAGAAAATTTAAAGGATTTTTTAAGGTCAAATTGTATGGATTCTACATGGAAAGAGGATATTTATAATTCTTTAAAATTCTTATTAGTAGTAGAGCAGTTAGAAAGAGTATACTTAGACTGAGGTTAGGGAAATAAGCTGATTAGGATGATATAATATACAAAAAAAATCAAGGGGTGAAAAAGAGGATGGCATTAAGATAAAAGGGATGGGAAACATGGAATGGAATAAATTATTTAACATAAAGAGGCATGAAAAACTATTATAGTGGAGAAGAGGATGAAGGTGGTGATGGACAATGCTTAAACTTTATTCTCATCATTACTGGCTCAGAGAGGGAATAACAACTGTACTCATTGGGGAATAAAATCCTATCTTACTCAATAAAGAAATGGGAGAAGAAGACAAGGGAAGGGGAGTCGTAATAAAAGGAAGGGGTAGGGGTTATGATAAAAAGCAAAACACTGGTAAGGAGGAACAGAGTGAAAGTAAAAAGAGCAGGATCAAAAGGGGAAATAAGATGGATGGGAATACAAGTTGGTAATCATAACTGTGAATATGAATGGAATAAACTCACCCCAAAAATGAAAGCTGATAGCAGAGTGGAATAAAAATCATAAAACAACAACAACAACAACAAAACCCTACTATATGTTGTTTGCAAGAAACACATTTGAGGTAGGGTGACATACACAGAGTAAAGGTAAGGGACTGGAGCAGAATTTATTGTGCATCATCCAAAGTAAAAAAAAAAAACAGGAGTAGTAATTATAAACTCAGTCCAATCTAAAGCAAAATAGATTGATTAAAAAAGATAAGGAAGGAAATGACATCTTGCTAAAGGGCAGTAAAACAATGAAGTGATAGCAATACTAATATATATATATATATATATATATATATATATATATATATCTCACCAAATAGTATAGCCACTAAATTTTTAAAGGAAAAATTAAATAAATTTCAGGAAGAAATAAATAATAAAACTGTACTACTGTGGCACCTCAACTTCTCCGCTTCAGATCTAGATAAATTAAACTAAAAATGAGAAAGAAGTAAAGGAAGTGAATGAAATCTTAGAAAAATTAGAACAAATAGATCTCTTGAGAGAATTAAATGGCAATAGAAAGGAATTACCTTCTTTTCAGTAGTACATATACTAGGACATAAAAACTTCATAACCAAATTCAGAAAAGCAGAAATAATAAATATATCCTTTTTATATCATAATTCAATAATACTTATAATCAAAGTTGCCTGGAAAGATAAATTTAAAAAATTGCTTAAAAAAGGGTGGGACAAAGAACAAATTATAGAAACAATCAACAATTTTATTAATGAAAAGGACAATGAGAAGACAACATGTCAAAATTTATGGAATTTGACCAAAGCAGTACTTAAAGGAAAATTTTTATCTCTAAACACATCAATAAAATAGAGAAAATGCAAATCAGTGGATTGTGCATGGAACTAACAAAACCAGAAAAAGAACAAATTAAAAATCCTTATTTAAAGTCTAAATTGGAAATCTTAAAAATTAAAGGAGAAATTAATAAAATTGAAAGTAAGAGAACCATTAAACTAATAAATGAGATTAGGAGTTGATTTTATGAAAAAATAAACAAAATAGAGAGTGTTAGTTAATTTGATTATAAAAAGGAAAGATGAAAATCAAATAGGCAGTATCAAAAATGAAAAGGGTGAACTCTAACCAATGAAGAGGAAATTAAAGCAATCTTTAGGAGTTATTTTGCCCAATTATATGCTAATAAATCTGACAATCTACGTGAAATGAATTAAAATTTGCCCAGATTAGCAAAACAGGAAATAGAATCTTTAAATAATCCCACATGAGAAATAGAAATTGAACAGATCATCAATGAACTCCCTAAGAAAAAATCCCCAGGCTAGATGGATTCATAAGTGAATTCTATCAAACTTTTAAAGAACAATTAATCCCAATACTACATAAACTACTTGGGAATCCTAAACCATTATAAAATGAATATGGTATTATTACCTAAGCCAGGAAGAATAAAAACAGAAAGAATATTATTAACTAATTTCATTATGGATGATATAGATGATACAAAAATTTTAAATAAGATACTAGCAAGGGGAATATGGCAATATATCTCAAGGATCATTCGATATGACCAGGATGGATTTATACCAGGAATATAGAACTAGTTTAATATTAGGAAAACTATCAGCATAATTGACTATATCAATAACCAAACTTACAGCAATCATAGATGGAGAAAAACCTTCACCAAAATACATACCCATTCCTATTTTAAAAAATCACTAAAAAGCATAGTAATAAATGGGTCTTTCCTTAAAATGACTAGTAGCATCTACCTAAAACCATCAGTAGCTATCATCCACAATGGAGGTGTTAGAAGTGTTCCCAATAAGATCAGAAATGAAGCAAGGACACTCATTAACTCCACTATTCTTTAATATTGTATTAGAAATGCTAGCTTTAGCAATAAGGAAAGAAAAAGAAATTGAAGGAATTCAAGTAATAAAATAAGAAATAAAATTCTCACTATTTGCAGATGATATGATGGTATTCTTAAAGAATCAACTAAAAAACTAGTTGAAATAATTAATAACTTTAGTAAACTTGTAGGATGTAAAATAAATCCACCTAAATCAACAGTCTATATTACCAACAAAATCCAGCAGCAAGAGTTAGAAAGGAAAATTCCATTTTAAATTATTCTAGACCATATAAAATACTTGGCAATCTACTTGCCAAGGCAAACACAGGAATTATATGAATAAATTTTATTTGTGTGAAAAGTATTTTTATACAATTACAAAATACTTTTCACAGAAATAAAGTCAGATCTAAACAATTGGAAAATAATAACTCATGAGTAGGCAAAGCTAATAAAATAAAAATGATAATTCTACCTAAATTAATTTATTTATTCAGTGGCATGAGTCAAACTACCAAATAATTATTTTATAGAACTAGAAAAAATAATAACAAATTTCATCTGGAAGAAGAAAAGGTCAAGAATATCAAGGGAACTAATGAGAAAATTGTGAAGGAAGGAGGCCTAGCAGTATCAGGTCTCAAATCATACTATAAAGCAGCAATCATCAGAACAATCTGTTACTTGTTAAGGAATAGAATGGTAAAATAATGGAGAAGAATAAATATATAATATACAGGGGCAAATGACCTTTGCAACCTAGTATTTGATAATCTCAAATTTTGGAACAAGAACTCACTCTTTACAAAAATTGCTGGTAAAATTGGAAAACAGTAAGGCAGAAGCTAGGTGTAGACCAATATCTCATGTCCTATACCAACATAAGGTAAAAATGGATATGTGATTTAGATCTAGAGAGTGTTGCCATAAATAAATTAGGGGAACACAGAATAGTTTATCTGGTAAACCTTTTGGAGAAGGTAAGAATTTATGACTAAAAAAGAAATGGAGAGTATTATAAGATGTAAAATGAATAATTTTGATTATATAAAATTATTAAAAAGCTTTCGTACAAACAAGACTAATCTAAATAAGATTCAAAGGAAAACAACAAACTGTGAAAAATTATAACAAATGTTTCTGATAAAGGTCTAATTTCTCAAATTTATAAAGAACTAAGCCAACTTTGTAAGAATACAAGCCTTTCCCTAATTGAAAAATCATTAAAGGATATGAATGAACAATTTTAAGATGAAGAAATCAAAGCTATCAATAATCATAAGAAGAGGGATCAGGGTGGGTGGCTCAGTGGATTGAGAGCCATGTCTAGAGACAGGAGGCCCTGGGTTCAAATATGGCCTCAAACACTCCCTAGCTGTGACCCTGGGCAAGTCACTTAACCCCCTTTGCCTAGGCCTTACCACTCTTTTGCCTTGGAACCAATACGTAATATTGATTCTAAGATAGAAAGTAAGATTTTTTTTAAATAATAATAATCATGTGAAAAAATGTTCTAAAATACTCTTGATTAGGGACATAGAAATTAAAACAACACTGAGGTACCACCTCACACCTATCAGATTGGCCAATATGGCAGTAAAGAAAAGTAGTAAATATTGGAGAGGATGTGGCAAAATTGGGACACTAATGCTGTTGGTATACTTGTGAACTGATCCATCCATTCTGGAGGGCAATTTGGAATTATACCCAAAGGACTACAAAATTATGCACACTCTTTGATCCTGTAATACCACTACTGGGTCTATATCCCAAAGAGATAATAAAAAAGGGAAAGGGCTTACTTGTACAAAGATATTTATAGCTACTCTACTTGTAATGGCAAAGAATTGGAAATTGCAGGAATGTCCATCATGGGGAGTAGCTGAAAAAAATGTGGTACATGTTGGTAATGGAATACTACTGTGCTATATGATATAAGCAAGATGATTTCAGAAGAAGCTGAAAAGATCTGTGGGACCTGATCCAAAGTGAAATAAATAGAACTGGGAGAAGATTATACACAATAACAGCAATATTGTTTAATAATTATCTGTGAAAACCTGGTTACTCTTAGCAATGTGATGATCTGGGACAATCCCGAAAGACATGATGGGGAATCTAGAGATCCCTAGAGAAAGAACTGTGGAAGTCGTCTTTCCCATCAGTGTATTTTTAATTTTATTTTGGGGTTTTGGTTATGTATGACTTTGTTCTTACAACAATGACCAAAACGGAACTGTGTTTTGCATAATAATAAAACTTATAAATTTGTCAATTTGAAATATATATTTAAACTATTTTAGAATACTTTCATTAGGATGAAATTGTACTTACCATATTTGACTATGCAAATACATCTTGTCTTTGTTGTTTGTGTTATTCATACTTAGTTTTGGAAGAGGATTAATGATATCATGCGATGATGTCTTGACTTATTTGAGAATTGTGCTTAAATGAGGCACAGTTGCACAGTCATCACTCACTTTATTCCAAAGTCAGCAGAGTCTAGTGGCAAGATAAAAGGAAGGACAACTTCTTGTCATATAGAAAAGCTGATTAAAATTTCCTTTAGAATTGAGAGAAATCTTCACTTTAATTGCAATCATTATTATCAGTATTAATAATAGTATTGTTACTTTATAAAGGTTATTTATTAGATCTTCACAACTTTGTGAGGTAGTTACTATTATCATTCATGTTTTACAAATAAGACTGAGTGATGTTAAATGACTCACAGGTTACACTGCAATTAAATATCTGAGTGAAACTTCAAACTTAGGTCTTTCTGATGCCAAATAGAGTGTTCTATCCATTGAAACACTTAGCTACCCCCAAGTAGAAGGCATCAACATTATTCACATTATTAGTCATTAATGACGATTTATGGTTATGAAGGAATTTTTTGTCTTACTACATGTAGCCATCATGGAGAGGAGAAATCATTGTGGTAAAATGACCCACCTTCTGCATACCACCCCCAAGTGTTAATTGTATATTACCATAGACAGAATGGGAAGAAGACTGTAATAGTGATTTCATTGATTTAATCAAAGCACCACCGTATTATGATTTTAAAATTATATCTATACGTCAATATACAGATATAGTTCCATAAATGTAACATGTATGTAACAATATATAAAATGTAAATGTAAACATGCAAACTGTAAATAGACATATTTATATTTATGTATGTGTGATGTGTGTAAAGAAATTTCTAGCTTAGCACGTTCCAACTTTTTGACATAGTAATAAAACTTCCTATGTGTACAAATGCATATGTATATATATATACATAATCTATTCATGTATCTACATTTAAATACATAAAATAAATATGAATAAAATGTATAATCATTGTGTCAAAAGGGACTACATCTCTTATCACCATTAAATATATTGCTGATCATATGTCACAAAAAGGGAAATGGGCAACAGGAAGCCTGGAGGTGGCAACGCCATCGAGATCACCAAACTATTTCCAACCTAACCTTTATAGCCATCAAATGGGGCAGAAAGTCCTGTGAAGGAGTCAATCATCCCCAGTAACTGCCACACATAGGACAGATAAGCCAGCCTAGAAGAAACAGAAAGATGCCCCCACGGGAGAGAGAGGAGGAAGCCTATACTAGGCAAGTCAAACTATCACCACCATCACTTTGACCACCATCTTCCTTTAGACACTGATGGAGACCAGAACTCTGAACCAAAGAGCCTTGAGAGTAGCGAAGCTTCCTGTTTGATGCCTGGAGTCATGATTCCTTGGAAATAATTCCTTTGATGATGCAGCCTGGCAATAGCTTCTATATCTCCTATAGACACATCTTTTGAAGATCTGGGGTTTAGGGGTGGGTAGGATTCTTTCCATCAAAACTCTTGTTTTAAGTGGTTCGACATCATAAACTTATGTGATTTTGTCAGGGGAAATGGCATTTAAAAAAAGGCACCGCCATTTGCTTTGTAATTTCCCATTTGACTTGCAGCTAAAACCTTTCATATGTGTTGACTCTCTCATTAAAACTGTGAAGGCAAATTTTTTAGCAACTGAGTGCTCAAACTGCAACCCTCACACCACATATGAGCCCTGCCTTACCCCAGTCAGGGCAGAGAGGAAGATCTCCCATTGGGCAGCTGGGCAGAGGAGCGGGTAATGGAAGAAATGTCCTCAGGGGCAAGTGGAGAGTGGGAGGGGTTCATCCCCTCTGGCTTGCTCCAGCAGGCATGCCATAGATTCACCAACTTGGCATTACAATGTGAACTCTTTGAGAGGAAGAATTGTCTTACTTTTCTTTTTGTATCACTTGTCCTTAGCACAGTGTTATGCACATATAATGAATGTGTTTTTATTCACAAACAATTGTTGCATATTTACAATTTTATTTTCCTTACTACACATTAAGATATTTTCATGTGGAAAATTAAACTCTGTTAAGTGACATGTTCAAGGTGACATAGCTATTATGTGGCAAAACTCACATTTGAACCTGAGTTTTCTGACATTAATTCTAATCTGCCATATTCTCCAAAAATTTTCCATTTATTAGATAAAACATTCTGTGCTGTCAGTGATCACATTAAGAGATACAAACCATTTTTTCAAGGTATATAGAAATAATTCTTAAAAGAGCCACAAATGTACCCAGCCTTAAACGTTGACATTTGATTTAAATTTAATTTTATATGTAACACCAACTTGAATATTCCTCTGTGGCCTTTTACATAAGCCAAGAAAAAAAATGATGCAGAAAAAGAGGAAACTGTTTCGAATGAAGTTTCTAGATCTGAGCATGATGTCAATCTTTTCTGATGTTTCTAAAAATTCCTTGAACTGCTCTTGTCCATTAGGCTTTGGATATCTTTGAAATGAAGCAGACTCACATTTCAGGCTTCCAAGAAATGGAAATATTGAAATCAGCTTGAGAAGTGGTTTTGTGTAGCTGGAGGCTACCTGAAATCTTGGGAGAATTTATATATAAATACGTGTAACTCTGTTTTACAAAATTTTGAACTTGGAAATTGCATGAGAACTTTTGAACCTTCTGACATGAATTTCTGTCTTTGGAGTTGTTCATGTCTCTCTTCTCTTAGGAAAACATTTTAAAGAGAAAATATGAAGTCCATTTTCCTATCACCTGTTTTCTTCCCCCCATCCATCTCTATCCTTTTTACATTTATTTCTACACATTTTCTTCTCTTTATTTTCATGTTGAATCTATGTTCCTTTTTACATTTCACTCATGTCCCAATAAATCAACCACCCAAAGAATCCTTATTTTACTGAAGAAAAATAGTTAAGTAAAATCAACTAACATTTACTGATAGCATTTACTTTGTGCCAGGTATTCCATGAGGTACTTTACAATTATTATCTCATTGATCCTCCCAACAACCATTGGGGACAGGTGTTATTATTACCCACATTTTACAGATGAGGAAACTGTGGCAAACAGGGTTGACTTGCCCAGGTTCACACAGCTAGTATGTGGTTGGAGTTAGATTTGAATGAGGTTTTGCTGATTCTAGGCCCAGAGTTCTACATACTGTTCTATGTATATAAATCGTGTTCTACCTCCTTAACCAGAATAGAGAATTTTGCTTCATCATGTGTCTATTGGAGCCAAAACAGTAATTTCGACTGGGTCCTAATGCCTTTCAGTTTTGTTTCCATGTTGTTTTCACTTATATAATTTAAGACATTCTATATATTAGTCACAGAGTTCTGCCCATTTGCCTCACTGTTGGTGTCTGCAATATCTTTCATTATTTCTTTAATTTTTTCATATGCATTATTAAGTTGCAAAGCTACATAAAGCTCATATACAGTCGTCTCTCATATTATTGAATTTCACTTATCGTGGCTCCACTTTATCACGGTTTTTTAAACAAAATATATCTTTATGCTCTATCTCAGAGTTTTTGCTATATTGAGGGACCAGCCACAGCCCTGTGTTCAGCATCCTGGGTGCTGAATGGCTCAGTGTTTATAAGAGTGTGGGAAAGGTTTATAGGAGAGTGGGAAGGCTTTATAAAGACTTAAAATACATAAAAATAATAAATATAATGCTGCTACTTCACGGATTTTCATCTATCACAGAGGCCTCTGG
Source organism: Gracilinanus agilis (assembly GCF_016433145.1). Taxonomy (NCBI): domain Eukaryota; kingdom Metazoa; phylum Chordata; class Mammalia; order Didelphimorphia; family Didelphidae; genus Gracilinanus; species Gracilinanus agilis. The sequence goes on from NC_058135.1 coordinate 24,928,906, forward strand.
AACGAAACTCCCACAATAAGTGAGGGATCACTGTATTACACTTTATTCACCCATTCTTTATCTATTGAAACCCATTTTATATCTAGTTTTTTGTTCTCACAAAAACTGCTACCACAAAATCTTTTGTATCTATGGGACATTTCTTTCTATCTTCATGACTTTCTTAAAGTATAGAGAGACTGTTAGGCCAAAGGATATAAAAAAGTTTAATGTCTTTCCCTATATAACTTTCTTTTAACATAAAATGGTTGAACAACAGCATATTATTATCCATCTCTTCCCCAAAGCACTATGTATCCAAGACAACTACAAGTCCGAGTTTCTCTCTCTCCTTTTCTCTCTGTTTACTCTTTCCCTCCTACTTTTTTTCTCCTCCTCTTCTCCTTGCTCCTCTTCCTTCTTCCCCTCCTCTTTTTTCCTATTCTTTCCTGAATCAAGTAATCATTTATGAAGTATTATCAATTGACTAATATGTTCTAGGCCTAGTGCTAAGTTCTGGAATAAAACACAAACATATAATTATCTCAGCCTTCAAATAACTTTTATTTTTACCAGAGGTGGCAACATATATCTAAATAGGCATTTATAAAATAAATTCAAGATATCTTCTTTCATAATATGACTAGTAAGGAAATATTATACAACCTCTATCATATTACATGCTGTCTTGGGGAGGGGAGAAGGGTGGGAAGGGTGGGAGGAAGGGAGAGAACATGGATCACAAACTGTCCAAAAATGATAATAAGAAATTGTATCAACATGTCATCTGGAAAAAAATTAAATTAAAAAAATTAAAGACAAATTTAGAAGGATGAGAAGGCAAGAAGCTAACTGATAAGAAAAAAATGAAGAAAGAAGGTGAAGATTGAGCTGATTTTTGAAAGAAACAAAGCATTCTAAGTGGTAGAGGTGAGGAGTGAATGTATTCCTCGTATGAGGGAGAGTCATCACCAAGCCATATTGTCATGTATGAAAAACATGAAGGGAGCCACTTTGGCTGGATTGTAGAGTGTGATCATGGGAGTAATATATAATAATGTTAGATAGATAAGTTGTTTCCATGCTGTGGAAAGTGCTATGGTCTAAGAAAGGAATTTATGTTTGATCCTTGAGGCAATAGGAAATCAATGGATATTATTGAATGGGAGACTGATAGGGTCAGACTTACACTTACCAAGAAGGATGGGTTCTAAGGGGAGAGACTCATTGCAGGGGGACCATATAATAGGTTATTGCAATCATCTGCCAAAGAGGTGATAGGATCCTGGACCAGGGAGAAAGCTATGTCAGTGGTGAGAAAGTGATAGATATTGGTGTAAGATGCTGTAGAGGGAAAAACAAAGTTTATCAACTAAATGACTAAATTGAGTAAGGGAGAGTGTAGAGTTACCATTAATCTCAAAAAAGAGAGCCTGCTTGACTAAAAGGATGGTGTTATTCTCAACACTCATAGGATAATTTGAAAGTGTGTTGGATTTTGGATTAAAAATACAGATTTCTGTTTTGGACATATTGAGTGTGACATCCCCATTGAAAAGTCCAATAGTTAAAAATAGGTAACAAATATTTATTAGATATTTACTATGTGATAAGCACTTTGCTAAGCACTTTGGGGGATATAAATATAAGCAAAACAGGTCCTGGACTCAAAGAATATAAATTCTAGTGGGAGATCACACATGAAAGAATCAGAAGTACAGCGTAAGAAGGGAATGAATGAAACATGATTTGCCTGGGTTTATCCCCAAGATAGACACCCTGAAAGGAGCAAACCAATGTCAGGAGGGAGCTGGCATAGTGGAAGAATATTGTAAGACAAGAGGGCTGTTATTGAGGGAAATTAGAGAGTAAGGTGGAGAATTGAGCCATGATAGCAGAGATATCAGAGTTAGAAGAACTCTATATTATGTCCCTATTCAAAGTCTTGGACAAAGCCACAAAGTCATAGATGAGCATTGGCCTGGATCCATGGAGGGAATTCTTAAAAATCAATATATCTTAGGGTAGCTATGTAGCTCAGTGGACAGAATATCAGATCAGGTGTCAGGAAGAGCTGGGTTTAGTTCTGGCTTCAGACTCTTCCTAGCTGTATAACCTTGGGCCAATCAAAATCTCATTTTCTCACCCTTGCCTTTGTGCCTTAAAGTTGTTACTAAGACTAAGTTACTAAGTAAGGGTTTAAAAAAATCATAGATCCTTATAATATTCTTGAATCCAGAAAATCATCTCACTGTTAGATATATATTTGTAAACTATAGAACATTTACTACAGAATGCTTTTAGCTTGTTTATAAGCTGAGTTTATATTTCAAAAGTTTTTTCTAACCTTTATTAAAACCATATTGAATGGCTATTGCTGGAGAGACAAATCATTCTTCATGTACATTTTGATTTTGGTCAGGACCCTAAAGTCAATCCACATCAGGTTTCTTACTTTAATAACATTCATCTTCCCCATGGAAGCTCTTAGCAAATATTTTATTATTTTTTCTGTCATTTTGGGTAGCTACGTAGTCCAGTGTAGATAGTATTGGACCTAGGGTCAAGAAGAAAAGTTCAAATGTGTTCTTAGACACATCCTAGGTGTTTGATCCTGCACGAGTCATTTAATTTCTATTTCCTTCACTATAAAATGGGGATAATAACAGCATTCATTTCAAAAATGTTTGTGAGGAATAAATGAGATCATGTTTGTAAAAAGCACTTACATAATACAAAATGCCTTATGTAAGACCTTAATCTCTTCTTCCTTCTTTTCCTTCTACTGTCACTAATACAGAAAACAGTTTAATGCAGATGCTAAGATGATCGAGACCTTTGTGGAGAGTCCATTCCATCTGCATTTAGTCTGAACAGATAACTATGTCTATATCTGTCATAGATCGTGCCACAAGATCCAGGAAAAGAGAGACAGGTATTGGTTGAAAAAGTGAATAGAAGCTGAGAGTTTTGATAGAAGGGAGTGTAGGGGTCTACTCTTTATTATTAGTCCTAGTTTTCTCATGTTTCTGAATGTTCTGCCATCTGGAGTCTAAAGCCCAAAATTTGGAGTAGAGAAGGATGGGTACAATGAAAAGTAGATCAGGGAGCCCAATGTGGTTCACTACTACTTCTCCTACATGGGACTTTACTTATAGCCATTTCTTTATTCCTTTCTTTAATATGTCCATTTTTTTCTATTCAGCCAATTTTTTACCACTTTCAGGTAGAAGGGCTAGATACTAATTTTTTGCCAATGATCCAGATCCCTCTTATTTAGTCTTTTTAATTAAAGATCTACCTAATGTACTGTTGACTTTCATATTATTCCCTTTATATTTTCTGTTAGTAATATAATATTCAATCTATCCAACTGTTGTCTCTTCTTTTAACTCTGCCTCCCCCTTCCCCTTAGTGGTGTTAAAAATACTGAGATTTGCTGAGTGCAAGTCATTATTGTTAAAATTCTATAGCTTGTGTATGCCTGAATAACTTTCCTTGAGCCATTTCCTAATTGGAAAAAATGGAATCTAAATTTTTTCTACTAGTAGTCTCCTCAAAATTGGGAATGCCCACAAATTTAAGTCTTTTATAGAAAGGAGATTTGTTTCAAGAATTCAGGGGAATTAAAATTCAGAATTAGAAGAGTAGCTGACAGATTAAAAATGATATTTTTATAAAAGCACAGTGCTTCTTTTTATAATCTTCCATTTTCCTGATTAAACTTCAGAAAACACTTTTTAAAAGTCAACAGTGATGCATTCTGTGGTTTCTGAATTTCTGACTTTCATCTGAGTGCCCTATCAAATAAAAAAAATAATTCAGATAACAGAGTATGTGGTTTCCTCTGCATTTAAGTCATTACACTTAGTTAATCTTTTCATAAGACACATCTTCCTTTTGACCTTATGTACCAATTCCTTTGTTCCTTCCATCTGAAGATTTTTAAAACATGTGGCAGCTTTTCCTTCTGATTCAGAGTGAAAGGTGGAAGGAAGGACAGATTTCCTACACAAAGGAAAGGGTGTTTTTTGTCTTCCTCCCTTTTTCCTGTGAAAGTCAACTCAGTGTAGATCCTGCTAGGTAATTGTGTGCTTGGGTTACACTTAAGGGTTCCACAAAGAGAATATTATATTACAGTGTCTTTCTCTAGTTTCTAAATGCTGACATTGATATTACTAGCCAGCTTAAAGATATCAATCACCAGAAAGCTTATTGACTGTTCAAAATAGTTCTATCAATATCTAATTTGCTCTCTGATCTAAGGCACAGTCAGTCTGTGCAATGCCAATGTACTAAGTCCATCTTCCTAAACTTAAGTCATCTTTTCTCTATTTTACAATAGCCATAACCTTACATTTTTATGTCGAGTCAACTGCAAAAATTGTTATGGTCTATTTTGTGACTAGAAGACTCATCACTGTTTCCTTAAAACAAACAAAAAAATTTGCATGTTTTCTCCACAACATAGAGGTTTGCATATAGCATGGCTTAAGTTTGTGTAGTAATTCTGTCACAATCTTCTATTACATATGACAATTAAGATTTTCCTTTAAAAATTCATAAAAAGCATTATCATTATAAACTAGATCACTAAATTGTGAATGGGGAATTCCTTGTGTCAATACGTTGGAATCTTGTGGTTTTTTACCACAATACAAAACAATATACACTAATGTACAGGAAATAACCACAAGAACATAAATAGCTTTTCTATGTAACTTTCCTTTTTAACTGTGACTTCCTCACTTTGAACTGAGTTCTCAGCAAACAGATAATGCCAATAATAGAAATAGCACCTTAAATTAGTCCCATGTACTATCATAATTGGAATGAGAACTCTTTGCATAAGTGTGAAGTTTTAAAATGAGAAGACAAACAGACTTCCTAACCATTTGAATTCCTACAATGGGTGGCAAATATATCACAAAATGAATGATTATGTGGTAACCTAGCATCTCCACTAGAAAAAGAGGAAAAGGAGAGCCTCTTCATTAGATCTGCGTGTTTAAAATACACACACACACACACACACACACACACACACATATATATATATATATATATATATGCTGAGAGATATTCTTCAGAGCTTGCCAGAAATGGTAAGAGTATGCTAAAGTCCTCAAAGTATGTGTCCATATTCCCCGGGAATGATGTGCTGGTGGGACATCTCTTCAAACAAGGCTTCTCAGATATGCATGGCAAGAGCTTCCTTTTTTTTTTTTTTTTTTTTTTTGTATAGGAAAATTTCAGCAGTAGTATATATTGAAGATGTTCCATTTTTTCCCGTAAATTCAATCATGGTGATTTGTGAGAAATAAAGTATTACCTGCTGCCTCCATTGATGCTTTGGAATCATTGATTGCAATAACTGAGTAAGGGGGATGAAACTATGAGATAGGCATGACTCTCAATTTACTTAAGATTGTCTAGTAACACTATGAAGAATCTATATTTTGATGGTATTAATGAAATAGGAGGAATTTTTTTGCCTGGTTTCAGGGCAAAAATAAAATAAAGTAATGATTAATTAAAATTATAGAGATAGAGATAAGCAAAAATGGCAGAGGAGGAAATAGTATAGTCTAACTAGTCTAATGTGAGTAAGCAATGGGGGAAGCAGATCATTAAGTGAATATCGCTTTCATCTAAACTGGTTGGAAGAGACTAGAACACATATCTAACTCTGCCCCCTCCCCAAAGACATAACCCCTTAACTTCCCCACACACACAGATAAGAGTAATAATAATACATTCAGAAAGGAATTAGTTAGAAACAAAACAGATTTTAATTGTTTAAGATAGATTAAGAAGGATTTAAAGGAAGAGAAAGAAAAGACAAGAAAAGAGTCTCCCTAAAAGCATTAGAGTGTAGCAGCTGATTGCATCAAACTTTGAGTGCTAGTGTGGAAAACACTCCTCTCCCATGACCCTCTTCTTCTTTATAAAGAGGGAAAGGGGGAGCAAAAATAACAAAAATTATAAGAGAAGAATATGAAAGGAAATAACAATTAACATACATAATTGTGAATGGGAACTGGGTGAACTCTCTCATAAAATGGAAGAGGTTAGCAGAAAGGAATAGAAATCAGACTCCAAAAGCATGTAGTTTAGTGTAGAATCACTTTGAAATATTAGAACATTAAAATTTTTAAAAAGGGCCAAGCAAAAGCTATTTCCATCAGTGAAAGTAAAAAAGGCAAGAGATGATGGGAAACTCTGCTTCTTTAACACTTGAAAGAATGGGTTATCAACTTTGAAATTTTTCAGGCAAAAGGTGGGGATAAATTCTCCTACTGTTACTGATTGTGGAAATGACCTAGCCTGCTCAAACCAGAATGAAAAATTTATTGTTAAAATTTCAATATGAGTATTTACTAGAAATAAGCAAATGTTAACGATCAGAATTTTATTTATTGTTTTGTTCATTTTCTAGTAAAGTAAAATTTAAAAATATATGTTGTGTACTTTCTCTGCACATCCACCTGCCAAGCCAGTTGATAAACATTAACCAGCACATTACTGGGCATAGGGTGAAGAAATTCCTTCTATCAATAGGAGTTAGCACTTTGCAATTGATAGACTTAGAGAGTTGCTTAGGATACTGAGAAGGTAAGAGACTTGCCTTGGGTTATATAAGGAGTGTGTGTCAGAGACAGGGCTTGAAACCCTGGCTTTCCTGATACAAAGGCTGCCTTCTTGTTACATGAGATATAATGCAGCAGGGTGACCAACAGACCTCAAGCCTTTGGTGTGAAAATTTCTCTTGAAGGAATCAGCAGATAAGAACAATTTCTTCTAATAGTCATTTAAGTTGACCAAAGCAGGTGCTATGGAGTGCTTAGAACTTTGACAGATAGCCAAGCTCATTCACTGCATCTTCAACCATTGCCAGTCATCCCGACTTGTTTTGCCACAGGACTTGGATGACTCTGGAAGAGAGAATGAAGCTGAAGACTTTGTCTAACCTTGCCTCATTTAAATCCAATTCATTTGAAAGTCCAGACATCACCTCTTGATGTCATTGGTCATCTCTGAAAAGAAGGGTTTTTGAGGGTATTGTTACACCCCAGAGTTTACCCTGAGAAATTACTGAATGTGAGTCCTATCTTTCTGGGTGCTCAGTGGGATCCGACTTCCTGGAAAAGTACTCATAGTAACAAAAGACCTTAATTCTATAGGATGTAGGGGAGGGGAAAGGAGAGATACAGAAATATAAAACATAAAGAAATATAAATAAACTTTGAGGTGGAATGGTGACAACTATCTGATCAACAACTTCTCATTATGGAATGATCCCTCTCTCCTATGGGAAAGAGGAAACATACTCCCATTCTATACTTGTAGTCCAACTCTGTAGACTCACCTAAGAAGACAAATATATTTTGCAGTTGCTGATCAGGCAATCCACTTTCTGACTTTCACTGTCTGAATTTCTCCTGTAAAAGTGAAAGTGAAATATAGGAGTTCATTCCCTGTACTTTTCACCAACCATCATAGTACCTAATGCCCACCCTTCCCCACACTTTCCAGTTCTAAGATCATAAATCATATTAACTCTATCATTTCTCCTGGAAAAAGATGTGACAATCTACTCCCTTAGGGCTCCATTCATCATCCTTATAACTTTTCAAACCAAACTATCCCTCCCTGGCTACAACTTGCTTATGTGTATTTTCCCCTATATCTGTTGTCATCCCCATTAGAATGTAAGCTCCTTGAGGGCAAAGGTTAGTTGATTTTTTATTTATACCCCCATTTCTTAGCATACTGTTAGTCACATAGTTAGTGTTTAAGAAATGCTTGTTCATTCATTCATCCATCCATTCTTTTTTCCCTATGGACTAAAGTTCCTTTACTGTCTTCCCAGCTTGAGGGCTATGTGGGTGTTATCTCTTTCTGAGAGGCACAGACCTCAGGAATTCCTTTTTGTCTCTTAAATTCAGATCTCCAAATTCTTACTCTAGAGTTTATATACAAAAATGGTAATACTACCCAAGAAGTCTCTCTTTTATTGCTACATTCTGGCATCAGGCTTCCTCTGCAATCAAAGTCCCCTTTCTCTTTTGAGCATATTAGGTTTCAGGAGCATCATTCATGAATTCAGACCATGTGGACAAACATATGTTTGCCTTCACATTGCACTGTTGGAGAAAATTTTGATATTCCACCAGTTCCCAGGCTGCTGCTCTCTCTTGGATTGTGAAAGTTCTCTCTTTCCTCTCTGTTCAGAAAGCTATAGTTGAGTACATGATTTCGCTCCCAAGTACTTCTGCCTTAGGGACAGGAGGAAACTTATTCTTTTCTTCACTGTGGGGAAAAACACAAGGGAAAATAAAGTTCACAGTGGTCTGTCAGCTCTTTTGAATAGACCATGGAAGAGGGATTGATCTCCAGATAAGAGTCTGTCCTAAATGTCTAGGAGAGGAAAACATCCTAGGGTAATCTTAGTTACAGAAACTTAATCAGGAGTGGTCTTTTGTCTTCATAACAAGGTGTCAAAAACTGTGCTCATACTCTATAGGGAGAGAGTAATAGATAATCAAAGGTTGCAAACCAAGACTCACCTCTGCATAAGTTTATCAAATTGACCATGCAGTTTCTCTTACAAATGTTTGTTAAATTGAATTTTGACAAGAAAGAGGATGTTAGAAAAGAGAAGGTTGACAAAGCCTGAAAGGGGGTGGTGTGGTGTGGGATTGCCATTAAGGAGAAGAGCAAAGAGGAAAGAGAAAGAAAGATTAGAGGGAGTAGCAAGGTCTCTGATATCACAAATCTAATTGAGACAGTACCTGTTTGTTTCAACTGCATAGGGACAGATAGAGCTGTGTATGGATATACTTTTATCATTAATAGTTTAGCAGAAATATCTTCAGTGAGCTCTATAAGACACTCCCACATTGCTTTGTGTTATTTACGATATTTCCCTGTAATGTGATTTTCTTTTTTTGTTACAAAAGAGCTTCATCACTAAAGGATAAACGAGCTATACTAATAATGGAGATTGATGCATCTGGCAGTAATGATCTTTAATGAAGTATAATCTTATTGCAATTATGATAGGGTTTGGGCTTAGTGCCCATTCCTCTGCTAATGCCACAGGTATCACTCCTTCTAAAGAAAGCTGAAGTCTCTGCCAGCTGCCCTCTTTCCTTCTCTATCTCCCATAGTTTCTAAGAAATAAACTTCCTAAAGAAATAAAATGGTGACTTTATAGTCAACCCTTCTACCTATGACTGATTTCCAGTCATAGCAAACACTAATGCTTCTCTGTTCCATGGTTGTTTCTGTGATGAATTTGCTTGTGGTTACACATTTACTCTGCTCTCTCCTCTCTGCCTCCCCTTTACTAAATCTACTACTCAAGCTAGTTGCAAGACTTGACAATCCTTTCTAACTCTAACTTTTCAAGCTGTTTTTAAGCTATGCTGCTTCTTAGTAAGCATCAATTCATTTTCTTTTAAATCATCACATTTAAACATAACTAGCATCAACATTATATTTTTAAAAAGACAGAAAATAGTTATTATTTTCTCTTGGTTAGATTTTATAACTGTCTTCTAACATATTCTAATAGATCTTTGGACCTATGAAAACAGAAGTTCACAAATGTCAACAGTAAGTCTGTCTGCTTGGGACCATAGCATTTGGACTGATCCCCAAAAGTTGTCTGCCATCTGTTTTAGTCATTTCCTGATAATATAGCCACCAAAATAGGTCTATGCAGAATTCTACTTGCTAGTGCTGCCTTTTGCTTGTCCCCTCTACAATTGTGTTCTCAACTTCCAGAAGAGTGGGCTATCCCTTTGACCTTTGTGTGAGCAACAGTCTAGCTGGAGCACTATGGTTTTGTTAGTACTATATTATTAAGCCAAAAAAAATGAAACCTTTGGACTAGTTGGTCTCTATATAGACCTTTCCAGAATTAAATTCTGCATTTTCTACTAAATCTGTGATTTTATCTATGTAGAAAGCTGCCATTGCATAGCATTCTCTTAAGTTTCCTACCTTTAGACAGTTGAATATAGACTGAGAGATTAGAAGACTTGCTTATGGTCATGCATCCAACATGTGTCATAGATGGGACTTAAATCCAGGTCCTGTTCATACCACGGCTTGCTTCTTATCCACAAGTCCAGGAACCCACCATACTCTGTGATGTGTGTTAAATAACTCTTAGAAGTCCTCCTTAGTTCCAAGAACTTTTCCTCACAAGGAGAGGTGGTCTAAAATGTTGGATTCTCAATGTAATGAGAAAAAAATCTTAGCATCTTAATAATTACTAGACATAAGATTTTCAACTTACCAAAACTGATTTCATCTTCTTTTAAGCCTCTATTTGGTTATTGAGCTGTTCTAAGGAAGTTGCTTTTCCATAAGTTGTTTTTCAATAAGATAGGCTCTTGTAAGGTATGATGTAGTAAGCAACTGAAAAATATAATGTGTGTTATCTGATAAGTCAGAATGCCAATGATAAATATCATAAACAATTTTATCAATAGCTTATGAAGTAAATCATCTATAAAATTATGCAGACATGACTTAGAAATGCCATAGTTAGAACTATACAAAACCACCAGGAACACTAGCCATTAGCCTCTTCCTAGGTCATCAATGGGACAAGAATAGCCCTTGTTTACTTGAGGGCTATACTGATTGACTAAGACTTGTTCGATGACCCTCTTAGAAGGAGACACCTGGCCACCAACAGAGAGAGAAACTTTTGATTCAGGAATGAGAGAAATGTATTGAAATCTCTAAGACTCAGGTTGTTGGTTTATTCTTAGAGAAAGGTATTATTGCAAACTTTAATTACTAAGGTTTAATTGCATGCATTGAGAAAAGTACATCTAATTAGTGTTTCTGTTACACTTGTTAGCATATGTAACCCACTAAAAGTGTGTATTGCATATAATAGTCACACTACCTGAAATCCTATTGGTTAAAGGGCCAATTGAGTTTTCAGTTTAATGTAATTCAGCAAATAAGTAACCCCATTTAAATGATAGTACAGACAGAAACAAAATGATCAGTTGTTGTATGTTAGCGTGATTGCCTGTGTATACTAAGCTTTCCTAACACTTTGTCTTTTCCTACCATGTAATTTGGCTGCATCTTTAAACCTGGCCAGACTTTCATTCCTGCATGTGCTTTCCTGATGCTTCCAGAGGGGAAAAATCACCACGCAGTCACAGTGTAGGTGTAATAAATGGCACCAATGAGAGGAGCAGAACTTCTTCCTTTACTCTCACTCTTACCCCTTGGTGCCAAGTTTTCTTTTGGCCTAGACTCAATTGAGAGTTCTCCATTTCCCTGACAATACCTTCTTCTTGACTAGCCCTCCCAGAGATGATATGAAGAAGCAACTTCTATGGAAAAGTGTCCGGTCAATCCACTTTTAAATCCCAGGACAGTTACATTAGTCTTGCTATGGCAGCAAGACACCATGAGGGAGAGACAAGAGTAGTTTGTACCAGGAAAACCAAACTGCTCACCATAACGTTAAGCCCTGATCGAAACTGCTCAGTACCCTGAACCAAAGAGTCCTTCAAATAGCTTTGTTACCAATAAGAGTGCCCTCAGTTATCATCCCTCAGGTACAATCTCTAAAGAGATAGAGTCGGCCACTGCTTTTGCAGGTTCTGGTCATAGCTACTAAAGACCTAGAAAAGAAAGTCCTTGAAACCAGAGTCACTGTCCAAAGCTTCAACATTCTAAGCCAATATGATATGATCCATGAAAATGAAATTTAAAAAGCATCATGTGATTTCTTACTTTACAACTGGCTTACAGATGAAAACATCCATACATGCTGTCTCCTTTATTATAGTGTGAGCTCCTTGAGAGCACAGACTGTCTTCCTTTTCCATTTGAGTTCTCAGTCCTTAGTATAGGGCTTTATACATATTGAGTGCCTCATACTTCATTCATTCATTCACCCATTCAGTCTTTCGTATCCACAGTAAATAAACAGAAAAAAACTATATAAAGTAATTTTGTAGGAAATAGAGAGTATTAATAAGTGGGGAGATTAAGAGGGGACTCATATAGAAGTGTTGTGGCATGGATTGAGTTAGGCAATGAGCGAGGAGGACAGTTTGCTTAGAACAGAGTGTGTGTCAAAGTTGTAATGTCAAATAAAACTGGATAGGTAGTTGGGAGCTCCGGAATCTGGAGGGGCCAGGTAGAGGATTTCTATTTTTTCATGGAGGCCATTTACCCTAGAAGTAATGATTGAAACTTTTTGAGTTTAAGCGTGGTTTTGGAGGGCACACAGACATTTTGGGTTTTAATAATAACACTTTAGCCTCATATAAAAGATCCGTTGAAAAAGAGAGAGACTTGGAAATAGGGAGACCAATTAAGAGGCCACGGCACCAGTCAAGGTGGGAAATGATAAGAATTTGAACTAGACTAGATGCTAAATAAACAAAGGGAAAGAATGAGAGAGTTTTAGGAATTAGAATAATTTTTTAAAATGTAGTTCCTATTTGATTTTGACATGTTAATATATTTATATACAAGGAATAAACAAACATGGGTTTTTCTGTATCCATATGCAGCTGGCAAGAATGATTATATATGGATTAGTGGTTCCTGTTTCTATTTGAGTTTTACACCACTGCTCCAAGACTTTTTAGGTCCTTACTGTGGAGGGGTGAGTGGAGGAAGAGAAAGATCTGGTTGCAAGATTCAGTGGTAGACCCTATTGTGCCACACTCATGACCTAAGAAGACTAGGAGGTCTTGATCACATAAACTTGTTTCACCCCCAGAAGACAACTCAAATCATCCAATAATGACTTTTCCTTCCCCATCCACCACTACCTCACTTAGGAGCCTTACCTCATATTTAGCCCAAAAAAAAATTAGTCCAATTCCCTGAGAGATCCCTTTTCTCTCATCATTCAGACATTTCTCAGCTTCCTCTTCAAACCTGTCAAGAGGCCTTTTCTCTTACCAAGTCATACAATCTTTTTTTTTTTTTTTTTTGGTAAAACTCTAACATTCTATGTTAAGAGTCAGTACTGTGTATTGCAGTGGTTCCCAAACTTTTTTGGCCTACTGCCCCCTTTCCAGAAAAAAATATTACTTAGCCTCCTGGAAATTATTATTATTTTTTTAAATTTTAATAGCAACTAATAGGAAAGATAAATGCACCTGTGGCCATCACTGCTCCCTTGGATCACTGTAGCACCCACCAGGGGGCGGTGGCACCCACTTTGGGAATCACTGGTGTATTGGTTCCAAGGCAGAAGAGAGATAAGGGCTAGGCACAATGATGCTTAAATGACTTGCCAAACACAGCTAGGAAGTGTCTGAGGCCAGATTTGAACCAAAGTCATCCCATCTCTCAATACACTGAGTCACTTAGCTGTCCCCTGCATATACTCTTCAACCCACCCTCTCTGAGCTTCTCCAATGATACTCCTATTATCATCCCCACACTCTCTTCAATGTCTTTCACTTTGTTTCTACTGATTTCTCTCTTTCTCTGTCTTCCTTTGTGTGTGTATATGTGTGTGTGTGAGTATGTGTGTATTATGTTTAGAATTATTCTCATGTATTTCCCTTGGAATATGATCTCATATAGAGCAAGGAACATGTTTTTTTCTTTATATCCCTGTTCATTGCACAGTGCCTGAATGCCTGTAAATTTTTAATAAATACTTTTTAACTTGTGTTAATGTTTAAAAAATTCATAGTAAACTATGATATGATATGATAAATCATCACTATGAGTGAAGAAATGGCTAAAACCATTTTACCATAAGGAAAATGGAGCTCTATAATTTAAATGATTTAATGGAACACAAATAGCATGTATCAGAGTCAGGAATTGAATGTGGAATTTGTGATTTCCTTAGTCCTGTTTCTATTTTACCACTCTTGGAAGTTGCTATCTCCAAGTTTGTAATTTTAGCTCCATAGGGCTACTTTATCTCACTGGTAACACTCCTGGGTAAATGGTCATATCCTAGTTTATGCAGTCACATGATCTCATATAGCTTTGTGTTTTATTTAAAAAATGAATCACAACCGTATTTTTTCCTTTTTAAGCAAATCAAACATATTTTATTTAAAAACCTAAACATGGTGACATTAAATAATAAAAACTGCTATAGAGCTATATTATCTAAGTGAAATATGGTACCAGTCTTATTTATTAATCAATATTAATTTAATATTTATTATATGCAAAAAACTAATTTAATAGCCTGGGTTCATCATTTTTTGTTAGGAATTACATCTTAATCCCCAAAGAAACCAATTATTTCTTTTTTTTCTAACCATTACCTTCCCTCTTAGAATCAATACTGTGCATCAGTTCCAAGGTAGAAGAACAGTAAAAGATAGAAAATGAGGGCTAAATGGTTTGTTCAGAGTCAAATAGCTAGGAAGTGTCTGAGACTGGATCTCCCTTCTCTAGTCTTGGCTCACAATCCACTGAGCTGCCTAGCCACCTCTCCTCTCCTCCCCTAATTATTTCTTAATGTCCAAATATAATCCTCTTACATTTAATATTTTTATGACCCTTTCCTCTTGAATAGTTTCTCATCTCTGCCTTCATGACATTCTCTCCTTCCTAGTTTTCCTACTACCTAAATGTTCACTCATTCACATTTTTTGGCTTATTCTCAATCATCATACTTCTTCACCTTGGGTGTTCACCAAAGCTCTCTCTGTCTTGGTCTTTCTTCTCTTCTCTCTACCTATTTTTTCTTGGTGACTTTTTCTTCTCCTATAAAGTGAATTTGGGCAAAGTCATCTTGAATTTTAATCTTGCTTTACCTTTGGGTTACATGTGCAACTAGCCTACAGGAGATGGAAGTCCAGAAATAACCTTATGTACACATACTTAGACATGAGGGAAAATGAAGGTGCATAAAATCTATTTCCTCAAACATGTACCAATCAACATTTTTCCCTATATGGAAGTTGTTTACTTCTATCAATATCAGCTGAACAAAGTATGAAATTGCCTTTATCTTCACTCTGTTTGCTGTCATTGTGTGCTAATAAACCATCATGGTCTTATTTCCTGAGTTTGCCTCATTGATGGGGGTAAGACAGAAACCAGCATTTTCTCTTAACAATCTGGCGACTCCACTGGGACCCTTTGCTCACATGACTATCACTGGGTGAGCCTATTCAAACTCTGCAGCTGGTACTCAGACCTTTGTCCAATTGAAGGTCAGAATGGACCATCTCAACAGCTAGTCAGCCATGAAGATGTCAGATAATTAAACTCCTAAAACTTAGGAAAGCTAAGGAGGAAACAGGTTCTTACACCAAAATTGACTCCCTCTTATTTGTGTACAAAGTTATAAGAGCAGAAAAATGAAAAAAGAAATGGAAGTAATAAGTAACTGTTTTTAACTTGGCATTAGGTCACCAAGGGTCAGAATGGTCAAGAGATATGAGTATCATTATAGGATCAGGACAGAGTAAGTTACTTGCTGACTCCCCACTAAGCAAGTTGTTAGAAGCTTTGAACAAAGGAAAACTTCTAGTTCAAGTGGGAATGTACGAAACTCAAGCAGTAAAGCTCAGCACAGACTCAGTATGTGGATAACTGTGGAAAACAAATTTGGCCAGATGAATGCATGACCTTTGAATATTTTCAATTGGCATTCTAAAAAGAAGATGAAGATCTAGTGCCTAGGCAAATGGATTATGAATATTATTGGGTAATATTTTCAAATCCAGTCTGTCCCTTATTACAATTTTCATGATAGGCACCAGTTCAAACTATTGGACCACTACTATACAATATAGATTTCTCAGAAACAAAAACTGCGGCACCCTTAATAACTACTTTTTTAGGGACTAAACAGAGGAAAGTACATGTTCCTTTTCCACCAAAAGATATTGTATTATGGCAGCAACTCATTCCACCCTTTTAGATGGAGCCAGTCACAATCATTATGAAAATTAAGACCATTAAAAGGAACCATAACAACATTTGGGAGGATATTAATAAATTATTAGATTCTCTTCTACTGCCTATGTCCTGCCCTGTGAAGTGAAATTAGAGGTTGAACAAAATAGCACATAATGGCCTAAAATGATTCCTATAAGATGGTAATTTAACCTGTGACTGGCTTTAGTTGAACCCAAAGTCTGGTGGTAATGAATCCCTGGCACAGAGAGCAAGATGATTACTCTCTCTCCTAGACCCCTTAGATATGCAATCTGATTCTAACAGGTTTATTATAGATGATAATTTGGATTGGTTGGTTAGGAGATTACATATCACTAATAAGGTTCTACCTTCCCAGAACACTGACCTTGCAAAAGGTCACTTTAGTCCCCCAACAGAGTTGCGTCTATACTGACTCCCTCTCTATCTAAAATCCCATCATCCAGTCTAGCTACTCTAGGCTATGCTTATACAAAACATAGTCTTTGGTGAAAGCCAAAGATAGTTGTTGAATCAGGAGCTGGTGTCATGAGTGACCTAGTCACCCAGGTTTTGGCAAAGCCCACCAAAGTAACTCAGAATTCCAGGTCACCATCAATGATAGTTTCTCTTATGAGGTCACTAGATGTCACTTTGATGTCTGGGATGAAAGAGGGATAACAGGAACCAAAGGAGATGATTTGGATAGGTTTCACACAGCATCAGGAGAGAGCTTAGTTCAGGAGCTTTTTACTTCTCCACAGTTCCCCCACTCTCTCCCCAGTTGACCATTAACCACTTCAGAATCCTTCCCCAGGATTCTGAGATCTCTTCCTGTACCTCTTAGTTTCTTGCATTCCATCAAACTTCTGTCTCTCCACTCTGGTCCTTTATCTTTTTCCCCAAATTCCTCCCTATCACTCCCAATTGGAGTTATAATAATGTGGGGAACTGAGGAATGGTGCAAAAGACTCTTTATGAATCTCTAGAGCAGGCAGTACTACAACTGATAAAATGGGTAAAATTCCATGCTTTTATTCAAATTTGAGATGAATATCCTGTGATGTATTGGCCAGTTCATACCAGAGGGTGGTCATTTTTGTAATGCCAGTTTGACAACTGGTTTGAAGATGAGATAGCCAAATATGCTGTCTTTTGATGTCCTCAAGAACCATCAAACACACTGCTTATGATATCTTCCTTAGTCAACAGTGTAGAAATTGACATTTGGGTATCAGACACAAGTCGTCCTATGAGACAATCGGTGGGTCATATGAGATGGGTGCCTCATTGGACCTAAGTGATTAGTGTGCCTCCTTACCATCAATTCCATTCCCAGGAGCATAATGGGAACTGAGGCTCTCATCCTGCAAGTTTGCTTGTCATAGTTTGCCCCAGTGTTTAGATGGAAGCCCTCTGTATTATCTATGACTTTCTTTCTTGTCATCAGTTAAACTACTTGTGGAAGAAAACTGTCAAAAGCAAGGAGAGAGTGACTGTGCTACCATTTGAAAACCTACATATTGACTTTATTGAGTTACCAAAGTCTATAGGCTATAGATAGGTTTTGGTACACCAAGACCAAATGAGCCACTGGAAAGAGACCTTTCTAGCTAGATTCACACAGAAAACATTAGTCACAATATATTTGATTGGGGGCATAATACCATAGTTTGGCCTGCCATGTACATGACTTGAATTCCAGAAGGAGAACAAATAACCCTGGTTCCTTTGAGGGTTTCTAATCTCCTGGCTTCCTAATTTTCCTGATTAAAAACCTATTATTGGGTCTATTATTTTCATCATATAGGACTTCTGTGTTCCCTGTGCTTGTGCTGTCTACCATTGTCCATCTCCTCATCTCTGTAGCCCCCAATAGTGAGAGCAGGCCCCAATTAAATCGGAGCCATCAGCTAGAAATCACAGAGCACATAGTCTGTTCCCAAGCATGAGAAAAATAAACTTGCCCTCTCCCCAAATACTAGATATCCAGTCAAGAAAATAATAATATAAGAGTTCTGTGAGAAGAACATACAGTATTGGTTCATACACTGATATGGTGACATGTAATTTAATATCCTATAGAAAACACTGCTTAGAGCCACTAAGGCAATCTACATCCATTGTTTACATCTTGTAAATCCGTGAGATAAATAAACTACTTCTCATTTCCTGAGTTTGCCTCTTCGAGGACACCTGAAGCAAGCTTTCTTTTAATAATTATTATTTCAGTGCACATGATTCCAAGATCTATACATATAGATCCCACCCTTATTTCCCCTTAAACCCGCCTTTCTTAGGCTTATCTCTTCCAAAACCAATTACCTAGTTGACATTTCTTGGAGACATCTCAAACTCAACATGTCCAAAGTAGAGGTCATTATCTTTCTTCTGAAAACTCTCCCTGTTCCTCCCTATTTATGCTGAAGGCATCACAATTCTTCTACTCTTTTGGGTTTATTATCTAGGCATCCTCCTTGATTTATTAGCCCTTGCAAATCCCATCAGTTGCCACATTCTTTCTACTAATCAGCACAGTTTTTCTCACTTCTGACCCATACTCTCCACTTTCCATACCTACTACTCTTATTCAGACTCTCAACCCCTCTTGCCCAGACTAGTGCCATAAGCTCCTGATTGTACTCCTTGCTTCAAGTTTCTTCCACTCTAGCCCATTCTCTACTCAGTTGTCCAAATGATTTAGCTAAAATACAAGTCTAACCATGTCCTTTTTTCAGTAACCTCCAGGGGCTCCCTAGCCTCTGGGATAAAATATAAACCCCTCCTTTTGCTTGTAAAAGCCTTTACAGCTTGGCCTCAACCTATTTTTCCAGCCTCGTAATACTTTACTCCCCTTCTGGGACTCTAACACTCCAATCAAACTGGCTTCTTTGTTCACACAAACACTGACTTCTCTACTATCTCAGTGATTTTACACTGGTCCTTCGTTCTTGGAATGTGTTCTGTTCTCCCCTCAACTACACAGAATTGGTTTCCTCCCTAAAAATGCAGCTTTAAACATCACCTTCCATAGCAATTCTTAATTCTATTTGTTGAGTCCATCTCAGAATAATATTAAAGGATTAAAAAGAAGCATGTTAGTGAAAATAAAGATGATTTCCCTCATCCAAATTCATGGAGCCCTTAATAAGGATTCATAGAGTTCTTGGGAGTCCATAGATCCTAGGTTAAAAACTCCTGTTCTTTAGGTAGCCTTCTCTAATCTCCCTAAATGCTATAGGCCTGACTAGCTTCCTATATATTTATTTTCTACATACTAATGCATGATTATGGTATCTCCTATAATGGAATATAGGTTCCTGCAGAATAAAGATTGTCATTTTCCGAATTCTTATCCAGTGCCTGACACCTAGTAGGCATTACATAAATGCTCACTTTTTGATTAATCTTATACCTATTAGGAGACTGATTTCATCATAGCTCTCCAGTGAGTAAGATTATAGACCAATTTTATATTTAAAAGTCCTATAATTGCCAACAATAGTTACTTCACTCTATATGTACTATTCCTGAGATTGCCTTTTTATTATCTAATACCAACATTATTCCCTATAGTCTTTATTTCCTGTTACATAGTCTCCTTTATTTCAGAGGAGGGAAAAGAGAATGACAGAGACAGACAGACAGACATATACATAGAGTAAACAGAGAGATTGAAAAATGGAGGGATAGAGAGACAAAAGGATGAAGACAAAGAAAGATTCAGAAAGACAGAGGCAGAGAGCAATAAAGAGAGACAGATAGAATGATAGGAACAGACAGACAGACAAAAAAACAGAGATACAAAGCAGACAGAAAGCCATAAATAAAGATGTTAAGGACATAATCGATCCCCAGTGACTCCTTTTTTCCTCCCTCTATCAGATGGAAGTAACCTTTCCTTCTCCTTTTAAGGAAACCATGCTCAACTCCCCTTCCCTGAAACACACATATTTTCACATAAAAGGGCTCCCAAATCAACTTTTTACAATATGTCAACTGGATTAATTGAAATGTAGATTTATACTGGTATGTGTTTAGGGGAGTCTTTCTCTTTGGTTCCCATGTTTCTGTCAATAAATCCTAAATGGTTATAGTTGATCATGAAAGTCCTTTGCAGGCTTGAGGTTTTATCACTTTCTATTTTTACAGAGGTTACCTAGAGCAATAGCTTGAGTTTACAAATTTTACAAACTGTAAACTGTAGTTTACAAACTACAAATCTAAGCTTATACTAATCAATGAGCATATATTTAGCACCTACTATAACAACATATTTAAACAATATGGAAATATGCATGTCATGGAATCTAAATTGATATTATCACACTGATCTTTTGTGCTCATGTCTCCTACAAACAAGTGGCAAAGTCAAATGGAATCTTTGGAATAACAGTCTTGATATAGTTAGATTCATGTTTATATGTGCTGAGAGAAGCTTGAAGGCAGATTTTATATTTTTTAGGGAACCATGAATCCAAGTAGTCCCCTGCTTATATTATTGTTGATGATTTCATCATAATGACTGGAAGATAATTTGTTTATTCCTTCGAGGCATCTGGGAGAAAAAGAAAATACATGGTGTGAAACCTAACAGCCTCATCAGTTCAAAGTCTTCAACAAAAATAGCTAGAGTA
Source organism: Gracilinanus agilis (assembly GCF_016433145.1). Lineage (NCBI taxonomy): Eukaryota > Metazoa > Chordata > Mammalia > Didelphimorphia > Didelphidae > Gracilinanus > Gracilinanus agilis. The sequence continues at coordinate 24,949,428 of NC_058135.1, forward strand.
ACAATGACTTAGCTAGAGAGGAGAATGGGGGGAAAGAGCTGCCCTCCAGAGCCAGCCAGCGTCTCAGAAAGGTTTAACCCTAACAGCTGAAGTGAAGATGATAAATTACATCATCATTTCTAACCAATCAAGCAGTAGAAGTGGCCGAGGCAGAAAAAGATTTTTTTAAAAGCCTGTGTTCATTTAAGAAAAAAATAAATCCTTATGGTGAAATTTTATAAGTGAAGTACATCCTCTTTGGGGGATCCTTCCCCAAAGAATAATTCCATTTCTGGCTTCTTTGTGGAATCTTTTGAGATTCAGTATTAGGGGAGCAACATATGCAAGCAATCAAAAAGCAAACCAAGCAACAACAAACATCTTTCCTATCTTCTCCCCCCACACTCACCTCCAAGAATAAAAATCTCTACAATACAATACAAGACAGCAGTAGTTTGGATTTGTCCCTTCTGTTTTCTATGAAAATTTTCTCTTTATTAAAAAAAATCAATTAGAAGGTCACCATTTAAAGGTTTTAGCAGCAAGAGCATCACTGTAAATGAATATATGTCATATAAAGGAAGTTTCCTTTTACTGATTGGGTAGATTTGAAACATATTATTTTTAATTCAACTCTCCAGGGGCATTTTAAAAACTGATAACTAATATTTTTACTTAAATATGCAGTTTTAGGTTATTAAACTTTTTTGCAGTTTTTAATTTCTTATGGCAAGATCCCATTCCATTGAATCATTGGGGAACTTGATAAAGTCCAACATGAGTATCTTCAATAATGAGAGATGGTGTCATGCATCCAGAAGTCTTGTTGAGTTGAGGATAATTAGAATTCAGAATCAAGAAGTCCAGAGCAAGAACTGGCACTGGGAGAAAATGACGATAGGGAGTAGTATAGCTTTGGGTAGAGATTGATGGCAATGAGATAGAGCTAAGTTACAGTGGAACCTAGAAAAACCTTCTTTATTGGAACAATGTTAGGGTCAGGATAGAACTAACAACTGATAGGGCACTAAAACATTTAAATCACTAACTGGCCACCTTATCTTGCATCTACATTCTTTTAAGTAACACCTAATTGAATCCAGATAAGAAGAAATAGAGAAATACATATATTAACACAATTGGGTTCTGTGCCTGGCCTCTTGTATTAATTTTGTTCCAGGCTCCTAACACTGATATTTCTATCCTCTCGACTAGGTTCTAACACACTAATTAAAGGAGTTCTTGTATTTCTGGAAACATAAATTTACATGCTCTAGTTAGTGTGAGGAATAGGCTTTTGAAAACAATGGAAAGAGTGCAAACTTTGGAACTGAAGGTACTACTTACATAGAGAATCAGATCTTTTGAGGCAGAAGAAAACTCAGAGATTATATAAGTCCATACCTCAATATTATGGATTACAGCCTCAGAGAAGTTAAATGACTTGCCTAATGTCACACAGATTATAAGTGGCAAAGTCAAGTCTTCTGAAATACAAAGTCAGCATTATTGCATCTTACCCCTTCTGCTGCTTATAACTTTTGGGAAAATCTTAACTCCCTAGTTCTTAGTTTTCTTCTCTGTGAAATAAGAGATTAGACTAGATAGATCATGAGTTTCCTTCTAGTTTCAACTATCTAAGGAGACCTTTAAAATACTCTAGGCATATAAATTATTATTAATTAATCCATGTGGTATCTGTACATTATATAGTTACATATTATAATAATTATGGTTATTATCTCAATCTTACAGTTAAGAACACTGAGGCAATCAGAGTTTAAATAACTTGCTTGATGTCACACAGTTATAAGGGCCTAAGGAAGGATTTGAACTCAGGTCTTCCTAACTACAAATTCCACATTTTATCTGTCTTTCCATATAAGGAGAAGAGGTGCACAGAAGAACCCATGTATTGCCTATTATACAGATAGGTGATCCTCAGAAGAGGTTGGTAATAAATGAATTCAAAATTTTAAAATATTATTGTTAATTAGAATTCATAGACAATTTGATGAAAAATAATGAATGTTTCTGAGACTGCTAGCCAGAACATTAAGCAATTTAAATTACCGTGTGGTTATTTGTGGTTTAGTTCCTTCTCCCCCTTTTTTTCCTGTTATGGGCACACTGATATTGTTTACTTTACAACTCCTTTTGATGGAGTATTTTTACAGCTGATTTAGGTGAATCTCTTTATAGTCAGAATAGCAATATAGACAAATCTATAACATGTTACTGGAAAGTCATATATGGTTGATCAAGTCTGACCAAATAAAAAAAATAATTAGATTCTCTGCTTTACAAACTGTTAATCAAAAGGGAGTCTATTATTTTGAAAACACATCATAGAGAAAGACCAAGCACTAAAATCTTAGATTCTTTAATTAAGGGAGGAATAACGTGAAAATTTATTTGTTCTCTTAAAGCCACTGACATTGCTGAAGCTGGGGGTTTGTACTGGTAATTGCTTGTTTCCTGCTGGTACCTATAATAATTTCATTCACAGACAATTCTGTCCTGCAATATATTCAGCAAAAACAAAATCTTCCAAGATTAGATAAAGTTGTATCTTGGGGTTGCTCCACTGCCATCAAAGGTACCCTGAACAAACTATATTTCATTTTGTTTTAGTAATGAAAACAAATCTTTACTTAAATATATACTGTTGGACTTTTAATCTTGGCAATGATATGTTATTGAAGTCACCAATACAGAAAAAAAAGCTTAACAATAGCTAATATTTAGATAGGACTTCATGGCTTACTAAGGACTTTGTGTATAATCTCATTTGATCCTTATAATTGCCCTGTGAAATAGGTATTATTATTTTTATTATAATGCCACTTCCCCCCCAACCACCAAAATACCTTCTATCCCAGTTCTCTCCCACTGAGACATGCTCATTAACCATTACTTGGAATGTATACAGATTCTTGCTTTCTAGAAACCAAATGGAAACTTTGAGTTCTGCCATAGTAGTAAGGGGAAGTTGATGACTGTGAAAATGGAGAACCCAATCTATATAAGTAAGTTCTGTTTCCTTGGAGCTGAACTTGGGGACAAAACACTATGGTTGAATAAAGGACATAGAATGACCCAGGTCACCTGCCACCATCATCTCAGCTTGGCAGTGACTTTATGATCCATAAAAAACCTATATAGGTATATAATTAAAAATGATAATTGAGCAAATTTTAAATATCAAAGAGGCAGCATGTCTTTCCAGTTAGAGAAGTCATCTTGAAATCAGGAAGTCTTAGATTCAAATTCTGCATCTAAAATATACTGAATGTACTACTTTTTACCCTTTCAACAGCATAAGCAGTTCTCTAAAACTTTTTAACATAAAAAGTAGGAGATGATCTGCTTTGCAAGAGAAGTTCCTCACTTGGAAATGAAATGCATGTTTGGTAAAACATAAAAGATAATATTAATTATTATTATTACTAAGAACAATATGAACCACAGATTGCATTTTTACAATGCTTTTCTTACAACAGTCCATAAAGGAGGTAACATAAATTTTAAAATCCCCATTTTAAAGAAGAGAAAATAATAGCTCATCTAAAAAGGCATAAAGCATTTCAAAGACCTTAAATGACTATGGTTATTATCATCATTATTATTATTATCTTATTCACCAATTCTTATTCTGGTCCCATATTCTTTTCCCACTCCAAGGCTTCTTAACATTTTTGTGTCATGGATTGCTTAGGTGAAGGGATGAAGATTATGGACCTCTCCTCAGAATAGTGTTCTTAAGTGCATAAAATAAAATATGTAGGATTGTAAAGGAAAACAATTGCATTAAATTGCCATTATCAAAATGTTTTTTTCAACACATTCACAAATCCCATTTTAAAAACTCCTGATTTGCATCATGATTCTTCTTCATTTTAGAAATGAGGAAATTAAGGTGCCAATAATGGGGGCCTAGTACAGAGATGGCAGGGGTGCTGTATTATACAGGGAAATTCCCTTCCCTCCCCCCCACTTCTGTCTTGGTGACTTCCTAGCCAAAGACTATTATCCTTGGATTTCCTTTAGGTTGAGATAAAGAGATACATCTTTGGACCACACCTTGATAGCCTAAGCCCTGAAAGTCTCAGGCAGACCCCTCACCCCATGGAATGCCTGAGTGTGAGAAGTCACATCCACACTATTGTAAAGAATATGATTTACCCCCCCCCCCCCAACAAACTGAAGGTTTCAGGAGGCAACTCCTATAATTGCTTCACTCATGCTGTCATGCAGTGTCTTGGAGAGCAACTCCACTCATGCTGTCTTATTGGCCATTAATCCTTTATTACTAATAAATCTTTCTTTTTACTTTTAAGCTAAGTTTAGAGTCCTCTCATTCTTCCTCCCCGAACCCAGAGGTTCACCATTTGCACCTCCCTAACACCAAGAAATGAGGTGACTTTATTCAAGTTAGACAGCTACTCTGGCAGAGCTAGAACTCGAATCCAGAGATATTACTTTGAAAACACTCCTAAACTTGGGAAGTCAAAGAAATTCTGTGTAACAGCCCTCTCTTGAATTGTGAATTATATTACTGCGTATTCATTTAAGGAAATATTTCCAATTAAGTAGAACTGTGAGCATGCTAAGTATATTTTTCAAATATTTAGTTTTTGTGCTAAATACATTTCCTCCCAATACTCATAAAACACCACCAATAAACAGTGAAATTATATTAAATGCTTGCCATTCAGGATTGTGTGAGATCTACAATAATGTGAATTTAATTAATATCACATGACATAAACATATGTCAAGTGTTTTACAAACTTTAAAGTTCTATGTAAATGCCAGTTATTATTCTCAGCATTGTAATCATGATCATACTCAGCAATAGATGCTCTTCAGAGTTACTGATTGCCTTTTTCTCCTTAGAAAAGATTATAGAGTTTAGAACTCAAAGAGAGAAGGGAAAATAGCAACAACCTTCCCTTGCCCAAAATTGAAGCAGCTTTCCTACGGTCACATAGGTTGTGTCAACTTGAAATCTAGAAACCCCCAAGTTTAGTTAGCTTGAAAGCTGGAGGATCCTAAGAAGGTTATTTAAACAGCAGAGCACCAGGTACGCTAACTCCCAATGCCGGCTCTTGCCACTGCAGCACTTGACTTTCTTTTAATATATTTTGAAATACTGATATGTGGATTGTTAAGCAATTGGTCAGGAAGGAATAAAAATAGACTCATACCTATAGAATTAGGATGCATTTGGAGTTCTATCAGAAAGGAACATATAACATTTCTTCATTCTTAATGTGACTCAATGGGAAAATAATTCAATTTAATAAAACAATTTATATGCAACTTTTCAAGAATGAAAACAGTGTAAAATGAGGCATGCACATATTTATAATAGCATATGGTAATGAATGTATGAGATTGCATCAAAGCCCTCACATAAGTTTTTAATGATGAAAATTTAAAAAAACATTAAAGCTAGAATATTTATTCACTTATTCCATTCTTTAGTCTTCTGACACTAAAATTCTAATTTGCTATTACTACATAATGACAGCAGAATCAGGGTTGGGGAAAAGTCGGTTTGTTTAATTTTCAATGGCATATAAATGTATGCACATGCATATATATTTTATATATATGTACATATGTCTTTCTAAATGTCATATGCATGATATTTTGAAATTTCATTCCTACTCCTTAGAGGGTTGTTTTTGGTTATATCTAAGTAAGGTAATGTGAAGGTACAGAAAGTCATCCAATACAGAGTATATGAGACTAAAGAGTTAATTCACCTTCCCAAGCATCTTACTTGCAGCTAGAGTAAATGTCTTAGTCTCAGTGCACTATAGGCCACACCATTTTTGAATAATATCTTCAATTTTTATTGAACTCCCAAGGCTATGTGTGTGTATATATATATATATACTGTGGGCTACACCATTTTTGAATAATTATAATTATTCAAAAATGGTGTAGCCCACAGGAATTTTCCTCTCTGCATCTGAAAAGATGTGTATTTGGCTAGTGATCCTCTCCACCTTCTATTTATGAAAGCACTATCTTTCCTGCACTGTTGGCCACTCAGCCTCTTAGATTCCCAGCCTTTCCAACACCTTTGTTGAAAAAGAGCCTCCCCTATTTCCTATTGCTATTGTACCAGTCTATTTGTAGAATAAAAGCAGTCTTTCTATTTTGAGAAAGTCCCCTTGAGAGCTTCTTCTAAGACTTCTACTACTGAACAAAAGCTTAAATGGAGGGATAGTCACAAAAATGCAGGTCCATCCCCTCCAAGGGGATGAAGATAAGGAGATTTTTGTGATCAGACCTTTGGTATTTCATGACCTTGCTCCCACCTACACTTGACCATTGGCCCTTAATGAATGCATGGACATAGTTCAAGCATGACTGTAGGCACTGAAGGGACAAAACAGGGAAGAAGATAAAGATAATGCCTGTCCTCTCTTGATCTGAACTCATCATACATCTCTTCCTCCTCCCTTTCCTTTCATCCCAATATTTCAAGGATCTTAGATCTAAGGATAGAAAAGACTTTAGAAGTCATCCTTCTCACTTGACGGGTGAAGAAACTGAGACCCAGAGATGTTGTGATTAATTCAAGGTCACATAGGTAATGAATTTTTTTTAAAAATCATCATTTTGTACCCCTGAAAATGCCTTTGTAATTTTTTGCTATTTATTTGCCACCTAATTTTTTGTCAACTTCAAGATATGGGAGGAAGGAAAATCAAACCTATGTCATCTGGTGAGTAAATTCCCAATGTCAGTGTAGATCAGGACTATAATCTGCAATTTAATCTTAGGCATGTCATAGGAGCACTGACAGTGATTTACCCAGGGTCACTGGGGCTAGTTTGTGTTAGAGGCAGGACTCAAAACTCAGTTCTTTTAGGCATGGAGATAGAATATAGTACATAGATATAGCACTTGATAGAATGATAGAATGTTGTGATGCTTTTCACAATTTTGTCATTTACTTAACATTTAATTATATATGTAATATATATTCCTATAAAATCATTTGTTGCTTTGCGTTATATTTAAATGTTGAACTGTACATGAAATGCACATGTATATGAACTGCATATCTTCTCCCTCCAACTCAAATGCAAGCTATTCAAAGTCGGAATCCTAGTTAGACACTTATTGCCCCTCATCACTTAGCCCAGTGGTCTATAGATAGTGTTACATGAATACTTGTTGAATTAATTGGATGAATGCTGCCTCATCCATCTTGAATTACAGACTTTCAGAGCTAGGTTTTCTTCCATACCTTTCTTAGTGACAATTAGTTAATTTGATAAAGTAATCATAATGATTGGTAAAAAGCTAAAGGAAACCCTAAAGTCTCTTCCTCAACTCTCAAGTAAAATACATGCACATTAATCATAGCCTTTTAGTGACAATGCCCTACCTTCAGTATTTAAATCAAAGGTTAAACAAAGTCTAGAGGCAGGCTCTTTAGATCAGAAAGCAGAAATTGGACAAAGGCTTTCTCCTCATTAGATGAGCTTTGAAAACCAATACTCTCCTCTATTCCTACTATCGAGAGAGTGTACTATAGGTGATTTTTTTCCTACCTAAACTTTGAACTCTCCCTTTAACATCTGGGACTTGAATTAATCCAAAATAAATAGCTATTAACTATTATGGTGGGATTTTCAGACGCTAAAATGTATATTTCTATACAAAAATCCTATACAAAAATATTCCTTGTTTATTCGATTTCTGGTAGGTTGTGCCCTAATGGCTGCCTACCTTGCCTACTCTTAGTTCCAACTTAGCCAACTCAGCTATGGGAAGGATGTCTGGTGAGGGGAAATGGTCTATCAATTCTGGAAAACAATTTTAATCTACCTAAAGAATGTTAGGAAACTACATATCTAGAGCAATGTCCTTCCAAAAAAGAGAATATGTGTGCATGTGTATATATATATATATATATACATTTATTTGTATATATATACATATATGCATATATATATATACATTTATATGTATATATATATTTGTATATATATATACATATATGCATTCAAAAATATTTACATCAACTCTTCACAGTAGACAAAATTAGAAACTAAGGGGATTCCCTATATTAGAGATAGACTCAACAAATTGTGGTATTTGGATGAAAAGAAATATTATTGTACCTTAACAAATAATGAAATGTATAATTTCAGAAGAAATTTGGAAGATATTTATGTATGAGTGTATAGAAAAATGAGCCAGACTATAAGAGAAGAATGTCTTCAGACCACACACAAAGATTTTTCCTGTACTACAGCAAGCCACTTTAATGGGGGAATTTACTGCATACTGGTTATGGTTTTGTCAAATGGGCATTACTATAGAGTAGTGTAAAAAAAAACCTAGATAGGAAAAAAAAAACTAGATAGGAAAGCAGGGGAGCATACCTTTGACCAATGGCTACTCAAGGGACAGACATTTGAAAGACTTTAGAACACTGATCAATTCAGAGTTCAACCTCCAATTCCAAAAGAATGAAGATGAAACATGCTAGTAATCTCCTGGCAGAGAGGTGATGCATTTAAAATGTAGAAAGAAAGAAAGAAAGAAAGAAAGAAAGAAAGAAAGAAAGAAAGAAAGAAAGAAAGAAAGACACATAGATACACACACACATTTTCAGATGTGGTTTTTCTGGGAATTTTTTTTTGCCAGATTATGTAGCTATTTATTGAAGGTTTTATTTTATTGCTTTTAGTTTGTTCAATGGAGTGATGGGAATTATTTAATAATAAAAGTAGATATTACTTAATAATAAAAAAGAAAAAAATGTTGCTTGAAAAATAAAAATAATAAACTAAAAAAATCAATGAATATCTTGGAACAGAAAAGATATGATGCAAAGTAAAGCAAGTCACACCAGGAAAGAATCATCACAACAATGTAAAAGTGAAATCATAGTTAATGATAATAACTAATGTTAACTTGGAAATAACACAAAACTACTAAAGTAGTCAGAAAAACCAACTCTTTAATCAGGAAAGGGATAGGTCCAATATTTCAGCCACATCCACAGCCCAGAGCCAAAAATTTTTCAGGGTCTACACCAGTGATGGGCAACCTTTTGAGCTTGGTGTGTCAAAATTTACCACAAAACCAAGCATAACTCAGGTGGTGTGTAATTTCAAGAAAAAAACAACATAATTTCACAATATTGATAGTTTGAATAACAAAAATGTATAATTGTAATATATAACTGCATTTTATGAACCAAAAAAGGTACATTAATATAGGTAGAATTGTCACCTATAGTGCAGTGTCTACACTGCACTCCAGCACATGTTTCATCCTCAGCTTCTGTATGTGGCCGCATGAGGCCCCGTGTCATTGAAAATGGCTACACGTGTCCACACGTGACATAGGTTTGCGGTCACCGGTCTACACCCTGGGACTCTGGAGATAGTAACCCTGGGAGGATCGCCCTGTGAGATGATGGCTCCAAAGCACCATAGAAATTGGGGAACTTATACGATTTTGGGGAGCCTAGGGACAGGGAAATAGGATTGATTGACATTAGCCTGGTTACAAAGAAAAGGGAGTGTCCCAACTACAGGGACAGGCTTGGGAAAGGAGCCCTAGCCAGAGGCTAGGGTGTAAAGGGAATGGACTACTTACAATGGGCACTAAAAGGGTGGTCCCTGCCCCGGGTGGGGGGGGGGGTTGGCCTTCTTGGGGAGGATCTCTGATACCATGGGAGAAGCTAGTAGGACCAAAGGGCACTTAGCATTTGATTAAGGCCCCCCAACTTCACATAACTAGGGCCATTCCATATCTCAAGGTCTATTATCCAGTCTGAGACTGGCAGATTCTGCTACCTCCCTAAAGTCAAACTCTCACAAAACAAAAGGGCAAACTTGGGGTCTCCATCTTTCAAGCTGACTAAACTTGGGGTTGCTAGATCCCAAATAAACACAGACTTTGGGGTCCCCTGGATTTCACGCTGACACTAATAAGATCTATTATTTATATAATATAGTGCTAAATGTGCCAGGCATAGGGCTAAGCCTTTACAATTATTATCTCATTCAGTCATACTAGGAAAAGTCCCGCCCTGCTCTACTCAAGCTTTCCTTGGATGTCCTAGATATTATGCCACACAAAGGAACATGGCAGGGACAGGACCCCGAGTTCTAGAATGAAATAAAAGCAAGTTCTGACAAATAGTAAGCAGTCATCAGGACTCGTGGCAGAGAATTAGTTCATCCCTGAGAACTGGTGCAGCCGGTATTCTATTGATGTGGAATCTAGAGACCCCAAACTTGTGGCCTGGTGGGATCTGATGAACCCCAAGTTTTAGGACTAGCTTGTAAGTTGGAGACCCCAAAACTTTTCAGTGTGGTAATGTCAATCATCTTTCCCAGCCGCTGGATCTTCCCAAATGGTAGGTAGGTTCCCCAGTTTCTTTTGTTCCTGGGAGTCTTTATCTAGCTCGCTGGCACCAGAACATCCTGAGTTCAATCCTCGGACTCTCTGCGCAGCTCGGTGTAGGAGCCTACTCAGCCCTGTGACCTTGTCCTTAATTGAAGAGTGGCTTTTCTGGCTATTTACTAGGTCCGTGTTTTTTCTCAGTTAACTCTACAATAGGAGGTTGATTAGGGAATTTATTTCCTTACCCTGTAGTCCCAACTGCTTATGATTATGCACCTCTAAGTTGGATAGGGCTTGTCTGTTTCTCCAGTGAAAGGTGGAACCCGCATCGCTCGAGTTACAGATCCTTCAAATGTGAAAATAATTAATAGGGAGATTAATTTTCTTATAAGACCAGCCTTGGTATGAGGATAATAAGGCTTTGGATTGAAACAAGGAAGAAATTTCATTTCTTTGTCCTATATTAAGGAGAGATCTAAGGACTAAGATCAGTCAAACATTTATCAAGCTCTTACTATAAGGTGACACTGAAATTTTGAAAAACAGAATGAAGCGGGGAACCAAAGGAACTAGTCCCAGGTCTATGGCTGGGCAGCAATTGCTAGTTACTCAGAAAAGGAAAGGAGTTTTATAGGCATGCAGATGTTCACTCATGGATAGGTGCATACAATATACATACAATACACACATGTATTAACATTTATGCATATATATAAACATGATGACAAAGTAAGTACATGATAAGTACATGTACATTAATATATATTTGCCTGTATGCATCCATGATAAAATTTCCTTGGATCTTGAACTGCTCTGCTATGTTGACCACCAAGGAAGATGATATATTTTTTTAAACCTTCACTTTCCATCTTGGAGTCAATACTGTGTATTGGTTCCAAGGCAGAAGAGTGGTAAGGGTAGGCAATGGGGGTCAAGTGACTTGCCCAAGGTCACACAGCTAGGAAGTGTGTGAGGTCAGTTTGAACTCAGGACTTTCTGTCTCTAGACTTGGCTCTCAATCCACTGAGCCATCTAGCTTCCCCTGATGATGGTTTTCTATGGAAATCTTCAATATTGTGCTAGAAGATAAGAATAATTTGCCCAGAAGGCAGGAAATCAGCTAGATGGCCTTTCTATGAATTTGGAAGAAAGCTTTAAACATTTTTAATTCTAAGAATTACAGCTAGTTACTAGGTTCCAATGTCTTCTCCTAAGTAGCAAAGAAACAGTTATGTAGGTGGTGTGGAAACAGAATTTTTGAGATGGAAAGGGCCTTCTTAATCATTTATATCTATTTATCTTTTTAATCTTTCTATCTATCTCTATAACTATTTGACTATATCTTTCTACCTATGTGTATCTATCTCCATCTCTAAACTTTTGTCCTCTCTCTCTCTCTCTCTCTCTCTCTCTCTCTCTCTCTCTCTCTCTCAGGTTCTATCTATTTAGAACTATGTTTATCTGTCTATTTATATCTTTCTATGTGTATCTATCTCTATTTCTATCTATATCTGTCTTGAAACCTGCCTATCCATTTCTCTCTTTCTGTCTCTCTCTCTCTAGGTTTCTATCTATCTAGAACTATATCTTTCTTTCTCTATCTATATCTTTCTACCTATGTGTATTTATCTCTATTTCTATCTATATCTATCTCTATACCTATCTGTCCATGCATATGTCAATCTCTAAATCTATCTATATCATCTTTTTATTTATCTATATCTATTGCTATTTATCTAGCTATCTAGAGTTAAACTCATTGATTTTATAGATTCAAGAACCAAGGCCCACAAAAGTTGTGATTTACCTTAAGTTACACAACTCCTGAATGGCATGCCAGGATTTGAAGAGGAGTCCTTTGTTTCTTAGCATGGTGCTTTTTCTTCCCACTCCCCACCTTAGCTTTTCAAATTTGTTTGGAAACAATATCACCTTAAAAGATTCCCTATTGTAAAACCCTTTTTACATAAGGTAGAAATGCTTAAAAATGCATATGTTCCATTTTACTAAAATGAAAGGCATTTATATTCTGATTTTTTATTATTTTATTATTACCCATTCAGCAGGAATGAAGAGTGCTCATTTGACACTTCAGTTACTCATTTGACACTTCCAGTCTTACAGGGGGCCTTGGAGTCCTGAGGGGCTATGTCATTGCCCAGCATCACCCAGTCAGTGTGTAGCAGAGGAAGGTCTTTAACACTATTTATCCTGATTCCAAAACCAGCTTTCTCTCTCTACTCTGTGATATTGTTTCATTAAATTCAATGAAACTGCACCAACTCTTCTTAAATCTGTGAACACAACATTCTGATTTTTCATGATTCTGGTACTGCTAGGCCCCCATCCTTCACATTTTTTGTTTCATTATTTCTCTTGATGTCCTTGATCTTTTGTTCTTCCAGATGAACTTTGTTATAATTTTTCTCTAATTCTATAAAAACGTTTTTTGGTAGTTTGATAAGTTTGGCACTGAATAAGTAGATTAATTTGGGTAGGATTGTCATTTTTATTTTGTTAACTTGTCCTACCCAGGAGCAACTAATATTTTTCCATTTTTTCCACTTATTTAGATTTGGTTTTAATAGTGTGAAAAAAGAGGATAAGAACTACAGAAGCCTTTTCTGCTGATTCAGCCACCCTCAAGGACTGAACTAGTTTGCTGAGGTGGAACCTGACTTGGCAAAGTGGTTGGTGCTCTATTCCCATCCTGGTGCTTGAGACAAGCTACAGACTCCTCTTGCTGACCTAAGTTATCTTGTCTTGAAAAATTGTTTCACTCTGTCCTTTTGTGGGTTTTGCTAAATTCATTGTAGGGTAATTTGGTAGACATCAGGCAAGTCTACCCTCTCTGCAATCTTGACTCTGCCCCTGATTTCTACTGTGAAATCTTCTGGGAATTGTCTCTAACATGCTATTCCCCGCCCTATGACTAAAGGAAAATTCAGATGGGTGATACTGCCTATAATTCTCAATGATTGTGTATGAACTCAAAGCATAGAAACAAATTAATTGAAGAACAAATCTTTCTACTCTGACAGATGGGATTCTCACTACCATGCATAAATGTTAAGGGAGTTGATGAGATCATTGATTAGGATACCTGAAGAACAAATGCTTTTGCCTCTCAACATTTGCTTTCTCTGGTAGCTCATCTTCTTTAGGGGAAGTTGCCCAAAGAGTGATTTAAGATTAAATACTAGATGTAAAACTGGAAGGAAATCTAATTCAAATCTCTTATTTTATAGTTCAGGAAACTGAGGCCCTGGGAAGTGTCAAAGAAGCAGAGGCAGATGCTTAATCTGAGGTCCTCTAGATTAAATTTCTTTCCAGTCATACAATTATCTGGGGTTATCTTTTATAATGATTCTCTTATGCAGATCTTCTGCTTCAAACAAAAAGGTTTCATTATCACAGAATTCAACTCTCTATAAAATATGAATAGTCAAAACAGGTGAAGGTGTATTGGTGTGAGCAAAGTAGTAGTAGGTAGAGAGACAGGAAACAAGCATTTATTGTTTACTCTGTATCTGGGAGACTCAGGAAACAAAAAGAATGGCATTCCTTGGCCTCAAAAACTTACATTCTAACAGGAAGAAACATCAACACACAAAAGGGAGATGGAAAGTGGGAGGAAAATGGCATTTGTATCATCTTATTGCACTATGGGATGTTGAACTCCTTAGTAAGAAGGGCTCTATTCCTCTTCTAGTGTCTGAGACTGTATTTGAATTCAGATCATCTTGTCTCAAGCCCTTGCAAATTACTGTGGGAGGTTGCATCTCTGTATCTGTGCAACTGAATCTGTTTTTGCATATGTGGGTTGGGTAAAAGGTTGGACCCAAAGTCACTCTTACCATGATTGAAGGTAGAGAAGCTGGCAGAACCTCTCATCCTTTTCTTAGTACAGTGCTTTATAAGTGGTGGAACTTAAAATTGATTGGTTGATTCATTTTTAGAGTACAAGATCTGTGACAAGGGACTTTCTCCTGGTCTAAGAAAAAAGGAAAAATTGCAAAATGTCATCAGATGGGGAGGGCATGGAGTGTCTCATCAACTTTCTATGGCATGTTCCTATAGCCACTGTCTGCATGCTTTCCATACCAGTTTCGCTTGTGTCACTTTCATTTTTTAAATTACCTTTACATTCATTGAGACCAAGACAATCTAATCTAAATTATGTGTTGGTCAGCTTTGGGTTTTCAAGGTAATAAGGAAACCAGTGTCTCATTTTATCCAATTCAGCAAGGAATAAACTTGTTTTCATTTTATTATTTTTCTTTTCCTACTCCTTCAGTCTTTTTAGTTCTTATTGATAAACTGGTCCCCTCCTAATGACAACTTTCCTGACCATGATTTCCAGCACAAGTAATACTCCTACTTTTGTGCATTCATCAAGACTCACTGGTGCAGTTATTGGTAGAAAGACTTAATGGTGAAGTAATAGTATCCTATTTGTATCAAAAAAGATATCACCATTCCCATAATCATCCAGACTCACAACCGAAGTGTCATCCTGTACTCTCATATTGCTCCTCCTCCCATAGGCAACAGGTTACCATGTCTTACTTGTTCTCCTTTCGTATTATTTCTTGTAGGTAGACCCCTTTCTCTTCTCTGATTCTGCCACCACCCTGGTGTAGGATCTTAGCACCTCAAACCTTCACTATTCCAATAGTCTGCTGTTTGATCTCACTGCCAAATCTTTCTCCACTCTAGTGTACCTTTCATTCAGCTGTGAAAGTGATCTTCCTAAAGCACTGATCTGATTGTCATCCATCCCTTCACCTCCTACATGCAATCAATTCCAATTGTTCCGTATCACCTCCAAGGTAAAATATAACATTCTCTGTTGGGCATTCAAAGACCTTCTAAATCTACTCCTTCCCTCTTCTTCCACTCGTCCTATGTGCTTTATGCACCTCCTACATTTTCTGTGTGGGGTGCCACTGGCTTCCTTTCTGCTTCTCAAACAAGACACTCCATCTCCTGTTCAGGACATTTTTTTCTGACTGTTGCCCGTGCCTGGAATTTTCTTCATCCTCATTGCTGCCTCTTGGATTCCTAGGCTTTGTTTGAATCCTAGCTAAAGTTCTGCTTTGTACAAAAAGAAGATGTTCTCAGTGCCCTCTGTGTAGTACTTTTCTATTCTCCTGTCAAATTCACTGGTCTGTATCTTGTTTTTATGTAGTTGTTTTCACGCTGTTTCTCCATTACACTGTGAACTTCTTGAGAGCAGAGACTTTTTTTTACCTTTCTTTACTTCCCCAGTGTTTTTAGCACACTTCCTGGCATATAAGAGGTTGCTAAATGGTCTAACATTTTTAATTAATTAATTAATTAAGAAGATTTCTCCATGCTTCCATTATTCATGTTATTTACTTCCCCTCTTTTCTCCACCCTCTCATAGCCAATGTGTAATTCAACTGGATTTTACAATTATCATTGATTAAGATCTATGTCCATATTATTAATATTCACAATAGAATCTACATCCCCAATCGAACCATGTGATCAAGGAATTGACTTTCTTCTATGTTTCTACTCCCACAGTTCTTTCTTTGGATGTGGATAGTGTTCTTTCTCATAAGTCCCTTAGAATTGTTCTAGATCATTGCATTGCTATTAGTAGAGAAGTTTATTACATTTGATTGTGCCAAAGTGTATCAGTCTCTGTGTACAATGTTTAGCTGGTTCTGCTCCTTTCGATCTGCAACAATTCCTGGAGATAATTCCATTTCACATGGAATTCCACCAGTTCATTATTCCTTTTAGTGTAATAGTATTCCATCACCAACAGATACCACAATTTGTTCAGCCATTCCCCAATCAAAGGGCATCCCCTCATTTTCCAATTTTTTGCTACCACAAAGAGTGTGGCTATGAATATTTTTGTACACATATTTTTCCTTATTATCTCTTTAAGGTACAAGCCCAGCAGTGGTATGGCTGAATCAAAGGGCATGCAGTCATTTAAAGTCCTTTGAGCATAATTCCAAATTGCCTTCCAGAATGGTTGGATAAATTCACAACTCCACCAGCAATTCATTAATGACCCAATTTTGCCACACCCCCTCCAATATATATTACGTTCCTTTGCTATCATATTAGCCAATATGCTAGATGTGAGGTGGTACCTCAGAGTTTTTTGATTTGCATTTTGTTAATGATAACAGTTTTAGAACACTTTTCGATGTAATTATTGAAAATTTTAACTTTTATATCTGAAAATGGCCTATTTATGTCCCTTGCCCATTCATCAATTGGGGAATGGCTTGATATTTTTGTGCAACTGATTTAGTTCCTCATAAATATGAGAAATTAGACCTTTGTCCGACATTTTTGTTATAAAGATTTTTTCATAATCTGTTGCTACCCATCTAATTTTGTTGCATTGGTTTTGTTTGTACAAACCCTTTTTAATTTAATGTAATAAAAATAATTCATTTTAAATTTTGTAATATTCCCTATTTCTTGCTTTGTCTTAAATTCTTTCCTTTCCTATAAATCTGACAGGTATACTATTCTCTGTTCAGCTAATTTACTTACAGTTTCCTTCTCTATATTTAAGTCATTCACCCATTCTGAATTTATCTTGGTATAGGGTGTGAGATGTTTATCTAAACCTAATCTCTCCCATATTGTTTTCCAATTTTCCCAGCAGTTTTTGTCAAACAGTGGGTTCTTATCCCAAAAGCAGGGTTCTTTGTATTTATCACATAGTATCTTGCTGAGGGCATTTACCCCAAGTCTATTCCACTGATCCATCCTTCTGTCTTTTAGCCAGTACCATATTGTTTTGATGCTCATTGCTTTATAGTACACTTTAAGATCTGGTACTGTTAGAACCCCATCCTTCACTTTTTTTTTTCATTATTTCAAACCTTGATATTCTTGATCTTTTGTTCTACCAAATGAAATTTGTAATGTTTTTTTTTCTAATTCAGTAAAAAAGTTTCTTGGTAGTTTGATAGGTATAGCACTGAATAAGCAAATTAATTTGGATAGGATTATCATTTTTATTATCTTATCCATGAATAATTCATGTTTTTCCAATTATTTAGATCTGACTTTATTTGTGTGAAAACTGTTTTGTAGTTGTGTTCATATAATTCCTGTGTTTGTCTTGACATATAGATTCCTAAATATTTTATAATGTCTAGGGTGATTTTAAATGGAATTTCTCTTTTTAACTCTTGCTACTGACTTTTGTTGGAAATATATAGAAATGCTGATGATTTATGTGTATTTATTTTGTATCCTGTAACTTTGCTAAAGTTGTTGATTACTTCCACTAGCTTGTTAGTTGATTCTCTAGGAATCTTTAAGCAGACCACATCATCTGCAAAGAGTAATACTTTAGTCTCCTCATTGTCTATTTTAATCCCTTGAAATTTTTTTTCAAATTGCTACTAGCGTTTCTATGACAATGCTAATATTGTACTAGATATATATAACACATGTGTGTTATATATAATATAGTATGAATAATAGAGGTGATAATAGGCATCCTTGCTTGACTCCTGATCGTAATGAGATTGCTTCTAATTTATCCCCATTGCAGATGATGCTTGTTGATGGTTTTAGATATATACTGTTTATTATTTTAAGGAAATGCCCATCTATTCCTATACATTCTAGTGTTTTCAGTAGGAATGAGTGTTGTATTTTGTTAGGCTTTTTCTGCATCTATTAAGATGATCATGTGATTCCTGTTGGTTTGGGTGTTGATATGGCCAATTATGTGGATGGTTTTCCTCATATTAAACCATCCTTGCATTCCTGGTATAAATCCCACCTGATCATAGTGGATAATTCTTGTGATCACTTCTTAGAAACTTATTGCTAATATTTTATTTAATATTTTTGCATATATGTTCATTAAGGAGATTGGTCTGTACTTTTCTTTCTCTGTTTTTGATCTGCCTGGCTTTGGAATCGGTTCCATATTTGTGTCATAAAAACAATTTGATAAAACTCCTTTTTTGTTATTTTGTCAAATAGTTTGTATAGTATTTGAATTAGTTTTTTTTAAATGTTTGATAGCATTCAATTTTGAATCCATCTGGCCCTGGAGATTTTTTTTTCTTAAGGAGTCCTTTGATAGCTTGTTCAATTTCTTTTTTGATATGGGATTATTTAAGTATTCTATTTCTTCTTCTGTGAAGCTAAGCAATTTATATTTTTGTAAATATTCATCCATTTCACTTAGATTGCTGTATTTATTGCCATATAATTGGGCAAAATGGTTCTTAATAATTATCTTAATTTCCTCTTCATTAGACATGAGGTTGCTCTTTCATGTTTGATACTGTTAATTTTATTTTCCTCATTCCTTTTTTAATTAGATTTACCAGTATTTTATCTATTTTATTTGTTTTTTTTTCAAAGTACCAACTCCTAGTTTTACTTATTAATTCAATAGTTCTTTTACTTTCAGTTTTATTAATTTCTCCTTTGATTTTTAGGCTTTCCAATTTAGTTTTTTTCCTGGGGATTTTTAATTTCTTCTCTTTTTAGTTTTTTAATTTTCATGCTCAATTCATTGATCTCTTTCCTCTCTATTTTATTAGTATAGGCACTCAGAGATATAAATTTTCCCCTGAGTACTGCTTTGACTGCTTCCTATAGATTTTGATACGATGTCTCATCACTGTCATTCTCTTCGAATGAAAATT
Source organism: Gracilinanus agilis (assembly GCF_016433145.1). NCBI lineage: Eukaryota > Metazoa > Chordata > Mammalia > Didelphimorphia > Didelphidae > Gracilinanus > Gracilinanus agilis. Next base: position 24,968,480 of record NC_058135.1, read on the forward strand.
ATTAATTGTTTCTATGATTTGTTCTTTAACCAACAAATTTTGAAAATCATATTATTTAATTTCTAATTATTTTTTAATTTACTCCTCCAGATAACCTTACTCATTATAATTTTTATTATATTATGATCTGAAAAAATTGCAATTTTTTGCATTTGTTTGCAATATTTTTATGCCCTAGTTCATGGTCAATCTTTGTGAATGTATCATGTGCTGATGAAAAGAAGGTGTATTTTTTTTGGTGCCTATTTTTTTTCTCCATATATCTATTAACTCTATTTTTTCTAGGATTTCATTTGCATCTCTTACCTCTTTCTTATTTATTTTTTGGTTTGATTTATCTAGATCTGATAAAGGAAGGTTTGAGTCCCCCACTAGTATAGTTTTACTATCTATTTCCTCCTTAAGCTCCAATAGTTTCTTCTTTAAAAATGTAGATGCTGTGTCATTTGGTGCATATATGTTGAGTACTGCTATTTCTTCATTCTTTATACTATCTTTTATCAGAATGTAATTATCTTCTCTCTCTTTTAATCAGATCTAGTTTTACTTTGGCTTTGTCAAATATCATGACTGTGACTCCTGCTTTCTGTTTCTCAGTTGATGCCCAATAAATTTTGCTTCAGCCTCTTACCTTTACCCTATGTTTATCTACCTGCCTTATATGTGTTTCTTGTAGGCAACATATGGCAGGATTTTGTTTTTTTTTAAACATTTATTATTATTCATTTTTAACATGGTTACATGATTCATGCTCCTACTTTCCCCTTCACTCCCCACATTCCCCCCACCCATGGCAGACACACATTTCCACTGGTTTTGTCATGTGTCCTTGTGATCAAGCCCTATTTCCAAATTGTTGGTGGTTGCATTGGTGTGGTAGTTTCGAGTCCACATCCCCAATCATGTCCACCCCGACCCATGCATTCAATCAGTTGCTTTTCTTACATGTTTCATCTCCTGCAGTCCTTCCTCTGAATGTAGGTAGCGTTCTTTACCATAAATCCCTCAGAATTGTCCTGGGTCATTGCATTGCTGCTGGTACAGAAGCCCATTACATTCAATTTTACCACAGTATATCAGTCTCTGTGTACAATGTTCTTCTGGCTCTGCTCCTTTCGCTCTGCATCAGTTCCCGGAGGTCTCTCCAGTTCACCTGGAACTCCTCCAGTTTATTATTCCTTTTAGCACAATAGTATTCCATCACCAGCATATACCACAGTTTGTTCAGCCATTCCCCAATTGAAGGACATACCCTCCTTTTCCAATTTGTTGCCACCACAAAAAGCGCAGCTATAAATATTTTCGTATAAGTCTGTTTATCTATGATCTGTTTGGGGTACAAACCCAGCAATGGTATGGCTGGATCAAAGGGCATGCCCTTTGAGCATGATTCCAAATTGCCAGCCAGAATGGCTGGATCAGTTCACAGCTCCACCAGCAATGCATTAATGTCCCAATTTTGCCACATCCCCTCCAACATTCATTACTCTCCCCTTCTTTCATTTTAGCCAATCTGCTAGGTGTGAAGTGATACCTTAGAGTTGTTTTGATTTGCATTTCCCTAATTATTAGAGATTTGGAACACTTTCTCATGTGCTTATTGATACTTTTGATTTCTTTACCTGAAAATTGCTTATTCATGTCTTTTGCCCATTCATCAATTGGGGAATGTTTTGATTTTTTTATACCATTGATTTAACTCCTTGTATATTTGAGTAATTAGACTCCTATCAGAGTTTTTTGTTATAAAGATTTTTTCCCAATTTGTTGTTTCCCTTCTGATGTTGACTACATTGTTTTTGTTTGTACAAAAGCTTTTTAGTTTAATATAATCAAAACCATTTAATTTACATTTTGTGATTTTCTCTAACTCTTGCTTGCTTTTAAAGACTTTCCTTTCCCACAGATCTGACAAGTATACTATTCTGTGTTCACTTAACTTACTTATAGTTTCCCTCTTTATATTCAAGTTGTTCACCCATTCTGAATTTATCTTGGTGTAGGGTGTGAGATGTTGATCTAGACCTAATCTCTCCCATATTGTTTTCCAAATTTCCCAGCAGTTTTTGTCAAATAGTGGATTCATGTCCCAAAAGTTGGGCTCTTTGGGTTTATCATATACTGTCTTGCTGATGTCATTAACCCCAAGTCTATTCCACTGATCCTCCCCTCTGTCTCTTAGCCAGTACCATATTGTTTTGATGACTGCTGCTTTATAGTATAGTTTAATATCTGGTACTGCTAGGCCCCCTTCCTTCACATTTTTTTCATTATTTCCCTTGATATTCTTGATCTTTTGTTATTCCAAATGAAATTTGTTACAGTTTTTCCTAATTCTGTAAAGAAGTCTTTTGGTAGCTTGATAGGTATGGTGCTAAATAGGTAAATTAATTTGGGTAGAATAGTCATTTTTATTATGTTAGCTCATCCTACCCATGAGCAATTAATGGCTTTCCAATTGTTGAGATCCAGTTTTATTTGTTTGGAAAGTGTTTTGTAGTTGTTTTTGAATAATTGCTGTGTTTGTTTTGGTAGATAGATTCTTAAGTATTTTATATTGCCTAGGGTGATTTTAAATGGTGTTTCTCTTTCTACCTCTTGCTGCTCTAATGTGTTGGAAATATATAGGATTGCTGATGATTTATGTGCATTTATTTTGTATCCTGCAACTTTGCTAAATTTGTTGATTATTTCTACAAGCTTCTTAGTTGATTCCCTAGGATTTTTTAAGTAGACCATCATATCATCTGCAAAGAGTTATAGCTTAGTCTCCTCATTGCCTATTTTGATACCTTCAATTTCTTTTTCTTCTCTAATTGCTACTGCAAATGTTTCTAGTACTATGTTGAATAATAGAGGTGATAATGGGCATCCTTGTTTCACTCCTGATCTTACTGGGAAGGCTTCTAATTTATCCCCATTGCATATGATGCTTGTGGATGGTTTTAGTTATATACTGTTTATTATTTTTAGGAAAGGTCCTTCTATTCCTGTACTTTTCAGTGTTTTCAATAGGAATGGGTGCTGTATTTTGTCAAAGGCATCTATTGAGATAATCATGTGGTTTTTGTTTGTTAGACTGTTATGGTCAATTATGTGGATGGTTTTCCTAATGTTGAACCATCCTTACATTTCTGGTATAAATCCCACCTGATCATGGTTGATGATCTTTTTAATTACTTGCTGGAGTCTCTTTGCTAGTATTTTATTTAAGATTTTTTCATCTATGTTCATTAGGGAGATTGGTCTGTAGTTTTCTTTCTCTATTTTTGATCTACCTCGCTTTGGGATCAGTACCATATTTGTGTCATATAAGGAATTTGGTAGGACTCCTCCTTTGCTTAACATATCAAATAATTTGTATAGTACTGGCATTATTTGCTCTTTGAATGTCTGATAGAATTCACTTGTGAATCCATCAGGTCCTGGTGAATTTTTCTTAGGGAGTTCTTTGATGGCTTGTTCAATTTCTATGTCTGATATGGGATTATTTAGGTATTCTATTTCTTCTGCTGTTAATCTAGGCAATTTGTATTTTTGTAAATATTCATCCACATCTCCTAAATTGTTATATTTGCTGCCATATAATTTTGCGAAATAGTTTTTAATGATTGCCTTAATTTCCCCTTCATTAGAGGTGAAGTCTCCCTTTTCATTTTGATACTGTCAATTTGGTTTTCTTCTTACCTTTTTTTTTATTAGATTGACCAGTACTTTGTCTATTTTATCTGTTTTTTCAAAATACCAGTTTCTAGACTTATTTATTAATTCAATAGATTTTTTTTACTTTCGATTTTATTAATTTCTCCCTTGATTTTTAGTATTTCTAATTTAGTTTGCATCTGGGGATTTTTAATTTGCTCGATTTCTAGTTTTTTCAGTTGTATGCCCACTTCATTAATCTCTGCCCCCCTTAATTTGTTAATATATGCACTCAAGGATATAAATTTCCCCCTGAGTACTGCCTTGGCTGCATCCCACAGAGTTTGGTAGGATATATCCTCATTGTCTTTCTCTTCAATGAAATTGTTGATTGTTTCTATGATTTCTTCTTTGACTAATTGGTTTTAGAGAATCATATTGTTTAATTTCCAATTGATTTTTGATTTGCCTGCCCAGGTGCCCTTAGTAATTATTATTTTTATTGCATTATGATGTGAGAAGGTTGCATTTATTTTTTCTGCTCTTTTGCGTTTGTTTGCAATGTTTCTATGACCTATTACATGGTCTATCTTTGTGAATGTACCATGTGCAGCTGAAAAGAAAGTGTATTCCTTTTTGTCTCTATTTTTCTCCACATATCTATTAAATCTAATTTTTCTAGTATTTCATTCACCTCTCTTACCTCTTCCTTATTTATTTTTTGGTTTGATTTATCTAGATCTGAAAGAGGAATATTTAGATCTCCCACTATTATGGTTTTACTATTTCCTTTTTGAGCTCTGCCAGTTTCTCCTTTATGAATTTGGATGCTATACCACTTGGTGCATACATCTTGAGCACTGTTATTTCCTCATTGTTTATACTGCCTTTAATCAGGATGTAATGACCTTCCCTGTCTTTTTTAATTATATCTATTTTTACTTTGGCTTTGTCAGAAATCATAATAGCCAATCCTGCCTTGTTTTTCTCATTTGATGCCCAAGAGATTTTGCTCAAGCCCTTAACCTTAAACTTGTATATGTCCACCCGCCTCATATGTGTTTCTTGTAGACAATATATGGTAGGATTTTGGTTTCTAATCCACTCTGCTATTTGCTTCCGTTTTATGAGCGAGTTCATCCGATTCACATTCAGAGTTATAATTATCTCTTATGCATTCACTGACACTTTTGTATCTTCCCCTAGTCCTACTTCTTCTTCTTACACTATTTCCTTTTAAACCAGTGGTTTGCTTTGAGCTGGTATCCCTTATCCCCTCCCTTGATTAACTTCCCTTTCTACCCCCTCCCTTATTATTCCCCTATTTTTATTTTTAAAGGCCTAATGAATTCCCTCCCCCTTCTTCTCCCCTCCCTTTTTTGACCTCCCCACTCCACTGCTCCCCTTGGTTTATCCCTTCTGATATTCTCAGTAGGGTTAGATAGAGTTTTATATCCCAATGGATAATATAGCTACTCTTCCCTCTCCGGGTTAATTACACTGATAGTAAGGTTTAAATGTTACCTCTTAATGCTCTCTTCCTCTCCTTCTTATAATAGTATTCATCCCCTCCCCTTCCTATGCCCTCTTTGTGTAATATAATATCCAATTTTTCTTATTCATTCAAGTTGCTCTTGGTGTCCCCTACTATTCACCCCCCTCTCCTCCCCCATGTCATCTTAGACCATTTAGTTTTCCATCCTCTCCCTATGAATTCTTCTTCTTATTGCTCTAATAGTGAATACTATAATAGTGAATAGAATTCACTACAGAGAATTATACATAGCATTTCTCCACATAGGAATTCAGATAATTAGATCTTATTGAAGCTCTTAAAGAATCAAATTTTAAAAATTATGTTTTCTTTCTTTCCCCTCTGTTTCTTATTTATCTTTTCATGTTTCTCTTGATTTTTGTGGTTGGATATCAAACTTTCCATTTAGTCCTGGTCTTTTCTGTGCAAATGTTTGGAAATCTTCAATTTTGTTGAATACCCATACTTTCCCCTGGAAGTATATAGTCAGTTTTGCTCGGTGGTTCATCCATGGTTGAAGGTCCAGCTCACTTGCCTTTCTGAATATCATATTCCAAGCCTTGTGGTCTTTTAGCATGGAGGCTGCCAGATCCTGTGTGATCCTGATTGGTGCTCCTTGATATTTGAATTGTCTTTTTCTGGCTTCTTGTAAGATTTTTTTCTTTTACTTGGAAGCTCTTGAATTTGGATATTATATTCCTGGGAGTTGTCTTTTCTGGGCCTAGTGTAGAGGGTGATCTATGGATCCTTTCAATGTCTATATTGCCCTCTTGTAGAACTTCAGGGCAATTTTGCTGAATAATTACTTTTAGTATGGAGTCCAAATTTCTATTAATTTCTACTTTTTCAGGAAGACCGATGATTCTCAAATTGTCTCTTCTAGACCAGTTTTCTTGATCTGTCACTTTCTCATTGAGATATTTCATGTTTCCTTCTATTTTATCACTTTTGACTTTGTTTTATTTGTCCTTGCTGTCTTGAGAGATCATTAGCTTCTAATTGCTCAATTCTAGCCTTTAGGGATTGGTTTTCAGCTATAATGTTTTCATTTTCGGCTATGATCTTTTGGTTTTCCTTTTCAATCTGGTCATTTCTGGTGTTCAATTTGCTCATCAGTTCATTTGATTTCTGAGCCTCACTTTCCAATTGCAAAATTCTCCCTTTTAAACTGTTATTTTTTTGCCAGATCTCTTCCATCTTTCTCATCATCTCAGATTTGAACTCTTCAATAGCTTGTGACCAGTTTTCATTTTTTTGGGAAGGTTTAGATATAATTACTTGTTTGTTCTCCTCTGTTGTCTGGATTTTCTCTGTGTAAAAGTTGTTGAGTGTTACAGAGTTCTTCTTGATAATCTTTCTCTTCTGGGGTTCCTGATTTTGGGTTGCCATTGTTAGCCCCGCCCCTGTTCAGCTTTATCGTCATATTCAGCGTCTGTCTGTGCTCTTTAGGCTCCTGAGGTCTCAGTTCTCATTGTTCTTGGTGTCAAGCCTCCTGGTTGTCCCTGGTCTGCCCCTCTCCCCGAGGCTCCTTATGCAGTCTCAGGGTGTTGCTTCCACAGCCATGTTCCAGTCTGCACAGGGTTCCCACTCGAGGTCCAAGCCTGTGCTCAAGTTCCTTTTCTGCACCTAGGGCAATGCCTTCACCCACGCAGGTGCTCAGGAAAGTCCTTGTGTGTTCTTTAGCCTCTTGGTTTCCTAAGTCTTGCTGCTCTCAGGAACAAGTCCTGAAGCTGCCAATGACTTAATGGGTGCCCTAAACCTGCTTTAACTCTTGTGTGCTGGCCTTGGCACTGTATGTGGTATGGGGGATGGTGGAGGGGCTTCTTCCTCTCGCGTTTTAGTGAGAGCTGTTTCACCCCTTTATAGAGTGGAAATGCCCTGATTCCACGTACCTTCAATGCTGATCCCTGTTATGGGGTCCCTTCTTTCTTCTGGATTTTTTTATGTCCCCTTGAGGAGTCCCGTATGCTTCAGTTAGGAGAGATCAAGCAGCTGCTCCTTACTCTGCCGCCATTTGAACCAGAACCATACTTCTTAATACTAGACATTTTCACTTCACCCCAATGTTGCTATTGTATATTCCTCCAAACTAGAGAAAATGCCTAGGGAGAATTGTCATTTACCTCTAAACTCCTGAACTCCTGAATGAGACCAAACTTCTTTTTTATAGATGTATTTACACACTTATGGATGCTTCCTCAAATCTTTCTCCCCACCTCCCTTTCCACCTCTTGCTCTGAGAACTGTAATCTCATTAACATGGCCATTGCTTCTACTATGAGTATGTTAACTAAATTTTGTTTCAGTTACCATTATTATTATTATTATTCAAACATAAGGTCCTTGAGGCTGCCATGCATTATTATTTGCATCCTCCATGCTTAATCCAGTGCTTGGAGCATAGTAAGTACTTCATAAATATTTTTTTGCATTCCTTTTTTCATTCCATTTCATTCAATTTAGTTGAGTTTTGTGCATTCTATATTCCAAAGTCTTATCATGTTATCCATCTCCTAGAAAACCTTCGATGGTTCCTAAATGTCAACCAAATGAAATATTATATTTTTATTGGCCTTCTGTGCTACTCTATAATTAAAACCTACCCTTCATTGGAAAGTATTGTATAGAAGTTAGATAATAGGCTTCAAAGTTGGTAAGACTTAGATTTGTGTCTATTTCTCATTCATATTAAGAATTTGAGAGTAGGCACAGAAAATTTCCCGAAGAAATGTTTGCCAATCTATATTTGTCTATAGCCAAATATCACCTTCCATATGAAACTTTCCTCATTTCAGCCAATTGCTAGTGCCTTGCCTCTCAAAAGACTTTGTATTTAACTTTTGTTGTTTTTGTTCTTTCATCATTTTCATTGAGTGCAACTCTGACCCAATTTGTTATTTTAACCATTAGAATGCAAGTATAATGATATACACATATACATATACATATACATATACATATACATATACATATACATACACATACATACACACACACATATATATATATATGTGTGTATATATATATACACACACATATGGCTGGCATATTGGCAGGATCTCAGATGACATTTCCGAATGGAGGATAATAGGCAATAGGATGATTTTCATGGAGATGGAAGATACTAGGAATGTATTTCCAGTAAAATTATGTAGTAAAAATATCTTAAAGAGTTTGGAGTATGAAGAGAGTTTCAAAAGTTGACTCTTGTCAGTGTATCATCTCATGAATAGGAGATTCTGATTGGCTTTGGGAGCATTTTAAAAAGCCTGTCAGCTTCAGCTGGTTCTTCTTTGAATCTCTTCCCTTCATTGACTTCAGTTGTTCTTTAGATTCTTTCATTCATTGTATTTGTATTCCCACACTGCCTAGAACACAATAGATATTTTAAAATTGCCTACTGATTATTTGGTAGACAGACTTTCCTCATCAGGATTTTCTTTCATTAAAGCAATTACAATTCTGTTTAAACAACAGCAAAAGTAGAAAGACTGTAGAAGGAAAGACAGGAGAAAGGTTATAGTAATTTAGGCCAAAAAAGAGAAAGACTTGAAAAACAAATACAGTACAAGTGAAAAAGGAGAAAATATAAAATGAAAATATTTACTTAATAGATATCAATCTAAAGGAAAGAAAGTAATCAGGAAATTACAAAAATTTCAGAGCATAGCAGTGGCCACCTAACTAGACCTCCATTGCTTAAAGATGAATCTCCACTAAAGTTCACCTGAATAGTGGTCATTCAATCTCTGCCTGAAGATATGCAATGAGGGAGAACCCAATATTTCTGGAAGCTTCCCATTCCATCTTTGGATAACATTATATTCATTGATTTTGCACCAGACATTGTGGTCATAAATAAAAGGCTAGTGTTAAGAAAAGGTAAAGCCTTAGAGCCCTAAGAGGGAAGAAAGAGTGTGTCCAATTATTACTACAGTCTTATTTTAGCACGAATGAGTGATTCCCAAGTTGCCAATGACTCTGGAGCTCTATCTGGCCTTTCATTTTTTTTCACTGGATAATGCCATCATTTGTGACTTTTTCAAGAGGGCAGCTTTTATAAACACCCATTTCCCAAGTCTTCAGAAGACAAGCTGGTTTAATAATATAATAAAAGAAAAACTGTGACAAGACCTTTGGGCATGTTTAAACACTCAGAAAAGGCCTAAGGCATTGTGGCTGAAAACCTTTCCAACTCTAAAAGCCTTTCTTTTCCTTAGGAGAGCCCCAGACAATACACTCTCGTTGATTAGGGCTTTATATTTCAGCAAGTGAAGAGACCTCTGGTCCAAAGAACAGCAGCTCTGGAAAGCAGGGTGGCCAAAAGCTTTGTGTGTATGCGGTCACTGATGGATCATCTTCAGTCGCCTCTGGCGGATACAAATGATGAATAAGCTGTTAAAATGGCACATTAGAATAAAACTTCATCATAATTGATTTGCTGAAGAAGGATTTCAAAAGTGTATGTGACCCACTTTTGACATAAATGGAAGATGGGCCATGCAAGGCTGTGCTTTAGCGCATTAAGAATATCTAAATAGCACTCACACTACTTATTACAAACATTGACTTAATCCTGCCTCTTACCATCGAGGAGTGATGGAGCTGTCCTGCTCAATAAGTGGATTTTATCCTCTCTGAGGCTGCTTCTTCACTCAGAAACTGTACATTTCATTTAACCCATCCATCAATCCTTAAAGGTGTATGGCAGTGCTTTGCAACTGCATTAGAATGTTATTGTATTGGTTGAATTTGACTTATAAAATGGTGTTTTCTGTCAATAGTGGTGGATTAGCACTTATATGTATGTAGCATCCTGCAATTTATGGATTCCTTTTACATTCAGCTTTTCCTATAATGCTTTTGTTTATTGTTTCTTTCAGATTCTCTCAACTGTAGTCAAACAGAACAGATAATAATATTCCCAATTCATATTCAAAGAAACTGACACTCAAAGGAAAGAATACTTTAAATCCCATGGTAAGCAAGTGACTGAATTCAAACTCAGATTTTAAAACTCTAATTTTAATGCAGTTTTCACATTATAATGCCTTGAAGTTATCTTTAGTTTCACTACACATCTTCCAGATATTCTTTATTCATAAATACCTTACATTTGCTCTCTTTATATATTTGCATGTGTACACATATATGCATATATATGTTTATGTACATACATGTCTATATGAGACAACTAGGAGGCACAGTGTTGTAGTTTGTGCCAGGAAGACTCAAGCTTAAATCATTCCTTAGATACTTACTAGTTGTATGACTTCGATTAAGTCACAACCTTTCTGAGACCCAGTTTCCTTAATTATAAAATAAGGAAAACAAAGGCATATATCACCAAGGGTTGTTGTGAGGATAAGATGAATTGACATGTAAAATCCTTTACAAATCTTAAACTGTTTTTTAAGTAGTAGCTACCCCAAAATATTAATCTCTCATAAGTAGCACTATTACAAATGTAACAACAGAATATAAACCACTGTAAAAAAAAGAAATAAAAATATTAATGTTGACTTTCTAATCTGAGATATGTAACAATGACATTGACCCACATTTCAAGGTAAGATTTGGAGTAGAAGAGGAAGAGAAAGAGGATATAAGAAGCAGGGAGAAAATAAATGAGTTAAGAGGAAAAGAGAAAGAATTGGAAGAAGGGTAAAAGGAAGAGAGGAAGAAAAAGGAATTCATAAATAGAAGGAAGAGAAGAAGGACCAAGAAAAGAGAAAAAAATGTCAGATTCCAAACTGAATCCATCATAGACTTTGATAAATATTTTAAAAGAAGTATCTCTATGTCTTAGTGGAAAGTAGATAACAGTGTTCTTGCCATATTCTCATATATACTTTTCTCTTTTCAAATTGTCTTAATAGCATATGTCACTTACTTTTGGGGATATTGTGAATTTTAGTCTGTAAAGGTAGTTCTTCATTCATGTCAGAATACCTTTAAAACTATAGCATGAGCATGGGAATCAAAGCACTGAAATATCTGTAAATATGTACAGTATAAGTGCAGAACACATGGACTAGCATAACATTGCTAGAAATTGTAATATATTGATGAAAAGAAAATATTACCCTATGCAAAGTACTTAAGACTGATACTATTACTGTAAAATATCCTAAGATCTTTTCCCTATGTCTGACATTTTACTGATTATCTTTCATATCTTTATTTTTAAAATGCCACCCTTTTTATTATCATAGAGAAAAGAAAAAAATCTGATATTCTTTGATGTCTAATAGTCTAAAGAGTTTTTAGCTGTTTCAGAAGATAACTTTTATTATGACAACTATAACACTGTTACGTGTATATATCATATTACATTTTAAGGCATTTTATGATTATTGTATTTGCCTAAGAGCATAGAGATTACTGTTCTTTTTCTCTGCATCATACTAAAGAATCAATCAATCAATCAACAAATATTTGCTAAGTGCTTTCTCTGTGCATGGCCTCTGTGTTTGGCACTGGGAACATAAAGACAAAATGGTTCCTCTGTTTCGGAATTAGAATTCTGTGGGAGAGAGAAGTTAGGTCGCTCATTGGATAAAGAGCCAGGGCTTTCTGGAGAGGGGAGGTCCTGGATTTAAATCTGATCTCACATAGCTCTGTGAACCTGGGCAAGCCACGTGACCCCAGATGCCTATCCCTTATCACGCTTCTACCTTGGAACCAATATTTTTTATCCATTCTAAGACGGAATATAAAGGTTAAAAATAAAGAGATTTTTTGGAGGAAATAATATGTACATACAAAATATACAGAAAGAAAATACAAAGTAGTTTCAATGAAAAGTTCTGATAATGTCTGGGGGAGAGACTTTGGTTAAGTGGTGGGAAGACTTCAGGTAAGAGGTGACTTGAATTGAACTTTGAAAAAAGTTAGGGATCCTGAGAGTTAGAATGGAGTTGAGAGTGTATTATAAATATGAGGGTTATCCTACGTAAAGGAAAGTAAGTGAGAAATGGAAAGCCTTCTGTGAAGGACTGTAAGAAAGCCAGTTTACTGGACAGGAAGGAGAGTAAAACAGATTAATCCTGGAAAGATAGATTCAAGCAAGATTTTAAAGAGCCTTAAATGTTTAAACTGCCTTCTCCATAAGTTATATGAAAAAATAGTAATATTAGAAGATTATTATTTTTAACAAAATACTCATTCCTATTATGGAGAAACAGAGGGAAGAAGGCTGAGGTACTGGCGACCAGGATGTGAAAATTGAAATAACTATCCACCTCCTGTAGAGTTGAATTTTCATAATGCAATTTTATAATTGGATGGTGGAAGAATGATAAAATGTTTTCCACACTCAATATATGAAAATAAAAGTTAAAAGTACATCCCAAGGCCAAAGATAAGTGTTTTTTTGTAATGACCTGACAAATTTTGGGTCATTTGGACAATTGTTTTCCTCCATAGTTTGTAATAATCAAATATTGACTCTGTTGTTATCTTCTTCAAATTAACTTACCCAGACAGTCTAAACCTATAGTTTGTCTTAACTCAATCACCAGATTTGGTGATTGAGTTATGACCAGATTTGGTGATTGAGTTATGCCAACTTCACAATTTCCACAATAGCTTATGTATTTGTGCCATTTCCTTACAGATTCCTCAGGTTGGCATTCAATACCACTCATAATATGGCTCCAAGCTAACATCCCGAATTTACTTCCAGTTACTCTCCTTCATGAATTATTTGTTTTATTCAGACTGGTCTCCTTCTCTTAGCAGTCCTCAATTCAACACTCCATTCCATATTTTAGTGGGGGCCCCATGCTGGAAATGCAAATATATAAAAATATACACATTTACCAATAGAAGCAAAAGCATGTGCAGAACTGGAATGAATTTCTGAGGTCTCAAGTTCAGAATCTTCCATTAAGAGATGATTACCCTTTCCTTACTTATATATCTAGAAGCTTTCATTCCCTCCAAATCTTAACTCAGTGGCTACTTCTTCCAACAAGCCTTAATTATTCTCCTTATTTGGTAAGGGCATCTACTATCTTAAATGACCTTTTATTTATTCACCTAGATACATATTGCATATTTATATTAAAAAGTAAATATTTAGGGCAGAGGGTCCACTTTTCATTTTGTCTGTGCATCCCTACAGTGGCTAGTCTACTTGGGAACACATTATTCTTGTCCATACATGTAGGATCTTAACTATTTACAACATGAAGCCAACTACCCTCAGAGGGAAGTGCTATTATTACCCCCAATTTACAAATGATATCATTGAGGTAAATAGAGGTTAAGAGACCTGCTTGGGGTCACACAACCATTGCATATCTGAAGACAGATTTGAATTGAGATTCTCTTGATTCTAAGTCCATTTGTAAGTCTACTCATTTGCCTAAGAGTGGTTTGCAAAATGCTTTACATATATTATCTTATTATATATGCTATTAATATATATTATATATCTTATTATGTTTTATATTTTAATTTGTATGTTTTATTTAGTCATAGTTTATGTGTTTCTAAGTGTTTGTTTAAACTTAGAAAAGCCAGAGTTAGAATCTTGCCTTGGATACTTACTTATTTGGATACTATTAGTGTTGTGACTCTGGGTACATCACTTAATATCTCTGTGCCTCAGTTTTCTGATCAATAAAATGAAGGCAATGGACCATATTGCTTCTAAAATCACCTCCAACTCTAAATCTATCATAGTATATAGTATTTCTTGCAAATTATGGGGAACACATTTGTATTGAAGAAATGGTAGTGGAAAGAGTACTCCACTCTTTAGTCCTTACTTTATGCCATCATTATTTTCATCATCATTGTTTACAATTGGTTACTGGTGTCAGTATTAACTTGAGTTCTACTTCATTTTGCTACTAAGACCATAAACAGCGTGTTCAATATGATGAAAGAGAGAGTGAGTAATAATATTGTGACCTGGCTTTAGACACCATGGTATAAAGCCAATTCCCTATATACATTGGCTATGTGATTCATAGCCATATACTTGAACTTTTAGTGCTCTGAAATACCTTTCTATGGCAGACTAGCTATTGGTCTGCATTGGTGGAGGGAATTTCCTCACTGGGATGACATGAATTAAATTATGAGTTTAGACTGAAATATTTATAATGATACATTGGGAGTTCTGGGGGTGGAACCAAGATGGCTGAGTAATCCAGAGCAGATCTGTGCCACCATGGAATCCTCTCCAACCAAGATTAAAATATTACCACAAAAAGAATACAGGAGGGGGCAACTTGTTAGCTCAGTGGATTGAGAGCCAGGCCTAGAGACAGGAGGTCATAGGTTCAAATCCGGCCTCAGACACTTCCCAGCTGTGTGACCCTGGGCAAGTCACTTGACCCCCATTGCCTACCCTTACCACTCTTCCACCTATAAGTCAATACACAGAAGTTAAGGGTTAAAAAATACAGGAATGAAAGAACCAACAAGGAGACAGAGTGAAACAACTTTTAAGAAAAGAAAAACTCCCTAAATAAGCAAAGAATATCTGGGGCACTGGGATGAGAGGAGACCAGAGCCAGCAAGAAGCTGTAGCAAAGAGGGAAGAGCAAGCCATATCCTTCTACTCCACATCTACTGTCTGATGTTCAGTAATCTATGCCCAAGCCAACATCCAGATCCTGAGATCCTTCCTGGACAAATAGTTGTATAAGCCAACTCATACTCCTTGAAATTTCAAAACTGTGGAGAAGTCTGGAGTCTCAGCACAGGGAGTTCTAGTCTGGGCTTGGGATAAGGAATTAGAACACACTTTGAGGTGGATGATAGTACTAAGTAGTGATCTTTTTGCCTAAAGCTAAGAGCAGAGCTCCAAGACAGTACAATCAAGGGTGTCATCTCAAAGGTCAATTGAATTAACAGGGTGAGGGGCTCTCAGAGCTCTCAGCCTTTAGGCCATCACATCATCCCCCAAGCCTAAATATAATTAAATAAGAATAATGAGCAAACAACAAAAAAAAGACCTAAAAACTAAAGAATATTTATGAAGACAATATAATATCCATGTTCTTAAGTGGAGTTAAAGCTGCCTTACAGAATTCCACAGTCCTTGTTCAGCCTCCATTACTTGACCTAAAGGGGATTCAGTTAACTGTTATTTTGTTCTGCTCTAATTGCTTCAAGAGGGGAAGGGGAAAAATTCTATCCACCCCTAACCCTTTCTAGGATAGTAGCATCCTCTTTCCTCTGACTCCATTACCAGCCATTGAAAATCTGACCCAATTCAACAGACAAAGAACAAAGTAGAGACACAGAAGGGGACAGTGAAAGTAAAGGAAACAGAAGGAAAGTCAAAAAGAAAAATGTGAATTGGACACAGATTCTGGAAGAATTCAAAAAGGACTTCAAAAACAAATGAAGAGGAGCAAAGGAAAAGTGAGGAAGAGAAATGTAAGTGATGTAAGAAGAAATAAGTCAATTGAAAAAGGAGAATTAAAAACTGACAGAGTAAAACCAGGTCTTAAAAATCAGAATCAACTATATAGAAACTAATGATTTCATGAAAAATCAACAAACAATAAAGGATGATCAAAGGAATGAAAAAAAGAGTAAAATATGAAATATCTTATTGAAAAAACAACCCAGAAAATAGATCAAGGAGAGACAATCTGAGAATTATTGGACTACTTGAAAGCCATGATCAAAGAAAAAATCTTGGACATCATATTACAAGAAATTATCAAAGATAACTGCTCAGAGATCCTTGAATAAGAAAATAAAATTGAAATTGAAAGAATTCACAGATCACCTCCAGAAAGATTGACAACTTCCAGGAATGTAATAGCTAAATTTAAGAGCTGTCAGAAAGAAACCATTCAAATACCATGGAGTTATAATAAGGATCACACAGAACCTAGCAGCTTCTACATTAAAGGATCAAAAGGCATAGAAGATGATATTCAGGAAGGAAAAAGATTTGGGTTTACAATCCAGTCATCTATCCAGCAAAATTGAGTATATTCTTTCAGGGAAAAATGGTTATTCACTAAGGTAGAAGATTTCTAAGCATTCCTGAGGAATAAGCCAGACCTGAACAAAAAATTTGAAGTCCAAACACAAGACACAAGAGAAGCCCCAAAAGCTAAATAAGAAAGAGAAATTTCACAACTCAGCAAGGTCAGAATCTTTATATGTCTACATGGGAAGAGGATTTCTGTAATTCTCAAAAATTATTCTTAGTAGTAGAGAATATAGAAGGAATTTACTCAGAAAGAGGGTGGACAAGTAAATTGATTATGATATATATGATGATATATGATATGATGTTTATGTAAATATGATGATATAGAACCACATGTATGTATGAAATGTATACATAAAAATGATACGTAAAAAATCAATCAAGGGCTGAAAGAGAGGGTTGCACTGAGAGAAAAGAGAAGGGAGAAATAGAATGGGGTAAATTCTATAACAAAAAGAGGAGTAATAATTATCAAAGGGGAGGATAAGGGTGGTGACAGGCAATGCTTAAACTTTACTCTCATCTTAACTGGTTCAGAGAGGGGAAAATGAGTATACTCAGTGGGATATAGAATTCTATTTTACTCTATGGAGAATTAAAAGGGGGAAAAGAAAAGGGAAGAGGGAAGGAATTGGAGGGAGGGGGAAGTGGGAGTGACAAAAAGCAAAATGCTGAGGAGGAGGAACAGAGAGAAAGAGAATAGACCATGATTTAAAGGGGATAATATAATGGAGGGAAATACACAGTTATTAATTATAACACTGAATGTGAATGGGATGAACTCACCCATAAACTGGAAGCAGATAGCAGAGCAGATAAAAAAAAAACCAGAATCCTACTATATGTTGCTTACAAGAAACACATAGGGCAACACCCACAGATTCAAGGTAAAAAGCTGGAGCAGAATTTATTATGCATCATCTAAAGTAAAAAAAGCAGGAGTAGCAATCTTTATACCAGACAAAGCCAAAGTAGAATTTGATCTGATTAAAAGAGATGAGGAAAGAAATTACATTTTGCTAAAAGTTACTATAAACAATGAAGTAATGTCATTACTAAACATTTATGCACCAAATGATATAGCATCTAGATTTCTAAAGGAAAAATTAAAGGAGCTTAGGAAGAAATTATTGTAAGACAATACTAGTGGGAGATCTCAACTTTCTCCTTTCAGCACTAGATAAATCAAAACCAAAACTAAGAAAGAAATAAGGGAAGTGAATTAAATGCTAGAAAATTAGAGTTAACAGATATCTGAAGAAAAATGAACAGGGATAAAAAGGAATATATCTTCTTCTCATCAGTACATGGAACATATACAAAGATCAACCATGTAGCAAGGCATAGATATATTGCAAACAAATGCAGAAAAGCAAGACTAATAAATGCACATTTTTTCAGTTCATAATGCATTAAAATATAATTAACAAGGGTCCATGGAAAGGAAAATTTAAAATTAATTGGAAATTACATAATCTAATTCTTCCAAACTGGTAAATCAAAAATGAAATCATAGAAACAATTATAGACTTCATTAAAGAGAATGACAATGAAGAGAAAACATATTAAAATCTATGAGATATATCCAAAGCAGTTCTCAGGGGTAAATTTATATCTCTGAGTGCCTATAAAAATACAATTGAGAGGGAAGAGCTCAGTGAATTGGGCTTGCAACTTAAAATAATTAACAAAAGACAAATTAAAAACTAAATTGGAAAACCTAAAAATTAAAGGAGAAATTAAAAAAAACTATTGTAGGGGCAGCTGGGTAGCTCAGTAGATTGAGAGTCATGCCTAGAGACAGGAAGTCCTAGGTTCAAATCTGGCCTCAGACACTTCCTAGCTGTGTGACCCTGGGCAAGACACTTGACCCCCATTGCCCATCCTTACCAATCTTCCACCTATGAGACAATACACAGAAGTTAAGGGTTTAAACAAAAAAAAAAGAACTATTGCACTAATAAATATGACTAGAAGCTGGTACTTTGAAAAAAAGAACTAATAAAATAGATAAAGTAATAGTTAATCTAATAAAACAAAGAAAGAATGGAATCAAATCAACAGCATCAAAGATGAAAAGGGTGATCTCACCTCTAATGAAGAGGAAATTAAGGTAATTAAAAAGAAGTATTTTGCGCAATTAAATGGCAATATATATGACAATCTAGGTGAAATATGTGAATCTATGTAAAAATATGAATTGCTTGATTAACAAAAGGGGAAATAGAATACTTAAATAATCCCATCTCAGAAAAAAAAAATTGAACAAGCCATCAAGGAACTTCCTAAGAAAAAAATCCCCAAGGCCAGATGAATTTACAAGTGAATTCTAGCAAACAATCAAAGAACAAATAATCCCAATACTATAGAAATTATTTGACAAAATGAGCAAAGAAGGAGTTTCTAAACTCCTTCTATGACACAAATATGGTACTGATTCCAACGTCAGGCAGATCAAAAACAGAGAAAGAAAACTACAGATCAATATCCATAATGGACATAGATGCAAATATCTAAAATAAAATAGTAGCAAAAAGACTACAGTAAGTTATGACAAGGATTATCCACTTTGATCAGGTGGATTTTATACCAGGAATGCAATGGTGGTTTAATATTAGTAAAACATAATTGATCATATCAATAATCAAACCAACAGAAACCACATGATTATCTCAATAGATGCAGAAAAAGCCTTTGACAAAATACAACACCCATTCCAATGGAAAACAGTAGAAAGTCTGGGAATAGAAGGGCCATTCCTCAAAATAATATATATTTAAAACCATCAGCAAATATCATTGTAATAGGAACAAGTTAGAAGCACCCTTCCTAGTAGATCAGAACTGAAGCAACAATGCCTATTATCATCTCTATTATTTAATATTGTACTAGAAACACTAGCGGTAGCAATTAAGAGAAGAAATAGTAATTGAAGGGATTAAAGTAGGCAATGAGAAAACTTTTTTGCAGATGATTTGATGTTATACTTAAAAAATCCTAGAAAATCAACTAAAAATCTAGGGGAAATAATTAACAACTTTAGCAAAGTTGTAAAGCACAAGACAAACCTACATAAATCATCAGCATTTCTATATATTTCCAAAAAAAATTAGCAACAGGAGTTAGAAAGAGAAAATCATCACCTTAGAAAATATAAAATAGTCAGGAATCTATCTACCAAGACAATCACAGAAATTATATGAACACAACTACAAAACACTTTTCACACAATTAAAACTATATCTAAATAATTGGAAAAAAACATTAATTGTTCATGGGTAGGATGAGCTAACATAATAAAAATGATAATCCTACTCAAATTAATTTACTTATTCAGCACCATACCTATCAAACCACCAAGAAACTTTTTTACTGAATTAGAAAAAAAAAGTTCATTTGGAAGAACAAAATATCAAGAATATCAAGGGAACTAATAAAAAAAAGTGAGGTATGAGGACCTAGCAGTATCAGATCTTAAACTTTACTATAAAGCAGTGGATATCAAAAGAATATGGTACTGGCTAAGAGACAGAAGGGTGGATCAATGGAATAGACTAGAGGTAAATGACTTCAGCAATCTAGTGTTCAATAAACCCAAAGATCCCAGCTTTTAGTAGAAGAACTCACTCTTTGACAAAAACTGCTGGGAAAATTGGAAAATAGTATGGGAAAAACTAGATTAGATCAATATCTTAAACCTTATAACAGAATGGATAAAGGACTTTAATATAAAAAGTGAAATCATAGAATCAATACTGGGCATTGGTTCTAAGGCAGAAGATTGGTAAGGGCTAGGCAATGAGGGTTGGGTGACTTGCCAGGGTCACACAACTAGGAAGTGTTTGAGGTCAGATTTGAACCCAGGACCTCCCATCTCTGGGCCTGACTCTCAATCCACTTAGCCACTCAGCTTCCTCCTGCCTTTAATCTTTCTAGATTCATTCTCAATAAGCCTATAAGCCCCCTGATCAGAAAATATAAGAGAAAACAATGATATTGAAATAAAGATATAATTTTTTCTTGTAAAAATAAAGTTAAACCATAAATATATTAGGACAACATAGAAGATTATACCTGTCAGAGCTGTGGGAAAGGAAGGAATTTAAGACCAAGCAAGAGATAGAGAACATTACAAAATGTAAAATGAATGGCTTTAATTATATCAAATTAAAAAAAGTTTGTCCAAAAAACCCCAAAATAACCAAAATTATATGGAAAACATCAAACTGAGAAAACATCTTTATAACTAATCTCTTTGACAAAGGTTTAATTTCCCAAATATATAAGGAATTAAGTCAAATTAAAAAAAATTAAGCCATTCCCCAATTGACAAATGGTTAAGGGACATGAATAGGTAGTTTTCACATGATGAAATCAAAACTATCAATAAGCACTTGAAAAAGTGTTCTAAATTCCTCCTGATTAGGGAAATGAAAATTCAAACAACTATAAGATGCCACCTCATACCTAGCACACTGGTCAGTATGGCAGCAAACAAAAAATGTTGGAGAGGATGTGGCAAAATTGGGACACTAATACAATGCTGGTGGAGTTGGAAATTGGTCCAACCATTCTGAAGGACAATTTGGAACTACGCCCAAAGAATGCTAAAAGAATGCCTACCCTTTTACTCAGCCATAACACTGCTGGGTTCGTACCCCAAAGAGACAATAAGGAAAAAGACTAGTACAAAAATATTTATAGCCATGCTCTTTGTGGTGGTAAAAAAATGGATAATGAAGGAATGTCCATCGATTGGGGAATGGCTGAACAAATTGTGGTATCTATTGTGCTGAAAGGAATAATGCAGTGGAGGATTTCTATGAGAATTGGAAAGACCTCCAGGAATGGATGCAGAGTGAAAGAAGCAGAACCAGAAGAACATTGTACACAGAGACTGATACATTGTGACCCAATTGAATGTAATAAACGTCTTCACTAGCAGCAATGCAATGACCCCCCCCAGGACAATCCAGAGGAACTTATGAAAATGAATGCTATCTATATCCAGAGAAAGAACTGTGGAAACAGAAACTCAGAAGAAAAACATATGATTGATCACATTGTTTGATGGTGATATGTTTAGGGTTTTGATGTTAAAAGATCACTGTATTTCAAATCTGAATAATATGGGAAAAGATTTTGAATAATGATACATGTATAAGCCAGTGGAATTGCTTGTCAGTTCCAGGAGGGGGCAGGAAAGAGGGGTGGGAAAAATTATGAATTATGTAACGGAAAAATATTCTAAATAGAAAAAAATAGAAAAAATAATAATAGTTCACTGCATGATTGATTATGGAGATGGGACATCATTAGTTATCTAAACAATATCAATTTACCTTGTTCCATATTTCTTTCCTATGTGTGGGAATTTTCCCTTTCACCCTTTTTCTTGAGTCACACAAGTGACATGAGTTTGCTTCACCTGCCCCACCTGCATCACTTGTGTACCTATATCACCTAAGTGACTCTGAACTTGACCCCCACAGTTGAAAGAAAGGATAAAAGGGGTTAATGAGGAAGTGTTGGGTCTCTCTCTGTCTCTGGTGTCGCATGAAGAAAGCTGCTGCTCAGGGTGCTGCCACACTGGCCATGTGGAAAGCTAACCTAGCCCATAAACTCTATTTTTTCTCTTCTTTTGCCTATCCAAGTAATTTTTAAAGACTTTATTAAATTCTAAGGACCAGAGTCCCAATTTTATAATAAAATTTCTGAGAGCAAGGTATTTATACTTTGCAGAGATACTAGTATGAAAATGTTTTCTCCCTCCCAGTTTCTTGGAGATTTGGGTTGTGGTGGTACTACAGCAGTAAACATGAGTGCTTTCATGTTAATGGTATGTCCATTTAAAAATATCATTGATATTGGTAGGTTCTCCTGAACTGATTACAATAGAAATGCTATGCTCATACTTCTGCTCATTTTCTGAGTTCTGAGGAATAGAATTAGCTTTCTTTACTCTTAGGATTCACTCCCTCTTGGACAATTGGGAAACTGGATGGGCTTACATTTAACTGGGCAATGCCTTCAGTAAAGTTAGTCAATAAGCATTTATTAATGAGTGCCAAATACTTGTTAGGTAGGGTGTGAACAATGTTACCATCATTAATTGACCAATAGACAAACCTGGCACTTTGTGGGAAACAATATACATGGAATTGGAATGTTAATTTTTTAGTGTACCATTGTTAGAATATATTAATGAGATTCACTGTTATAGTACCATTCTAATCTGGTATAGGCGTTCTTTATATCTTTTTGTTGCATGGATACCTTGCTACAAAGGTCTGGAGAAGCCAATTGACTCATCTTTAAAATAACATTTTAAATGCTAAAGCACATAGATAATAAATAAAACCATTTATATTGAAATTGGCTTGAGAAAAAAATACAAGTGGACATTTCCCAGATTAAGAACTCTTGGAGTAGGATAAAGTTGGAAGGTAGTATTGATGAATACGTATACCCTAAGTTAAAAGAGCGAAAGCCACTTGAATGGCTGACTCATTCCTGATAGTTCAGAGAGGTTCATCAGTGAACTTGTTCACCTTAATGACAGAAGTTCTAGGAAACAGAGCCAGAAATACAACTGAGAATGTGGTGGATGGCAGTCAAAATGGCAGTCAAAAAAAGCCTTTTGCCAAGGCTGCTAGAAGGTAGCAAATAATGATATGTTTCTCAGGTTTGTTGATATAGACATGTTATTGCCACTGCCTGTGAATTCATTGGGAAGACTGGGTGTGAACTGGTAGTATTGGTGGTTCAATAGACAGGAAAAAATGAGAGTTCTCTAGAAAGCAGTGACAACTTGTTCTTGAGTTGAGAGCATCTTTGATACCCAGCCATAATGAGATCATAACTTGGAAGGGCCTTATTACTTGTTGTGATGATGAAGGCAGCATTTGACATGATGGGAGATCTGGATAGTATATACCTATTAAATTGAGAGAAGTGCATCTAAGCCCTCTGTTATGCTTCTAGCACAGCAACAAGACCTCAATTCCAGTTACCTGTGGGGACAGCTTAAAACTTTAGTGATAAGATGGAGATGAGGTGCAGTGGAAAGCTGAATGGAAAGAATAGATCAACAACTGTTCCAACCTGATGATAGAGAATATGAAAGGCCATGCATGTGGGAGTGACAAAGAAACCCTAATAGACAGCAATTCTAATTTTCATGCCACATATCTAGAAGAGACAATAGTAATAATGAAAATATAGGAGATAACTAAAGTGGCCCTCAGCCCTACTTCATTTTCTGCTAGCAGTTTGGAGAGAAAGATCTACAGAATTAAATTTGATAGGTTTCTGTGCGGGGATATACCCAGACAAGCCACCAGCATGGATGTAACCAGAGGTGAAGTAGTTACCAAGATACCTAAGCAAGGAAGGTCTAAGTTGATTCCTCCAGTGGTCTGCATAGAGTTTATTCTGTTTATTCCCCTTCCTGACCCTTAGGGCAAATGGAGAAGGATAAATCTTTGAGGGACTATTTTTCATGAATTTAAGACACTATGAATTGAGAGGCAGAACTGTGCCTTGACATTATTATTGGCAGAATGAATTCCATCCTTCTGGCTGTGGCTATGAGATGACTGAATGTACTGGATGAATGTCTCATGGTGTTGACATTTGGGTAAGAACATATAAGCATGCCAGTGAGATTGCTGATGCATGACTACATTGGCTGATTTTGAAATAGAAACTTACTGGGTGAATGGACAAATGTCATGAAGAGAAGTGGAAAGAAGAGGTATAATGGAAAAAGATGTAGAAAATTTTGCAAACCAAGCTAACATCTCCATCTTCTGGGTAATTACCATAAGAGTTATTAAAGAGTTATTCTCAAATAAATAGTTATTCTTAAAAAGAAAGTGAGCCTCGACATTTTCTATTGTCTTGGAAAAAAAGAAGGGAAATTTGATTTGATATTGAAAGTATTATTAGAAACAGGGACCTCTAAAATCATTACCTATAACCTTGGGGGGGGGACAAGAAGAAAGAAAAGAAAAATCTAGGACTTTTGGAAAATACTATAGTGATTGGTTATACATAATTTGAGTTCTTCTTATTTCAAAATCCAAAGAAATGCATAACAGGAAAAAATATATCAAAAGATAAAATATAAATAAAACTCCAATAAAGATAATCTTGTTTGTTGAGAGAGAAGGAACGAATGGGGGACAGCAAAAAACACAGTTGACTAAACTATAGGCTCACTGTTTCACTTTTCTTCCTTCCATTTAACCTCTTCTCCAAATTTAGGTTCCACCTGGTGACTGATATAGAGACCAAATACTAGCAGAACCTGAGTTGACTCACAAGGACTAGCCTTATCGTTAGCTCCTTCCTTTATTTTACTCTGAAAACCAACTTTGTCAGTCTGTTTCTTAGTCTCTGTCTCTGTCTTTATCTTCTCTAGGTCCCTCCACTATGATTTCCACTCTTTAGGTATTGGATATCAAGAAAAAAGAATTCTGGTATCAATAGTTGGTATGTAGCCTCAATAAGTGCCTTTTCTACTTATCTCAAAATTTATCATAACTTAGCAGAACCTTGCTTTAGTAGAATTTCAAGGAAATTCCTCTTTTTAGCAGTTTCTTTTTGAAAGGGAGAGGACAGAATGTAGAGAGTTCTATGGGAAGAGGTAGGGAGAGGAAATTGAAGGATAGAAACTAGGAGTTAGGATTAGGATAGGAAATCTCTTAATTTTATTGTAAAATCTCTTAACAAACCCCACTGAAACTGACTGCTTTCTTTTTAGTTTCTTCTTGCCTGTGAACAGACCTAACTTAAACTACACTCATTATCTAAAATTTAAATTCTATAGCCTGCTAAAATGATGAACCTTAAATTTATGATAAACTCCTTAAAATAACCTTGAAAAACCAAAAGTTCTCTGAAGTCAACTGTCGGATAAAGCTGTTAGAATCTCTTGGCTGTCAGAATCTCTTGGCAGAGAGACACTGACACAGGCCTGCTCCTAAGTCAAAGAGAGTGGACAGAGACTCTCTGACAGTTCCTTCCCCTTTCAGGAGAAAAGCTCTCAGTCAACAAACTCTTCCTCAGCTTCGTATGTGTTAATAAAACTTCTCAAAGGTAACTCTTTCAAATAACTAACAGATCTTCTGAGAGAAATGATCCAACAACCTGCTCCCAAGGAAGTCAGAAAGATCAGACCCAGAACTCACAGAATTCTCTTTTCATGATAATGTTTCTTAAAGTGATGGAGTGCAAGAGCTGTCTGCTCTGGCTTCTTAAGGAAACAAAATGAACTTAATAAAACTTCTAACCTATAAATTCTGCTCCTAAGGAGAGAATGAATGTTAAATTAATTCCTTATAAAAATATTCAATCTAAATATAAAAGATCACAATGTTTTTCTTTTAATTTCCTCCATTTTTGGCATCATTATCTACTACACACTTGTTCCAAATCTCACCCTGTTCCCTATATAATTTACCTTATCACAAATAAGCACATTTGATCAAAACGAATTCACATATTGGTCGTTTCTGCAAATGTAAAATTTATTCTGTATCTGTAATCTATTCTTTTTCGGGCATGAGGTGGGAAACATGCTTCATCTTTCCTCTGGAGTCATTACTGGTTATTATAGAAGTCAGAGTAATTTTATAAACCTTTCTTCAAGTTGTGTTTTCTTTATTCAGTTAGTTTATACAAGTATTCCAAAATTTCTTGCATCTCTCCATTTTTCCCATTACTTATGATGAAATAATATTTTATTATAATTGCACTGGTAATATTCTTCCCAACTCTATGGTTATCAGTTGATATCTGTTAGTGAGACTGATTTATTAACTTTTTTTAGAAAGGTATATGTAATAGGTTAGTAAGATCGATTGTCATATAAATTCCTCCCAAAGTCTGTCATATACTCTTTGTTTTTTTGTTTTTGTTTTTGTTGTTTTTTTAGGCAATGGGGGTCAAGTGACTTGCCCAGGATCACACAGCTGGGAAGTGTCTGAGGTCAAATCTGAACCTTGGACCTCCCATCTCTAGGCCTGACTCTCAATCCCCTGAGCAACCCAGCTGCCCCTTGTGATATACTCTTACAAAAACATGTCATTCAGGGCAAAGTGGGCTCAAATTACAAAAGCATATGACAAAGGGGGTGCTTCTTTACTCCTCAAGTGTCTACTTGAGTATCACATATCCTTTTATTCGTATTTCAAAATCAAACCTTTTATTGAAATAAAAATATATATTTAGGAGTTCAATTCATGCAGTCAATTATTTATTTCGTTTTTTATTTAAATATTTATTGTTTTTAGAAAAATTTTCCATTGTTACATGATTCATGTTTTTACTTTCTCATTCACCCCCCCTGAACCTCCACCATACACAATGCACATTTCCACTGGTTTTAACATGTGTCATCAATCAAGACTTATTTCCATATTATTAATAGTTACATTGGTGTTGTTGTTTCAAGTCTATATCCCCAATCATATTTGCATCAATCCATGTGTTCAAGCAGTTGTTTTTCTTCTGTGTTTCCACTTCTACAGTTCTTCCTCTGAATGTGGGTAGTGATTTTTTCCATAAATCCTTCCAGATTGTCCCGGGTCATTGCATTACTGCTAGTACAGAAGTCCATTACATTCTATTTTACCACAGTGTATTAGTCTCTATGTACAATGTTCTCTTGGTTCTGCTCCTTTTCCTCTGCATCAATTCCTAGAGGTTGTTCCAGTTCCTATGGAATTCCTCCAGTTTATTATTCCTTTGAGCACAATAATATTCCATCACCAGCATATACCACAATTTGAAGGGTATACCCTCATTTTCCAGTTTTTTTGCCACCACAAAAAGCATGGCTATACATATTTTTGTAGAAGTCTTTTTATCTATGATCTCTTTGAGGTACAAATTCAGCAATGCTATGGCTGGCTCAAAGGGCAGCCAGTATTTTAGAGCTCTTAGGGCATAGTTCCAAATTGGCATCCAGAATGGTTAGATCAGTTCACAACTCTACCAACAAGGCATTAATGTCTCAGTTTTGCCACAGCCCCTCCAACATTAATTTCTCTCCCCTGCTATCATTTTAGCCAATCTGCTAGGTGTGAGGTGGTACCTCAGAATTGGTTTGATTTGCATTTTTCTAATTATTAGAGATTTAGAACACTTTCTCATGTGCTAATTGATACTTTTGATTTCTTTATCTGAAAATTATCTATTCATGTCCCTTGCCCATTTATCAATTGGGGAATGGCTTGATTTTTTAATACAATTGATTTAGTCCCTTATAAATTTGAGTAATTAGACCTCTGTCAGAATTTTTTGTTATAATGATTTTTTCACAGTTTGTTGTTTCCCTTCTGATTTTGATGCATTATTTTTGTTTGTACAAAAACTTTTTAATTTAATATAATCAAAATTATTGATTTTACATTTTGTAATTTTTTCTAACTCTTGCTTGGTTTAAAAATTTTCCCTTTCCCATAGATCTGACAGGTATACTATCCTATGTTTACCTAATTTTCTTATAGTTTCCTTTTTTAAATTCAAGTCATTCACCCATTCTGAATTTATCTTGGTGTAGGGTGTGAGATGTTGATCTAAACCTAATCTCTCCAATATTGTTTTCCAATTTTCCTAACAGTTTTTGTCAAATAATGAATTTTTGTCCAAAAAATGGGCTCGTTAGGTTTATCATACACTGTCTTGCTAATGTCACTTACCCCAAGTCTATTCCATGGATATTCCCTTCTGTCTCTTAGCCAGTACCATATCATTTTGATGACCCCATGCTTTATAGTATAGATTAATATCTGGTACTTCTAGGCCATCTTCCTTTATGTTTTTTTTTCATTATTTCCCTTGATATTCTTGATTTTTTTGTCTTCCAAATGAACTTTGTTATAGTTTTTTCTAATTCATTAAGAAAGTTTTTTGGTAGTTTGATAGGTATGGTGCTAAATAGGTAAATTAATTTGTGTAGAATGGTCATTTTTATTATGTTAGTTCATCCTACTCATGAGCAATCAATGTTTTTCCAATTGTTTAGATCTAGTTTTAATTGTTTGGAAAGTGTTTTGTAGTTGTATTCATATAATTTCTGTGTTTGTTTTGGTAGATTCCTAAGTATTTCATATTGTCTAGGGTGATTTTAAGTGTTGTTTCTCTTTCTACCTCTTGGTGCTGTGATGTGTTGGAAATGAATAGAAATGCTGATGATTTATGTGCATTTATTTTGTATCCTAGAACTTTGCTAAAGTTGTTGATTATTTCTACTAGCTTTTCAGTTGATTCTCTAGGATTTTTTAAGTAGACCATCATATCATCTGCAAAGAGTGATAGCTTAGTCTCCTCGTTGCCTATTTTAATACCTTCAATTCCTTTTTCTTCTCTAATTGTTACTGCTAGTCTTTCTAGTACAATGTTAAATTGTGATAATGGGCACCCCTGCTTGATCTTATTGGGAAGGCTTTTAATTTATCTCCATTGCATATGATGCTTGTTGATGGTTTAAGATATGTACTGTTTATTATTTTTAAGAAAGATCCTTTTATTCCTATATTTTTTAGTGTTTTCTTTTTTAAAACCCTTAACTTCTGTGTATTGGTTCATAGGTGGAAGAGTGGTAAGGGTGGAGAATGGGGGTCAAGTGACTTGCCCCGCGTCACACAGTTGGGAAGTGTCTGAGACCAGATTTGAACCTAGGAACTCCCGTCCCTAGACCTGACTTTTAATCCACTGAGCTATCCAGCTGCCCCCTTTTTAGTGTTTTCAATACAAATGGATTTTGTATTTTGGCAAAGGCTTTTTCAGCATCTATTGAGATAATTATGTGGTTTTTGTTGATTTGATTGTTGATATGGTCAATTATGTGAATGGTTTTCCTTATGATGAACCATGCTTGCATTCCTGGTATAAATCCCACCTGATCATAATGAATAACTCTCATGAACACTTGCTGGATTCTTTTTGCTAGTATTCTGTTTAAGAATTTTACATCTATGTTTATTAAGGAGATTGGTCTGTAGTTTTCTTTCTCTGTTTTTGATCTACCTAGCTTTGGGATCAGTAACTTATTTGTATAATAAAAAGAGTTTGCCAGAATTCCTTCTTTGCTTATTATGTCAAATAGTTTGTATAGCATTTGAATTAGTTGTTCTTTCAAGGTTTGATAGAATTCATTTTTCAATCCATCTGGTCCTGGGGATTTTCTCTTAGGGAGTCCTTTGATGACTTCTTCTATTTCTTTTTCTGAGATGAGATTATTTAAGTATTCTATTTCTTCTACTGTTAATCTAGGCAATTTATATTTTTGTAAATATTCATCCATCTCATCTAAGTTGCTATATTTATTTCCATATAATTTGGGCAAAATAGTTTTTAATAATTGCCTTGATTTCCTCTTCATTAGAGGTGAGGTCTCCCTTTTCATCTTTGATAGTAATGATTTGATTTTCTTCTTTCCTCTTTTTAATTAGATTGACCAGTACTCTCTCAGTTTCATTTGTTTTTTTTTCAAAGTACCAGCTTCTAGTCTTATTTATTAATTCAATAGTTCTTTTACTTTCAATTTTATTTATTTATCCTTTAATTTTTATAATCTCTAATTTGGTCTTTGGTGGGGATTTTTAATTTGTTCCCTTTCTAGATTTTTAAATTTGCATGCCCAGTTCATGGATCTTTGCCCTCTCTAATCTGTTAATATCTGCATTAAAGGATATACATTTCTCCCTGAGTAATGCCTTAGCTGCATCCCACAAATTTTGGTAGGATGCCTCATCATTGTCATTCTCTTCAACGAAATTATTACTTGTTTCTATGATTTCTTCTTTAACTAACTGTTTTTGGAGAATCATATTATTTAATTTCCAATTAGTTTTTGATTTGCCTGTCCATGTGCCCTTTCTAATTATTATTTTTATTGCATTATGATCTGATTAAGTTGCATTTATTATTTCTGCTTCTAGGTTTTCATTCACCTCTCTTATCTCTTTCTTATTTACATTTTGGTTTTATTTATCTAGATCTGAAAGAAGAATATTTAGATTCCCCACTAGTATAGTTTTACTATCTATTTCCTTCTTGAGCTCTGCCAGTTTCTCCTTTAGGAATCTGGATGCTATACCATTTGATGCATACATGTTGAGTACTGTTATTTCCTCATTGTCTATACTGCCTTTTATCAGGATGTAATTACCTTCCCTGTCTCTTTTAATCAGATCTATTTTTTTTTGGCTTTGTCAGAAATCATGATCGCCACTCCTGTCTTCTTTTTCTCAGTTGAAGCCCAAAAGATTATTATTAATTTCTGCTTTTTCAGGAAAACCAATGATTCTCAAATTATCTCTTCTACATCTATTTTCTTGATCTGTCAATTTCTCAGTGAGATATTTCATGTTTCCTTCTATTTTATCAGTCTTTTGACTTTGCTTTATTTGTTCTTGCTGTCTTGAGAGATCATTGCCTTCTACTTGCCCACTTCTGGTTTTTAGAGACTGGGTTTCTCCTCTAACCATTTGATTTTCCTTATTGATTTGGTCTATCTTGTTTCATAGCTGTTTGATTTTTGTCTCCATTTTGTTTATCAATTTTTTTGATTTGGGGGCATCTTTCTCCAATTGGGAGTTTCTGTCTTTTAACTGGTTAATTTCCTTTTGAGCTATTTCCCACTTTTCTTGCCAAATCTCTTCCATCTTTCTCATGATCTTAGATTTGAACTCTTCAAGAGCTTGTGACCAATTTTCATTGTTTTGGGAAGGTTTGGATGTGATTACTTGCTTGTTCTCCTCTGCTGTTTGCTCTGTTGTCTGGAATTTTTCTGTGTAAAAGTTGTTGAGTGCTAAAGATTTCTTCTTGATTTTTCTCTTTGGAGGTTCTTGTGCATGGCTTGCCATTATTAGTATTTCTTTCTCAATCATAAGTCTGGGTGAGGCAGACAGGCTTTCTGCCTATCCTATGGAGCTGTTGAGAAGTTTTGGTCCAAGTCACAGCACCATGCAACCTCTCAGCTTTATCCTCATGCCCAGGGTAAGTCCGTGCTCTTTAGCCTCCTGAGGTCTCAAGACTAGTTGTTCTCAGGGTCAAGCCACCTTGTGGTCCCCTTGCTTGTTCCTCTCCCCAAAGATCCTTTAACAGTCTCAGGGCACTCATTTCACAGTCATGCACCCCTCTGTATTGGGTCCCCACCCAAAGTCTGTGCCTGCGCTCAAGGTTCAAGTCCACATCTGCGCCTGTGTGTGCGCTCAATGTCTGAGCCTGAGCTCATGGTCTGTGTTCAAAAGAAATGCGTTCTTTAGCTTCGTGGGGTCTTAAGTCTTGCTTCTCTCAGCAGAAGGCTCTGGTGATCCCAGGTTGCTGCCAAGAACTTAATGAATGCCCGAAACTTTCTCTAACTCTTGTGCACTGGCTTTGGCACTCTAGGTGGTGGTGGTGGTGTTGGGAAGGGGTTGCTTAGCTCGCATTTTAGTGTGAGCTGTTTCACTACCTTATAGCATGGAAATGCCCTGATTCCACATACCTTCAATGCTGTACTGTATTGTGGGGTCCCTTTGTTCATCTGGACTTTTTTTATGTCCTCTTGAGGAGGAGTCCTATCTGTGTGGGTTAGTAGAGGTTAAGCAGCTGCTTCTGCTCTGCTGCCATTTTAATCTGGAAGTCCACATATCCTTTTTGATAGGAGTTTTGCAGATTCTTGAAGTAGCCTCTTTTCAATTTATCTAGTTTGTTCTTTCTGGTTGATGCAGCCAGTACTGATAATCAGTGCTATTTTAGACACTAGGACACTGGGGGGGGGGGGGGAGAGCATATTCTCCAGGCAGTTGGAAGCCAGCAAGGGCTGAAGGTAGATGTTGAGGGACTGAGAGTCTCTTTTCTCCCTACTCCAAAATGATTAATCATTTTTGAGGGACTTATTTGGCAGACTTCACTACTAAGCTGTTAGATGCTAAAATGCCCAATTCTAAACTATCCATAGAACATGAACAATTCTTTCAACCTATCCAACCAGACTACCTAATGTACATTTGACAGACTTATTCCATAGAGGTGTCTAAGTCTAATTTACCAGGCTTGTCTAAGCCTTCAATTTATTGATTTAATTGAGATTTATTATCATCCAATAAAGATCCTTGTTTTGGTTGGGTGAGGACATTGATTGACTCAGTTGATGCCTACCTTTAACACATCCGTATGCCATTCTTTATTCAGCCCAGCAGACAGACATCAATTCTTTAATACAGCACATATATTGTAATAATATTTTTGTACATATGAGACCTTCCACTTTTTCCCCTCTTTGTAGTATATACTTCAAAGCTGTATTATTTTGGTCAAGTGATATTCATAGTATAGTGACATTCTGGGGTAAAATTCCAAATTGCTTTTCAAAATGGTGGCATCAATTCATTTCTACATAAATAGAACATTATTAGACCTTTCCCTTCCAATGACTATTATTTGCTATTTTTGGTTATTTTTGTCAAACTAGTAGGTGTGAAATGTCTATTAGACTGTGCCAATTCAATTAACTAATTAATCACCCCATCCAAGTTAAATTAATTACTCCACATCTCTGTCCCCAATATCTTATTTGTTGATAACATCTCTATTGAATCAACCAATCAAAGGTATAAATTAGATGTGAATGAGGTAAAAATATTTACCTAGAACCAAATCCATCTCAAGTATTTCATCTAGGTGTAAAAGAAAGTTTATGGATTTTACCTAGGAGATTTAGTTATGAACTGTAAGCTAAATAGCAAAGTATATTTTGAAGAAGCATTTAAACATCTAGCAGACCAGAGTATAGAACTGCATATTATATTGTATGTATATACTATAGGCAAGCTCCTGAAAGGAGCTTTGAGTTGAATGAGGAAAGAAGCAAGAGCTTCTGCCTCTTCCTAAACTTAACTAGGGATGCTAAACTTAATTGGAGAAGTTTAGTGCAAATTTTTTCTTCCAATTAATAGTTTGATTTATACTTTTAACAATTTATTTGTGTATGTCTTAAGAATATTTTCAATTTTATTTAATGAATTTTCCATGTTAGAAGCAGTAGATGTCCCAGTGGATAAAGTGTTGAACTTGAAACCAGGAAGTTCTGAGTTCAAGAGTTAGCCTCAGATGTTTAATAGTTCTGTTATGGTGACTCATTAACCTGTTTGTGCCTCAGTTTCCTACTCTGAAAGTGAAGAAAATAATATCCCACAGGACTGCTTTGAGGATCAAATGAGATAACATTTCTAACATGCTTTACTTCAAAGCATTATATAAATGCAAGTATTATAAATCACATGAATGTTAGCTATTATATTGTCCCTTTTAATTTTTTTCATTTCCTTGTTTGACCTTATCTATAAGCGTGAAAATTATATCCTTTCTTGGTCTTTTAATTTATTTCTACCACCTCATCAATCTATTTGGAGCATATTTTGGTAAATTCTTGGTCTTTTAATTTATTTCTACCACCTCATCAATCTATTTGGAGCATATTTGGTAAATGATGTGAAGTTTTGTTTTAATTCCATTTTTGCCAGGTCCCTTCCAATTTTTTCCAGAAACTTTTGTCAAAAAATGAAATCAATCCTTATTCCACTAGTTGAGGTACAGCTCATGCTCTTAAAGTTCTTTCATTATTTCCTTTGTGAGATTTATATTTTGTCCTGCCAGATGTTCCCTTCCTTCCTTCTCATCGTTCCCTCCTTTCTTTCCTACCACATTCTCCCTGTCCCTTCCTACCACCTTCCCTCTCTGACCCTTCTTTCCCTCCTCCCTCACTCCATTCCTTCCTTCCTTCTTGGAATACAAAGTAATGTTTTGATGATTTAATTGGCATTGCTCTGAGTAAGGGAATCAATTAGAAGAGCATTATTTTTTCTGACTTCATAGGTAGATTGCAAAATATTTTATATATTTTTAGCTATTTTAAGTGTATTTCTCTTTCTATTGCTTCTCACTGAGTTTTGTTGGTTGTGTATAGGCAAAAAAACTAATGATTTAATTAGGCTTATTTTACATCCTGCCATTTTGTTGAAGTAATTGTTTTAATTAAATTTTAATTGAATATTCAGGTTTCCACTAGATCATCATATCATCTAAAAAATGAATTTTATTTTTTTTTGCCTGTGGATATTTTTAATGGAGTATTCCATAAACAAGAACTACAACTCATAATATATTCCCCCAAACCCATTGCTCTTGCACACTTTAATATTTTAATTGGCAGCACCATTACCCTTTTAGTCTCCCAGATTTGAAACCTTGGAAACATTCTTATTTCCTCACTCTCCCTGACCTAATATATCCAAACAATTATCACATCTTATTAATTTTTGTCTCCAAAGTATCTTTCAAATGAGCTTATTTTTTTCTACTCATGTTATATGTCATCTCAAATAAAAAATTTAGAAAGCTATAACTAGAATAAAATAGAAAAAACTCAATGTAGATTGATTTATAAGGGAAATTTAACAATAAGAAAAACAATTTATGCTATATGATTTATACTAAAAAATAGAAAAGATAAATCCCCCTTGCTAAATTCTTATTAAACAAAAACTCTTATTAAACAAAAAAATTCTTATTAAACGAAAACTCACATTAATTGTAATTTTGAAACACTTGAAGCTTTTCTAGTAAGAACAGAGGTAAAGCAAATATGACCCTTTACTTCCTCTATCATTTAATATATAGTAGATTATAAGTATTAACAAGTCAATAAAATTGAAGTAACAAGCAAAGATTAAAAATATATAAAAGTCCCTTTTTAGATAATTCAACCATCACAGCAATGGCTTGCTTATTTGTGGTGGTTTCCTTAGGGAACCTCAAATAATTGATGAAATATCAATCCAGATTATTATTAAATGTACAAATTAATCAACCTCTCTGTATCTTTCATTCAAAATAACAGTAAAATACACCAAGTATTTTGGAATCAACCTACCAAGAAACATTTAGCACATAAATAAAATCTTGAAACATTATTTATAACATTAAAGAAAGACATAAGCAATAAAATAACATTTCATTGTTCATGGTATTGGTGGCACCAATGTAATAAAAATGAACTGAACTAAATTAATTTGGAAATTTAGGACTCTACCAATCAAAATTCCAATTCTTTATGTAACTGCACAAAATTGCAAAAATCTTTTGAAAGACAAGAATTTTAAGAGAAATAGTGCAAAAAGAGCAACAAAAAGAAACATATTATTAAATGTCATTTATGATGTTAATCAGTTGTCACTCCTATATAATACTGAATTTTTTTAATGGAGATAGCCACTCATTTAAGTATACTAGATGAACAGGAATTAGAACCTAATGGAATGTCTCAGAGTTTGATAAACACAAAAAATAATCATGTAAAAGTTACATGTGTGAGTAGAATTTATGAGGAAAATACAAAAGTATTTTGGAAGAAAATAAGTTCAGAGTAGCAAAGGATATATATCACATTAATTCATCAAGGTTATCATTGATAATTTTATCAATATATGAAAAGTCATATCTTTTAACTTTTTAGATATATAGGTAGGAATGTAAGAAGATAAATACAAAAATAGGTAGTTGAGAATATAAGGAAATAACATTCACAATTATCATTAAAGGAACAATTCATAAACAAGGAATACAAGTTATAAGAAAAACAAAAACTAATAATGTAGATTATATAAAATTTTTAAAATATCTTTCACTTAAACAGAACTAATAAATATAGAATTAAAAGAACAACTATTAAATAGGAATAGGATTTCACTTTGTTTTACTGTCAAGAATTCTTTCTTTCTTTTCCTGATGAACTTCTGTGCCCTAAAAAAGATTTCTGGAAGTATATAGAACTTATTTCCAAAAAATTAGACATTATTATGTTTGCCATTTTAAGTATGATCGTGAGTCAGGAAGACTTGAGATCAAATCTCATTTAGCATTCTAAGTAGCTATATAATCTCAGAAAATCATTGCATTTTGGAAAAAAAATTGTCACACTGATATATTGTTTATGGAGCTGTGAATTGATACAACCATTCTTGAGAGCTATTTGGAGCCATGCCCAAAAGACCATAAAACTGTGCATAACCCAATAATACAGATATTAGGTCTGAATACCAAAGAGGTTAAAGATAGGAAAAAAGGACCTACGTGTACAAAATTATTTATAGCAGCTTTTTTGTGTGTTGGCAAAGAAATGGAAACTGAAGAGGTGTCCATCAATTGGGGAATGAATGACCAAGTTATGGTATATAATTGTGATGGAATATGATTGTGTCAGAAGAAATGATAGGATGATCAAAAAAACCTGGAAAGATTTATAAGAAGTATATGTAAAGGGTATGTAAAGTGAAGTTAGCAGAACAAGGTAACAGTCACAACAGTGTAAAATTATCAACAGCAAATGACTTAATTATTTCAGTAAGGCAAAAATGCAGGACAATTCTAAGGGACTCATGACAAAAAACACTATCACCACTATCTGAATGCAAATGAAATTTTCTCTAATGTAGTGTAATTTATTTCGCAACATAATGAACATGGAAATATGTGTTGTATGATAACATGTATCATCTATATCACATTATTTGGGAGGGTAGAAGAGGGAGGGAAAAACTCAGATCAGAAAATGTCAGAAGATAATTATTAAAATCTGTATCAATATGTAATCTGGAAATTTTTTTAAATAATAAAAAAGGAAAAAAAAAGATGATCATTACATTTTCTGGCTCTCAATTTCCTCATCTATAAAATAGAGATAATAATATAGTGATTGTTTAGTGGCTGTCAGGCAAGGAAATATAGACCATGTTTATTTTTGCAAACCTTAAAGTAGTTTAAAAATTGTGAGTCAAATAAAAAATAGTATCCTACCTGGTATTGATATAGCAGTAAAGCCCCTTATCTTTCTTAACTTTCTAGCCTTTTTACATTTTATTATTCTTCATATACTTTAGGATCCAGTCAGACTAATCTACTTACTTTTTCTTGAATATGACATTTCATTTCCCAATCTCTGTCTATGCACTGGCTGTGCCCCATGACTGAATTTTTCTTTTTCCTTGCTTCCTCTTAGTTTTCCTTGCTTCCTGTAAGAATCACTTCAAATCTCACTCATTTTAGGAGGCCTAATGCCTTCTCACCACTG
Organism: Gracilinanus agilis; assembly: GCF_016433145.1. NCBI lineage: Eukaryota > Metazoa > Chordata > Mammalia > Didelphimorphia > Didelphidae > Gracilinanus > Gracilinanus agilis. Next base: position 25,005,755 of record NC_058135.1, read on the forward strand.
ATAATGCTTTCCATTTACTCTTTATATATCTTATATAAATACATATTTATTTATTGTTTCCCTCATTAGAATATGAACTTCTCAAAGGCAAACCTGTTGTTGATTTTCTTTATATTTCCACTCAGCACAGTTCCTGTTATAAAATAAATGTATAAAAATGTTTACTAACTGACTATTGACAGTATTTCTGACAATAGTCCATGGCACAATATTATCAGTTCTTAGCACTAAGATTGAATTAAACATCTTTGATCTCTTTCTCAGCCAGGAATTTGTTTCTTTTTGGTGCTCAGTTCTTCCATGCACTGCACTGTCACTAAAGATTAAGGACTGACTATTCCTCCAGCTTCACAAAAATAATTCTTGAAATCCAGTGGCAGAGATGGAGTTTGTTTCCCTTTCAAGGCTTTCTTCCCTGAATGTCTGATATAAAATATTTCAAGGGAAAAAAAGGCAAAGGAGAAGGATCAGCTGCTTAACTGAGCATAGTCTCACCTTATTTCCTGTATTCTCACTTGACTTCAACTCTGTCTTGAGCCTGGGCTGGGCCAGTCTCTGCTTCAGAGTTTCTTTGACATACCTTTATGGTGGCATGTTTAGGGATCCTGAAGATTCTCCTGAAATGAAATACATTATAGATACCCACAATATCACAAGAACTCCTTTCTTAAGGGTCCTATACCTGAACCAATTTCTCCTCCTACACTCTCAGCTTCCTAGCCCAATTACTAAATGACCAATCTTTATGGACAAGATACCTTCTGACACTCATAAATCTCCTGACAGATTTGAAACAGCTATTTCTCTTTTCATCTACTCTTTTAAAAAAAATTTTAGTATTTTGTTTTTTAGAAAAATTTTCCATGGCTACATGATTCATGTTTTTACTATCCCCTTCAACCCCCTTTGTTGCCACCCCCCATAGCCGACAAGCATTTCCACTGGTTTTAACATGTATAATCAATCAAGACTTATTTCCATATTATTGACAGTTGCATTGGTGTGGTCGTTTCAAGTCTACATCCCCAATCATGTTTGCATCAATCCATGTGTTCAAGCAGTTGTTTTTCTTCTGTATTTCCACTCCTGTAGTTCCTCTGAATGTGGGTAGCATTCTTTTCCATAAATCCCTCCAGATTGTCCTGGGTCATTGCTAGTACAGTTAAATAAATAAATCAAATAGTGGATTTTTGTCCCAAAAGTTGGGCTCTTTGGGTTTATCATACACTGTCTTGCTGACATCACTTACCCCAAGTCTATTCCACGGATACTCCCTTCTGTCTCTTAGCCAGTACCATATTGTTTTGATGACTGCTGCTTTATAGTATAGTTTAATATCTGGTACTGCTAGGCCACCTCCCTTCATGTTTTTTTCATTATTTCCCTTGATATTCTTGATCTTTTGTTCTTCCAAATGAACTTTGTTATAGTTTTTCTAATTCAGTAAAAAAGTTTTTTGGTAGTTCTGTATTCCCCAACATTTTGTTATCCTCTCCTATTTCTACCCCTTATCTTACTCTATTTTCTTTTAAACCAGTATTTGTTTTAAACCAGTCCCCCTTTTCCCCTCCCTTGGTTTACTTCCCTTTCCACCCCCTCCCTTATTATTCCCTTATTTTTATTTTTAAAGGCCTAATGAATTCCCTTCCCCCTCTCCTCCTCTCCCTTTTTTGACCTCCCCACTCCCCTGCTCCCCTTGGTTAATCCCTTTTGACTTTCTCAGAAGGGTTAGATAGAATTCTATCTTCCCTCTCAGGGTTAATTCTGAGTAAGGTTTAAATAGTATCTCTTAATGCTCTCTTCCTCTCCTTCTTATAATGCTATTCATCCCCTCCCCTTCCCATGCCCTTTTTTGTGTGGTATAGAATATTCTATTTTGCTTATTCATTCAAATTTCTCTTGGTGCCATCTATTATTCACTCCCCTCTTTCCCCCCTACCCCCTGTATCATCTTAGACCATTTAGTACTCCAAACTCTCCCTATGAATAATTCTTCTAATTACTATAATAGTGAATACAGTTTTTGAAAATTACACTTAACATTTCTCCATATAGGAATATACATAATTTGATCTTATTGAAGTCCTTAAAGAGGCGAATTAAAAAAAAATAAGAGTTTTCTTTCTTTCCCCTCTGTTTCTTATTTACCTTTTCATGTTTCTCAGTTTTTGTGGTTGGATATTAAACTGTGCATTTAGTCCTGGTCTTTTCTGGGCAAAAACATGGAAATCTTCTATCTTTTTGAATACCCATATTTTCCCCTGGAAGTATATAGTCAGTTTTGATGTGTAGGTGATCCTTGGTTGTAGACCCTGTTCTGTTGCCTTTCTGAATATCATATTCCAAGACTTGTGGTCTCTTAGTGTGGAGGCTGCCAGATCCTGTGTGATCCTGATTGGTGGTCCTTGATATATGAATTGTCTCTTTCTTTCTTCTTGTAAAATTTTTTTTCTTTTACTTGGAAGTTCTTGAATTTGTCTATTATATTCCTGGGGGTTGTCTTTTCAGGGTTTAGTGTAGAGGGTGATCTATGGATCCTTTCAATGTCTATATTGCCTTCTTGTTGAAGAACATCAGGGCAGTTTTATTGTATGATTTCTTGTAGTATGGAATCCAAATTTCTATTAATTTCTGCTCTTTCAGGAGGACCATAGGTTCTTAAATTGTTTCTTCTAGAGCTGTTTTCTTGATCTGTCATTTTCTCAGTGCGATATTCTTGATTCCTTGTATTTTATCAGGCTTTTGACTTTGTTTTATTTGTTCTTGCTGCCTTGAGAGATCATTGGCTTCTCATTGCTCAATTCTGGCCTTTAAAGACTGGTTTTCTGCTATAATCTTTTGATTTTTACTTTTTGATTTGGTCTATTCTGTTTTTTTTTGTTTGTTTGTTTTCTCCAATTTGCTTATCATTTAGTTTGATTTTGGGGCATCTTTCTCCAATTGAGAGTTTCTGTCTTTTAACCTGTTAATTTCCTTTTGAGGTATTTCCCACTTTTATTGCCAAATATCTTCCCTCTTTCTCATGATCTCAGATTTGAACTCTTGAAGAGTTTGTGACAGATTTTAATTTTGGGGGGGAAGGTTTGGATGTGATTACTTGTTTGTTCTCCTCTGCTGTTTGCTCTGTTGTCTGGATTTTTTCTGTGTAAAAGTTGTTGAGTGTTAAATATTTCCTCTTGATCTTTCTCTTTGTAGGTTCTTGTTTATGGCTTGCCATTATTATTATGCTGCCTATCGAGCTGTGGAGCAGTTTTTGCCTGAGTCACAGGGCTGTGAGGTCTTCTCAGATTTATCATCACACCCACTTTTGGTCTGTGTTCTTTAGTCTTCTAGGGTCTCAAGTCTAGCTGTTCTCAGGTTCAAGCTTCCTGGTGGTCCCCTTGCTTGCTTCTTTGCTCGAGGCACCTTTAAGAATCTCAGGGTGCTGCTTCCACAGTCATGCACTGCTCTGCACTGGGTCCCCACCCAAGGTCCACACCTGTGCTCAAAGTCTGTACCTGTTCTTTAGCTTTTTGGGATCTTAAGTCTTGCTGTTCTCAGGTGCAGGCCCCAGTGATCCCAGGTAGCTTCCAAGAACTTTATGAATGCCCCAAACTTGCTCTAACCCTTGTGTGCTGGCTTTGGCACTGTAGGTGGTGTGTGTGGTAGGTGTTGCTTAGCTTGCATTTTAGTAAGAGCTATTTCACCCCCTTATAGCTTGGAAATGCCCAGATCCCACATACCTTCAATGCTGAGCCCTGTTGTAGGATCCCTGCATTCAGATTTGGTTTTTGTGTCCTCTTGAGGAGTCCTGTATATGTGGGTTTGGAATGGTTAAGTGCTCTGCTTCTACTCTGCTGCCATCTTAACCTGGAAGTTCCTTTTTCATCTACTCTTACAGTACTCATATTCAGTAGGAGTAGAGTTCCCAAAATTGGACACAACAATTTCTATTTTTCAGCCCATAGTGTCCTAAACTACTGACCATCAAGAGCTATGTGATCCTTTCTCCTGTATATCAAAACAAAAATAACCATATCTTCCAGGAAAATGGAATTCCGGCAACATGATTCCATTTAAAAATTCCAACAGAAGGTGATTTTGCAATAAATAACAAAATATATACACAAAAAGTAAAATCATTCCCCTCCCCCAATTAAAAAAGCACTGTTATTATTCATTAAAACTGGAAGCACATTTAACAAGTGACTTCATTTCTTTTTCCCATCTTCTCTGTTGAAGGCTGAGTGAAAACTCAACAAAAGCACCAACATTTAATTATTCAGTGCTAATTATATAGTTCCTGGATCAATCCTGTTTTTAACTGTAACTTCTTCAAGCCAATTCAATTCAGCACACATTTATTTAATGACAACTCTGTTCAAGGCACTGTCCAGTGTTCTGAATTAGCTTTAAAGATAATTATACATTTTCTGGGAGTTTAGAATTAGTATGTTAGCAAGACACCCTACACACAGTGTTTTCCTTTAATGCCTCAGCATACTACAGCAGTAATGTTGAGCTCTTAGAGTATATTCCAATATTGCTAAAGTTCTGGTAGGAGCTACCACATTAGAAAAGCTTTAGATGTGGTCCCAGGAATTGACTTTATTGTACAAGAAGAAGACTAACTGAGAATAGAAAGGCAAGTCACCAGCATGTTGGCCACTTAGTGATGAATTCCTTGTCCATGGCAACTCATGAAACAGAAAAATACAACATGACCTTTAGGCTTATGTCTCCCTATCCTTCCAATTTTATAGTATACTTTTGGGAATTAGGGCAGAAGGTCTAAAGAACCATACAATCTTAAGCTGTTTATCAACCTTAACTTAAATACAGGTAATCAAAGTGTGACATCTTTGTGCAATGAACAAGAAATTCATATGCTATTAGAGGAACTGAAACATATTTATGTTAATATTTTCAGGATGAATGAAAGTGCAAGAAAAAAAGCAATTACAACTTAAAGAAAGAATGAGTCACTGGTTTCTAGGCCCAAAGGAAACAAGAACATGCTTTCAGACTCAGTCATCTCTTTTAACAGTGTTGTTGACAAGCATAAGCTAAAACTACTACAGTGATAACTATGTACCTATAGGCACCAAAAAAAAAAAAACAAGATAGTTTAGTGGATAGAGTACTTAAAAGATCATAGATATTTTTTCCATTGGAAAAGGATATTTGATATAATTGAACCAAATTTCAATCAATGGACAGTAGCCATCTAAATAAGTAGCATAGAAGTTCTCAGAACCTGCTTTAGTCAGTAAACAGAACTTCTTTTTCAAGTGGTGAGAATTAGCAGCTAAGGACAGCAATAGGTTATTTAAACAGACTAACAAATAACATACTTTAGAAGAGAATGACAGTAGATTATTTCTTCTTAAGATCATGAGAAATAGTGGAAGAAAACAGAAGGTTGGCATGAAACCAAAATAAGCAACATCATAAATGAGAACATTCATGGAAGAAACTGATTTGAGAACAACAAATAAAAATAAATGGAAACTAATTTTTCAACATTCCAAGAACATTCTAGTTTATCATCACTGCCAGAAGAATTATTGCATTTGCATCCCCAAACCTCAGTCCTTGTGTTCTATCTAGATGTAGAAATCACACCAAGGGGATAAAAAAAAATTGGGAAAAGAGGCTGGATTAAATGAAATTCACACTGAGAAAATCAATGCTGGAAATGAAGAAATATTGAAAGCCTTGAGGAACCACTTTGCAAGGGATTTTAAGGGAGATAAGATAACATAAAATAGGGAAAGCATAATTATGGAAGAGATTAATAAGTAAAGAAACCACAATACTTTCAGTGCCTATTTTCTCATTTAAAAATCAATTATGAAAATATTCTACATTTGTTTCAAAGGTAGCATCAATGAAAATATGTGAAGGGAACAGAAAAGAATCCATAAATAAATTTTTTTGGGTAGACAGATTTTTTTTCTGGTGCACAATAGACTAAAACACACATGTTATTAAGGGTATCATATTTATTTTGTATTAATTATAAAGAAAATTTTAACCGAATAGAAAAAGATACTTTTATATATATATATGCTAGTCTCATACAAGTTTTCTTGTGGTATGTCACCAGTTGTCCAGTTATGTAATTAGATAAGCCATTCCAGAGTCAGCACAACATATTTTCAATGATGGTCTATTGTCAAGAAATTATGTTAGGGTTACTATTGAGGAAGTATGTATTCACAAATGGAGATAGGAAGTTATATAGTGAGAATAATGGAAGATAAATTACAGCAAAAATATCCCACAGATACACCCTGAAGTATGGAAGTACATGGAGAGCACATTTAATGTAAGACCATGGACAAGGAACACAAAAATATAGAAAGCACTGATATTATTTAAGTATTCATTGATAGAACATGAAAGCTATTGCCTACCATAAGTGGGAATTCAGCACTATTGAGGCTAAACTATTACAGTAAAGATAAACAGAATATGTCTACAAATAAATACAAATCAATATAAAGCAATTGTTATTACAGTGTTACAAAGAACAATGAATGTTCAGAAAAGGCAGAGATGACTTCTGAGGGCCAACTATTCTTGAACTTTTCATGAAAGATAGAGATAAATAAAGTAAGAAAAAAATTAAAAAGAGAGTTTAAGGTGCTAGTATCATAATTCTAGGAATATGATAAGGTATAAATCAAGACATGGACTTCCTGGAGTAGAGCCAAGGTGGAAGAGTAACTAGAGTGGCAGCTCCATTTCACCATGAAAATCCTCTCCAATCAAGATTAAAATATCATCACAAAATGAATACAGGAGTGGAAGAACCAACAAGGAGATAGTGAAACATTCAAGAAAAAGAAAAACCGAAAGGAAGGCATAGACCATCTAGGGAACTGAGGTGAGAGGGGAACAAAGCTAGCAGGAGGTTATAGCAGGAAATGAAGAGCAAGCCAAGAGCAAACTACAATCTCTCCACCCCATTCCCACCCCACATCTTCTCTCACAACTTCTGGATCTAGTTAAGTCAGACCCTGAGAATCTGCTGGGGCAAATAGTAGTCAAAACCAACTCACACCACTTGAAATTTCAAACATGTGGAGAAGTCTCGAGTCCCAGCCCAGGGCAATCTGGGCTGAAGGAGGTTGATACCTGCGGACCCAGAGTGAAGCCAGGAATCTGGGTTTGGGATGAGGACATAATCCATAGTTTGGGGTGATGGCACAGTTCTCAGGGAGAACCCCCCTAGACCTTTTAGCCCAAAACTAAGGGCAGAGCTCCAGGACAGGGCAATCAAGGTTGTGTCTGATTGAATCAAGAATACCTTGATTCCGCACTTGATAAATTGGCAATGGGCAAAAAGACATGAATAGACAGTTTTCAGATAAAGAAATCAAAACTATCAATAAGCACATGAAAAAGTATTCTAAATCTCTCATAATTAGAGAAATGCAAACCAAAACAATGATGAGGTACCACCTCACACCTAGCAGATTGGCCAATATAACAGCAAAGGTAAGTAATAAATGTTGGAGGGGCTGTGGCAAAGTTGGGACACTAATGCATTGCTGGTGGAGTCGTGAATTGATCCAACCATTCTGGAAGGCAATTTGTAACTATGCCCAAAGGGTTTTAAAAGACTGTCTGTCCTTTGATCCAGCCACATCACTGTTGGGTTTGACTCCAAAAAGATAATAAGGAAAAAGACTTGTGCAAAAACGTTTATAGTTTCATTTTTGTGGTGGCAAAAGAAATGGAAAATGAGGGAGTGTCCATTGATTGGGGAATGTTTGAAATAATTGTGGTATATGATTGTGATGGTGAAGAAACCCTTACCTTTTCCCAAGTAGAACTGAGAAATAGATCACTTGACCTGAGTAGTATTCCTATTATGTACATGAATAATCATACCATGTACATGAGTCCTTATACTTTTAATCAAGGCAAGAGAGTAGAGTGAAGGAGAAGCACTAGATGAGATTGATAGGTAGATTCTTTAAATATCAGTCCACCATCCAACTGCTTCTTTCAACCATTTTTCCTTTGGATATGTTGTCTTTATTGCTAAAGAATTGTAGAGCACTTGCGCTGGAATGAAAAATATCCTTAATGGATTACTTAATCCATTCAATTATTTTTAGATAATAAGGAATAGAGTCAAAGAGAGTCTAAGAAGCTTGTCCCAATTATATACAATTATTACCTAGAGTCAGAACATAGCTCTTCTCACCTTTAGATCTGTTTTCTTCTCCTTAAATGTCATCCTGTTTCTGAAACACATTGAAATTCAGATAAGAATCAGAAGTAACAATGAGATTTCCAGTGGTACTAGAGATGTGACCCATGGTCCAGTCAACTGAGGCTATATAAATGTCTATTTAAAGAAGAATGTTCTAGACTTTTCTGGTTATAATTCTGAGGAAAATTTCAGGTATAATGGAAGAAAGAGATAAAACTCAGGGTCAGAGCACACACAGCTCCAGTCAGCAGCCAGAGTAGCCAAAGGGCTATCATTATCATGAAGGAAATAGGGGTAAGAGAGACAGTGGACTTCTTAAAGAACATATTAGTGAGGAATAACATCATTATCAGTACATTATAGTCTTTGAAGTACCTAGGGGAACCCTTCAAAAAGAATTGGAGGGCAAATTTAAGGAGTCTAAATGGTCTTAGAATAAATGTTACTAATAGTACTGCAAAAGTCTTAAAACTGTGTGTGGCCTCTTGTAAAAAGGCACACAGGACTTTCTGATAGGTTAGGTGTATTTCCCAAGCTTTTGGATTTGGACTTATGAAAAAGAGAAAAGTAAATAAAAAGTAAAGTAAATGAAAAAAGTAAATAGGACAATGCTTATGATCATGTGATCAAAAATAATAACAACGACAAAAACTACTGAACACCTACTATGTGTCAGATAGAGCTGATAAAATTGATGAATAAAATTATGTATTTTCTGAGATATAGCTATGTTTAACTCTAAGGGAAGTACAATATATCAGTAAGATAGAAACTTTTTTGGCCTACCACCCCCTTTTCAGAAAAAATATTAGTTAGCCCCCTGGAAATTAATTTTTTTTTTAATTTTAATATCAATTAATTGGAAAGATAAATGCATCTGTGGCCATCACTGCACCCCTGGATCACAGCAGCACCCACTAGGGGGTGGTGGCGCCCACTTTGGGAATCACTGATATATAATATCAAAATTCTCTTGTCTTTCCTCAGGATCTTTATTTTCCTCTTTCATTCTCCCTCTCTTTTCCAATTCCTAAAATGCATTTTATCATTCTCTATTTCAAATAAACACACATCCTACACCATAGACAGATGCATATACAAATACCATATCATGTCTCATACAAGCACCGTATCCCATATATGCATACCACACATATGTAAAGCATACTACTGTAATAATTACACTATACACACCACACATATTTCACACACACCACACATGCCACATATAGGCCCTTACTACACGACATATGTACACATGTACATACACTATACACATCCAGAACACATATTCATACCACCCACTTACCTGCCACACTACACACTTACAACTCACTCCATCCCATATATACATATTACACCACACATACATATTATTTTTTCTCTTGGACTTCTTTTAGCTTAATATAATGTTGCCTCAAATCTATAATAGTGTCTTGTTTTTTCTACCCTCTATTTAACTATGTCTGCACATGGGTTAAAGCAGTGATAGAATGAGATTAGGGCAGAAGAATTTCATTTGATTTAAAACAATTATCAGGTGTCTACTCTGTATTTAGCTCTATTTTAGCACTATGGAAGATGAAATATAAATTGAGATCCAGAAGTTTAAAGATCTTAGAGGGGCAGCTGGGTAGCTCAGTGGATTGAGAGCCAGGCCTAGAGATGGGATATCCTGGGTTCAAATCTGGCCTCAGACACTTCCCAGCTATGTGACCCTGGGCAAGTCACTTGACCCCCATTGCCTACCCTTACCAATCTTCTGCCTTGGAACCAATACACAGTACTGACTCCAAGACGGAAGGTAAGGGTTTAAAAAAAAAACGATCTTAGGGATACTCTAGTGAGAAAAGACATTTATGAACCAGCTTAGCAAGAGAGAAGATTGTTAAATTTTCAGTGAAGCTATTCAACATCTTGGATGTTAGCAAATAATAAAAATCAGAGTTTGATTTATTGTTTATTGTCTAAACTTAGTAAGATTATGGAGAAAGTATTAATATAGATTAAATCTAAAGTTTCTTATACTTGCATTTTTTCCCCAAGGAATTGGTTATTAAACATTTACCATATACAACGGTACCCCTCCACACATACACATTCATTTTCCCCTCTTCCCCCTATACACACAGCCAACACATAAAACTATTAAGTACTTAAGTATCAAAGTTAATGAGTCAGAAAAAAAAATCAATATGGTGGTTTGATTGAGAAATTCACAAAAGAAATAGGAATTGAAGGATGGAAAGGATTTAGAGAAGGATAAAGAGGGTGAATTGGAAAACCGAGACAGGAAGAAGAGGTTAAATACATAAAATGACTGACTTCTGCTGTCCTCTCATGTCTTTCATTTTTACTTTTTTCCTCTTTTTGGTAAGGAAATGATAGTCATTAGCAAGATGAGGGATAAGTAGGAAATCTTATAGTCTGTCCTCCTTGCCATCTTCACAATGTGCATGTGTGTGTGTGTGTGTGTGTGTGTGTGTGTGTGTGTGTGTGTGGGTGTGTGTGCTTTAAAAGGAGAAGGGAAAGCAGCAGTCCTAAAACTGATATTTAGGTGATACAATTGACTTTTCCCTCTTGAATTTAACTGTAGAATAATAAAATGGTAATAGAAATTAACTGTATTAGAAATCTTGAAAGCCCACACAATCTCACCAACAGTATGCAATCTGTTTATTTCAAATTTGTAGCTATTCATTCCTCATCCTCTTTTATAATATTTAATTACTCTGTAGAAAAATGAAGAAATAATTTCAAGGTTAAAAAAATCCCTTTTATTTTACATGGAAAACCAAAAGCTTTGAAAGTTACTTCTATACAAACTCTTTTAATTTTCTTCTGGGCACTTAAGAAGAAATTTTTTATCTTTTAAATGGTACTCTGATGATTATTTTGCAGAATCTGAAAGCCAATTTGAAGTCTGATTTTAAATAGTATTGGACAAGCTCCATTAATCTTTCTGTCTGATAAAACAAAACAAAAAACAAAAACTTCCTTGAGTTTATTAAATTTCATAACCAAATATCAACTCCTTTTATAAATATTTTATTGAAGCATTGTGCATGGGATATTGTGCTATTCTGTTATTTATTAGAACTTCACCTGATATTTGTAGCCATTAAAATGTCCATGATTTCACCTGGCGACGCTTCCTTCGTATATGTTATACCAGTGGCCAATGAAAATATAGCCAAACTTGTGCACATATAAGTGCATCTATATTCCATTTCAAAGAACTCCAGAAAGAGTCTAGTTTACAAGGTCAGGGTATTAAAATGATGCATTCTCTTGTTGAGCTAGCTACATTCTTTAATTTATAACACAGTGAAATTATTGCTATAAACCATTCCTGAATTAGCTATAATTATTTGGCAAGTTCAGTTTAAAAGATACCATCTGGTTTCTCCAAAATCAGCCTCTAGAAAGTTGATACATTTCTAAAATTTTGCCATTTTGCATTTTGATCTTCCTTTGCCTCTTTCTCCAACACTTTGACCCTGCCTCTGTCTCTGTCTCTATCTCTCTGTCAATCTCTTGTTCTCAGTTTATCTCTCCTGTTCGACATGTCACCTCTACCATTGCTCATAGCATATATGCCCTACTCTACTGTCTCCTGACATGAGTGGTTTTCTGTGGCCCTAGCACTCTGATATTTTGATCAAATTAACTTAACAACTTCTATTCAGTCTATATTTCAATTTAATTAGAGAGAAGGAAAAATACCTTTTCTTTAGCTAAGCAACAAAGACAGCAAAGCTGAGGAGAAAAAAGGATGATGGGAATCTGTCCCCATTATTTACCAAATGCTTTAGTATTTCCAAGCAGCTGATGACAGATCAGTCATCAATCCAAATTCATTTCCAGAGAGACACATAAAAACTTTACTGCTTAACAGAGCTCGAAATATCCACCTGTCCTAAATACCAAGCAAATAAAAGAGAAAGATGAGTCTTTTGTGCTGATACTGGGGATCTACTGTAATCTTCGATGTTGCCTAGCACCATCTGATCCTTATTACATTGTTGATGTTTTCTAATGCTTTTTCAGATCTGGAATTGTTGACACTTTTGTTAGAGTAGTCTTGTCTTATATGCCAGAAGGATGTCTAAATAATTCTATAACGCAGAGAGCAACAACACAAAAGTACTTCTTTTAGAGGATTATTAAATATCACTCAGAAAAGAGATATAAATGTAAACAAAAATTATAAATATATATTGTTTACTTCTCGTATTAAACATATACACATTTTACAAATTCAAAATTATAAAAGATTGGATATTAGAAAATAGTTTTATAATTGATAGTTCTATAATTCAATTTTCTAGTTTGAGATTATTAAATAAGCATTTCTTAAGGGTCTGCTCTATGTTAGGTGGGCAGCATAGTGGTGCAGTGATAGAGGATCTGGGTCTGAAGTCAGGAGGGCTCATCTACCAGTGTTCAAATATGGCCTTTGATACTAGTTCTTTGGACAACTCACTTCATCCTGTTTGCCTCAGTTTCCTCATATGCAAAATGAGCTGGAAAAGGAAATGATAAATCACTCTAGTATCTTTGCCAAGATAATCCTAAAGGGGGTATGATGTGTTGGATTCAACTGAAAGACTAAACAACAACCAAACAAACATGTCAGGTGTTCTTCTAAGCACTGGGGAAATCAAGACAAAAACAAAGACAGTAAACAAAAACAGATGCTTGTTTTCAAGGGGGTTACATTTGATAAATGTAGAAATCATATATAAAATATATATATATATATACATATGTGTGAATATATAATATGAAAAGTTGCACAAATGCATCTTTTTTCTATAAATAGGCATGTGTGTGTCTTTGTGTGCATGTATAAAACATTTGAAATAAATACCAAGAAATTTGGAGGGAAAAGGCACTTGTAGTTAGGGAGGAGTAGGAAAGAGGTCATTTAGCAGGTAAATAGGACTGGGAATTTATATGGTTGAATTAAACTTTTTGCAGTATCTTGGGAATCAGCATCTTCTCTCTTCATATTCATGAAAGGAAGCAGAGTTTTAAAAATATTTTAAAGTGTTATCATAGATAGCATGCTCTTCCTGATGTTGATCTTGTTTGCATTTAAAAATAATAATGTATTTACACCTCAGGAAGTGGAGAACATTATAAGGGGGAATATATGTATATATGTGTGTGTATATATATATATATATACACATATATAATAAAATTGTTGAAGTAGTTTCTTTTTAAATGTCAGAAATACATAGCTGTATATTCAAGTACATAATAAACTGAAAAGTTGAACAAATAATGCTCAGGAGAAAAATAAGCATTGCAACTGCACATTTAAGCATGTATTTATATGTGTACAAATGAAAATATACATATTTTGCATGTGTTTTTAGATATAAATGCATCAGGCTTTTAATGCAAAATGAAAGGATCAATGACCAAAACATATACTTTTAATCAGAGGAAACTAAGGCAGAGGAAAATACTGTAATTCACAGTAATGTTTCCACTTTTCTTTGGGTTTCCTCCACTTGGCACAAAGATTCCTGATACTTTTAAGTGCATTTATGTAGCTAGCAAAATGGATTTTTCAATATGTCTTGGTTCTCAAAGGCTTTAAGTTTTTTGCTAACCTAGGACAAATTTCAATTTGTATCCCCAGCAAATCGAAAATGTTATTTTCTTATGTGAACATCATTCCTTGGCATACATAGTGGTCTGGCTCAAGGTCCTGAATGTTCCATTTTCTTCTTTGTGTTATATTCAGAGCATAAGAATTCAGTGATGCCCTAAAAACTGAGAAGTTAAATAAATGAAGCTCAAGTCAAAAATTAACAGAGCAGGGAAGCCCCAGCTGAGGAGGAAATAAATGACTCCAAAATCACTTGGTTCATGCAGTGCTTGAGGTCATGGCTAGGGATGCAGCCACCTGCTAAAAGCAATTTTCCTCTTATGTCTGCATTCTGTTTTTCTTTCCTTTCATTATCAAATGTTTCCTATACTGACATTTAGGAGATCAAGGCTTTTGTCTACCTACCTAAATTTTGCTTTGTTTTATCCCTAGAATAAAAACAAAATCAAAATCTAATTACTAGTTTTTTTAATATATAAATGTTCTGGTATGACAGAAATATTATATAAAGGGAAATGTATGTACTAGTGGAACAAGTCAGCAAATCAGGACATTTGGCTAGTAAGCAAAATAAAATGTTGAAAAAAATTCATTAGATCCTGCCATCTTCTCAAGATATCTTATATTGCTTACCCATTTTCAACCAAAACTCCTTCGAAAAGCTGTTTACTCCTGACTCTACTTCCTCTTTTTTTTTTACTCACATAGCAATCCTTTTCAAGTCTGGCTTTCAATCAAACCTAAATTAAAATTTATCTCTATAAAGATACTGTTGATTTTATAACTGCCAGATGAGATCATTGCTTCACAGCTCATGTTGTTTTTTGGTTCTCTCATGCATCTGACACTTTTGACTATCCTCTCCTCCTTGATATTTTCTTTTCTGTTAGTTTTCACAACACTCTTTTCTTACTGTCCTCCTCCTAGCTCTCTGATTGTTTTCTTGGTGTTCTTTCATGGGTCATCATCCTATGAACCTTAACTTTGGGAGAACCTCATAGACACTTATATTCTAACTATATGATTTCTTACTTGGTAACTGTACCTCATCTTTACTCAGGAATTTCCCTTAGCTGTATCTCTTGTTCTAATTATTCTTGTGAGTTCTGGCTCCACATTACTAAATGCATGTAGAGTATTTCAAAATGGAAAAATTTAAGTGGAAAAGCTTATCGATTATTTAGTTCTGTACTTTCTCCTGTGCTCAAGTCCCAGATCACGAACTTGGACATTTCAAAATGGAAGTGTTTCTCACATACAATACATCCAAAATTGAACTCAATTTCCCTCCCAAACTCACCCTTCTTCTGAATTTCCTTTTCATTCTTCCAGTCACTTAGATTCATAACTTCATTGCTCTCTCTCTCTCTCTCTCTCTCTCTCTCTCTCTCTCTCTCTCTCTCCACTTTAAATACTTGCTTTCTTACAACAATTCAAATATTTCAGATTACTTCTGTATTATAAGAGGTATCCTATAGCAAATCAGACAATTAAGTAAAAGTAAAATAAAAAAGCAAATAATTGTCTCATTGTAAGTTCAGGAAGCATTTTATATCTTTAACTATTGAAACAAACAAGTATATTTTCTCTTCCCCCATCCCTGTGTTAAAATTCTTTTTAACAAATATACATAGTGAAATAAAATATTTTTTTGCAAAGACTGCTTATACATATTTGTAGGTAGAGGTATATTTAATACACACACACTATGTGTGTGGTTCATTCTAAACCTTAAATTCCTCAGTTGTATCAAATAGATAGTGTGTTTCATCTTCAGACCTTTTAAATCATAAACAAATGAGTTGATCATAGTTCTTACTACTTCTCTAAATTATTCTCCTAGTTATGCTCCTTTCATTCTTTATCAATTGAAAAAAGTCCCTAAAAATTCATTTTTTATAATATTGATTTTAACAAATAAATTGTTGCTCTGGTCACTTCACAATGTATCAGTTCATATCTGTTCCCATACTTATTTTTTAACATTTTTTAAGATTTTATTTTTCTATTTTTTCCCTACTGTATTATTCCCTACATGTATTATCACTCAATATATATTTCCATATTGTTCATTTTTGTAATAAAGTAACATTCTAAAAAGTAAAACTGAAAATTATGTGTACAAAATATAGCTGAACTCTTTGTGGTGGCAAAAAATTGGAAAATGAGGAGATGTACTTCAATTGGGGAATGACTGAACAAATTGTGGGATCTGTTGGTGATGGAATACTATTGTGCTGAAAGGAATAATGAACTGGAGGAATTCCATGTGAACTAGAACCACCTCCAGGAATTGATGCAGAGCGAAAGGAGCAGAACCAGGAGAACATTGTACACAGAGACTGATACACTGTAGCACAATTGAACTCAATGGACTTCTCTACTAGCAGCAATGCAATGATCCAGGACAATTCTGAGGGACTTATGAGAAAGAAAACTATCCACATCCAGAGAAAGAATTGTGGGAGTAGAAACACAGAAGAAAAGCAACTACTTGGTCACATGGGTCGATGAGGATATGATAGAGGATGTAGACTCTAAACAATCACTCTATTGTAAATATTAATAATATTTAGACCTTTATCAATGATACATGTAAAACCCAGTGGAACTGCTCATTGGCTATGGGAGGGAGGAGGGAGGAGAGGAAAGAAAGAACATGAATCATGTAATCATGGAAAATTATTCTAAATTAATTAGTTAATTAAATAAAAATAAAAAGCAAAACCCCACATCCTATACCCTTCTTTTTTTTTTTAAACCCTTACCTTACTTCTTAGAATCAATACTGTGTTTTGGCTCCAAGGCAGAAGAATGGTAATGGTAGGTAATGGGGGTCCAGTGACTTGCCCAGGGTCACACAGCTGGGAAGTGTCTGAGGTCAGATTTGAACCTAGGACCTCCCATCTCTAGGCCTGGCTCTCAATCCACTGAGCTACCCAGCTGCCCCCTATGCCCTTCTAAACAAGGGATAAATCATATGTTTTTCCTTCTGTGTTTCTATTCCATAGTTCTTTCTCTTTATGTGGTTAGCATTCTTTCTTATACGTCCCTCAGGATTGTCGTGTATCACTGCATTGCTATTATTAGCATATAATTGTGCCACAGTATTTTGGTCTCTGTCTATAATGTTCTTCTGATTCTGCTCATTTCCTTTGCATCAATTCAAGGAGGTCTTTCCAGTTGGTATAGAAATCAAGCAGTTTGTCATTCCTTATATCACGATAATATTCCATCACCATCATATACCACAATTTGTTCAGCCATTCCTCAGTTGAGGGACAGCCCCTCATTTTCCATTTATTTGCAAACATGAAGAGTGCAGCTATGAATACTTTTGTACAAACACGTTTTATTATTATCTCTTTGGGGCACAAACCCAGTAGTGGTATTTCTGGATCAAAGGGTACACATTCATTTAAAGCCCTTTGAGCATAATTCCAAATTGTCTTCCAGAATGGTTGAAACCAATTTACAACTCTACCAGCAACACATTAGCATGCCAATTCTGCCACATCCCCTCTAACATTTATTATTTTCCTTTACTATTATATTGGCCAATCTGCTATGTCAGAGTTGTTTTGATTTGCATTCCTTTAATCAAGATGGTTTTAGAACATTTTTTCATGTGATTATTGATAATTTTGATTTCTGTATCTGAAAACTGCCTTTTCATTTCCCTTGACCAATTATCAGTTGTTGAATGCCTTGATTTCTTATAAATATAACTTAGATCCTCATAAATTTGGCCTTTCTTAGAGGTTTTTGTTATAAATTTTTCTCCCAGATTGTCATTTCCCTTCTAATTTTGGTTGCATTGGGGATTTTTTTGTACAAAAAGTTTTTAATTTGATATAATCAAAATTATTCATTTTACAACTTGTAATGTTCTCTATCTTTTGCTTGATCTTAAATTACTTTCTTGCCCATAGATCTGACAGGTATGCTATACTAGGTTCACCTAATTTATTCATAATTTCCCTCTTTGTATTTAAGCCATTTACCAATTTTTGATTTATCTTGGTATAGGGCAGGGGTCGGCAACGTATGGTTCTCAAGCCATATCTGGCTTTTTTGAGAGCCAGATATGGCTCTTTCTGCAGGAGCCATAAAGTCAATTTTTTTCAGGCGCTTTTACAGGAGCGCACAGTGTTACAGGAGCGCTCACTGTGAGCACTGTACGGCTCTCACAAAATTACATTTAAAAAAAAAATGTGGCGTTTATGGCTTTCACAGCCAAAAAGGTTGCCGACCCCTGGTATAGGGTATGAGATGTTGATCTAAAACTAGTTTTTCCTGTACTGTATTCCAATTTTCCCAGCAGTTTTTGTCAAATACTAGGTTCTTATTTCAAAAGCAGGGATCTTTGGATCTATCAAACACTGTCTTTCTGAGGTCATTTAGCACAAGTCTATTACGTTGATCAACACTTTTATCTCCTAGCAAATACCATATTGTTTTGGTGATCACTGCTTTATAGTACAGTTTAAGTTCTGGTACTGCTAGTCCAACATCCTTCCCATTTTTTTTCATTATTTCCCTTGATATTCTTCATCTTTTGTTCTTTCAAATGAACTTTGTTATATTTTTCCAATTCTTTGAAAAAGTTTTTTGGTCTTTTCATAGGTATGGCACTTAACAAATAAATTTGGATAGAATTGTCATTTTTATTTTTACTATATTATCTCATCCTACCCATGAGAAATCAATGTTTTTCCATTGTTTAGACCAACATTCAATTTCTGAGTTTGTCTTGGCAAATATATTCCAAAATATTTTATTTTATCTAAAGTAATTTAATTTAATTTAATTTTTAAATTTAGAATATTTTTTCATGTTTA
This sequence comes from Gracilinanus agilis, assembly GCF_016433145.1. Classification (NCBI taxonomy): domain Eukaryota; kingdom Metazoa; phylum Chordata; class Mammalia; order Didelphimorphia; family Didelphidae; genus Gracilinanus; species Gracilinanus agilis. The sequence goes on from NC_058135.1 coordinate 25,024,431, forward strand.
CATGATTTATGATTCTCTTCCTTCTCCCCCTCACTCTTCCCTACCCCCTCCTTAAACTGACAGGTAATCATTATTCAAAACCTACTTCCATATTATTCAGATTTGCAATACAGTGATCTTTTAACATCAAGACCTCGATCATATCCCCATCAAACCATGTGATCAAACATATATTTTTGTTTTGCATTTTTGGTCCCACAGTTCTTTCTCTGGATGTGGATGATGTTCTTTCTCATAAATTCCTCTGGATTGTCCTGGATCATTGCATTGCTGCTAGTAGAGTAGTCCATTAAGTTTGAATGTGCCACCGCATATCAATTTCTGTGTACAATGTTCTTCTGATTCTGTTCCTTTCGCTCTGCTCAATTCTTGGAGGTCTTTTCAGTTCATATGGAATTCCTCCAGTTTATCATTCCTTTCAGCACAATAGTATTCCATCACCATCAGATCCCACAATTTGTTCAGCCATTCCCCAATCAATGGACACCCTCTTGTTTTCCAATTTTTTGCCACCACAAAGAATATTGCTATAAATATTTTTGTACAAGTATTACTGGGAAAATTGGAAAACAGAAAAGTTTGGATTGGGACTTCCTGGGGTAGAGCCAAGATGGAGCACTGTTTCACCAAGAAAAATACTTTCCAACCAAGAATAAAATATCACCTCAAAAAATATACAGGGATGAAAGAACAAACAAGAGACAGAGTGAAACAAACCTCAAAAAAAAATACCCAAAAGGTAGGCAGAGTCCATCTGGAAAACTGAGATGAAAGGGGAACAAAGCTAGCAGGAGGCATATCAGGGAGTGAAGAGCAAGCCAAGAGCAAACTCCCCACACACACACACATCCACACACACACACAAACTCAACTACTCTCAGAGGTTCTGAGCTTAAGTCCTACCTACCCAGAAGACCCTAAGATCCTGCCTGGGCAAATAGTGGTCCAAGACAACTCACAGCCTGTGAAATTTCAAAGCTGTGGAGAAGTCTGGAGCCCCAGTCGAGGGCAATCTGTGTTAAATGGGGCCTGTATGTGTGGGCCCAGACCAAAGCCAGGAATCCCAGGGTGGGTTTGCGATGAAGATATAATCCACAGTTTGGGATAAGGGCACAGTTCTCAAGGGGAACCTCCCTGGGATCTTTTTGAATATAATAGCTCATTATGGGCAATGAATGAGGCTAAATATAGCATAAGTAAATAGTTCTAACAAAAAGTAAGATAATGTACATGAAATGCTTTGTAAGCCTTGAAGCAATAAATACTAATTCTCTTTTATTATTATTATAATTACAATTATTATTAGTAGTAGTTCTTATTTACATTACTAGGCAGGAAGTAGGGCTCCTAGCTGAGGAAACCATTCTATATGTCTATCTTCAGCTCCTAGAATTATATGTAAACCCAACAAATAGAAATCATCAGTCTCAAAAAATGGAACCTGAATGGAAAAATCTATATAAAAGTCATATTACTCTATTATCATCTTTCTTAATCTTAGCCCAACTTCAAAGAGTGTACTATTAATACTTTGCGGGATGTAATTTGGTTCTTTGAAGCTATCAGAAAAGTCAAAACAGAGCAGTATATTGATATGATCTGACTATTTCTGGTGTTAAGGAAATCAGTGAAAATAAAATATTTGCCTTCTGGTAATTTTGTAACTATTCTTTTGTAACTATTATACATAAAGTCAAAGTGTGTGTGTGTGTGTGTGTGTGATCATATCCTTGATAGATATGGGATTAAGCTCTAATCTCAGATCTACCTTTATTAAGGTCAATGATCTAGGAAGAAGTGAGATGCTCTTTATTATTCAAGATATGGGCTCTGAATGAGATGTTGTCTATACCACTTTGGGGAATGCACTCTTCTTGTTTGATGTTTGCCCTTAGAAGACATTATAAGTCAGGTTGAAACCGAGAATTAATTGCCACTACATCTGGATTTTGTTTTAATCCCCATTTTTAAAGTCTGAATTAATAATTTTTTTCTGTCATACATGAGATTCCATGGACATAGCAAACTCCTACTAAGGAAACTTTCTCTACCAATGGAAATATGTATCTCCTCTGTAACTTTCATGTTTAGAAATTCCTGGGGACAGTAAGAGATTTCCAATGTCACAAAGAAAATATGTGTAGATTTGTAGATTTAAAGTTAAAAGGTGCATTGTAAGGCATGCAAACTCCTCATTTCATTGTGAAACTAAGAACCAGAGAAGTTAAATATTTTACCCAGTGTCATACAATCGGTTAGTATGAGGCAGACTTTGAACTCAGATCTTAATAACTATAGGAAAAGTACTCTGTTCATTATGTCACTGAGGTAAAATATGAAGCAAACTCTTCCTTACCTTAACTTTCTAAAGCCTACTGCTTCTCATATGATATATTTCATATTAAGACCAGAATTAAATATTCATCAATAAAACTCACTGAACAAATGGCATTTTATTGGCCACAAGAATGACTCCATTTTCCTATCATTAACTCTGATCCAGAGGGGAGGAAATATCAAATAGGTATCAAATATTTATTTCTATTTTAAAAATATAAAATAATTATTATGCATGGATTTAAAAGTTCCTCTTATTTAATTATTTTAATCTTTTAATTATCCTTATTATTTAGTTAGAAAATAATATTTTGAAGTAATTAGATTAAATATTTGAAGTAATTAGATAAAAAATATAAAGTGATTTCAACTTATTGCCTTTGAAAACTTCTTTAAATTCAGATGCCACTTAAAGTTTGCTGTATGTTAATTGACTATGCTAATAATGACTTTATTGTCAGATATTTTGAAATTTATTTTCGGGTTGACACAACAGTTGTCTCACCATACACAGATCAGAAAATATATTTTCCTCCCAATAACCCATGATAAATAATCTAAGATTTCTAAACATGTGGTCACCTGTGTAACAATAAAAAGAGCATTGCACAAATCCCATCTTTGCACCTTTAATAACTTCCATTAACAGCTTCCATGAAGACATAAAAGCATTTGACAGTCTTTGCTCTCAAGATTCTTTTGAGTCTTTTGGAAAATAAGTATTTCTTTAAAAAAAATTGTTTCAAAGACTTTGTGACTCAATTTTCACTCTTTTTATAGTATTATGTATTTTTATCTCTCTGAAGTGAATGCATATTTGCAAGTATAAATATTGAAATTTTTCTTTGTACAAATATGCATACAGACCTTTGGGACAGGATATTGATCATTGACACCATTTAGTAAAAGGCCAATTTGAGCCACAGAATGTTATAGAGTAATTTCCAGCTGCTGATTTTTAGGATATGAAATAAAATGAGAAAATTGTCACCATTGGTAAGGGATTTCAGCTTCAATTCATTTACATAAGAAATTTCGGATGCCAATGTATGTTAACCCTTGCTCTGCAACTTATAGAGATGCCTGTGCCACTGAGCACGGTGGCCCGGGGTTATGAAACCATATGTATCAGAAAAAAAATTTTATCTGGTTTATCCTGATTCTGAAGCTCTTTATTCTGTGTTTGTTGCTATCATTCCTGTTATTATTTTTCATTCTTCTTATCTTTATGCTTACAGGAAATCGGTTCTCTGAGAACTCACAAACTTAATATTGTTCTTCTATATTTAATATTTTTCTTATCATAATACTATTATGTAGAAAATCAAGAATAATGTAAGAGAAAGAGCAAAGAAGTATTATAAAGGACACTAGTATATGGAATTTTGAGACTGTTTAACATACGCCTTAGGAGAGAAGAAAAGTTCGAAACACTGAAACCTGCTTTTGTTGATATTAGCCAGAGCTAACCAATGAAAGGAAGAAGGAGAAATCTTTGACTTAATGACAAATTTTCTTCACCAGGTTAAGGTTGGGTGCTAAAGTGTCCTGCCATCAAGGTATCTTTATGGCACTTATAAACCGTATTAGTGACAAACCTTTTAAATTCAAAACCTGAAGCTAATATTACTGTCTGCATTCAAAGCTGAACACAGTGCCTAAAAGCTGGTCAATAAACATTTTAGTACTGCTCTATTCCAGTGATCTAAATTCAATAATGTTACCTTTCCAGAAGCTACAGAATAGAAAGTGAAAGAATGATTTATGAAGCTTAGCTATGCATGGCTAGATAAGAAAGCTTTAACTGATGCTTGCAGGATTCTCTGTAATGAAGTACAAGTTGCCAAGATAAGTTTAGGTAAATGAAGCCTCTGTCACATTATGTTATAGTGAAAGAAGTGACAGACACAGCCCAGCAGATGGAGGCTATTATAGAACGACTGTGTCAAGCAATGTAGTCTAGGTAACTGCACAGAGATGGAGCAGATGCATTAGTGTTATTATTATAAACAATTTCATAATACCAACACACATTTATGAAATCCATTCAAATTAAGCACAGCAGCCTTCTTTGTTTAAGTTGTCACTTAGTCCTCGTGGAGATCATATTTCCAAGCCATCAGTTCCTTTCAAGTAAAAGCATCTATATTCAATACAAACTCCTCTTTAGATACTGCTGTTAACCTTAACCCTACCCTACCCCCATGTTTTGCCTTTTCAATAATTTCTGAAAGCAGCGCTGGAATCATTTTTGAAAATGTTATTTCCACAGCTGTGGTTTAAATGAATAAATCTCTAGCCTTCACATGTGCTGATATCCTTCTTTTGAATAGATATTGAGGTCCTGCATATGGTGAACTGGGAAATTTGAATAGGAACTATTCGTAGAACTCAGGCTTCTGTTTGGGATTTTATCTGAGAAGCAGTTTGAGATTGACTTGGTGCAAAAGGAGTAATTGCTTAATGTCCGCCTTCAAAGTTCACTGTGGGACAATCTGGGTGGTCAGGCACTGCAACTGGAAAAAGAGGAAGACAGAAGGAGGGACGTCATTTCTTTGTGACTTCTGACTCTGAACTTGCCCAGTGAATAAACAACAGTGGAGGATTTTTCAGTCTTTGATCCCAAAGGACATTTTTCTCTAAAGTACATATTTTTAAAAGGCACTTCTGCTCTAGAAAGAAAAATAGTGTTCAAAGATGCTGTCACTGCTGTCAAGTGTAAAAATGCCCTCTTCTTTAGAAAATCTACTTGGATACTGGAAAGAGAGAATAAGCCAATGGCAATTATCTTCTAAAATGGCAGGTAAGCAGTGAAATGAAAACATTCAACTTTTCTCATCTAGAAATGAACAGAATAAAGCACATCTTTCAGGCCATGCTATTATTTTCTACACAGCTTCTCCCAGAGAACCATCCTTGCAAATTCATCTCTGTTCTTGTGAAAGGTTTCATAGTAAAATTCTCCCATGGAAGATACTTTACAACTGAATAAATTTAATTGGGCCAACTTCTTCTAAAAATGGCAAATGTGTGTCTTCTCATTGGTTCTATTTTAGGCCTTTGAAACCGAAATTTTTTTCTTTGGATTTCAAAAGTGCAACTATTTTGTGTTACTTTTTCTTATACTTGTTGATGTAAGACCTTTATTTGCTATGGAACTATCCACTAAGATAGTTTTCATTTTATAAAGATGTTTTTTCCAAAAATGTGTAAGTTAGTTATTTATAACTTGGAACTCATTTTCTTAAAGAAATATGTTTTGAATGGTATTTAGATTCTTAGAGCCACCTATGCAGGGAAACTCTCTACATGATATCATTGAAATAATACTATATTGTGCCATTTTTTGCATTTTTTATCATTTTTAAATTGAATGCTGCTTGTAGATTCCATCTTTCTCCTCCTTTTGTTATTTTGGAAGGGTCTTATGTAATTAAGGATGTAGTTAGGTGTCTCAGTGGATAGAGCACTGGGCCTGGAGTCAGGAAGACCTGAGTTCAAATCTGACTTCAGATATTAGTTGAATGACTCTGGACAAGTCACTTAACTTCTGATTGCCTTAGTCCATGGAAGAAGGAAATGTCAAACCACTCCAATAACTTGCCAAGAAAACCTCAATGATGGCATGTCTCATGGAGTCATGAAGAGTAGGGCATGATTGAGTAAATGAGCAACAATATGTTGTTAAATCAATTTACCTTTAAAGTTTTGATATTCCTTTGTTGTGACTAATGTGTACAAAACCAGCATTATTCTAGGCACTGAGAAAATAAAGATGAAAAAATATCACATTTTCCCTTAAGTAAAATCATTCATTTTTTCATTCAATAAGCATTTACTAAGTGCCTATTATGTTCAAGACTGGCTAGCTTACAGTTTAATTGTGTGGTTATAATATTTTTATAAGTCAAATATGAGTTAGAAAGTAGATTCAAACAAAATGCTATAAAAATTTTAAATGGTAGAGATGACATTGAGAGATCTGTGCCTGATACCAATTTCTGGATAACTTTTTCACAGTAACAGAGATGTTTTGGTATGATGAATTCTCTTGACATGTATGTGTAGGCACCTTGAATACATCCTAGATAACTTTATTATATGTTCAGTGTTAGAACAGATACTTAATTTTTTAATATTTAATGTTTTAATATCTCTAGTTGTAGTACTTATTCCCAGCTACAGAAGATAATCCACCTTGAATTTTATTTCCCACCTTTTCTTCCTTTCACCCTCATTTCTTGAAGCAATGAGGTAGTGGAAAGAATAGGTTAGCAGTTGGGAACCCTGTATTCTAGTCCTGAATTGTTCACTTTCTTGTTGGATGACTGTTGATGACTCACAAAGTTACTCTGCACCTCAGTAATTCCATATGTAAAATGAGCAATAAAATATAACTCTTTCTTACCCTTCAAGTTGTTGTAAAGATAAAATGAGATCATATATGTTAAGCACTAAACAAATAGGACACTATTGTTATTTCAGAACTTTAGTCTCAGGGAAATTTCCACATATTCTTCCTATACTTCTTATTTCTATGGTCCTTCAGGAAAGAACAATGCAATGTCTTATCATTAATATGAATGTGAAGAGAAGGTTAAAAACAGGCATAAAGGGCAGTTTTCAAGGAAAACACGTCTATCTTACTGATCATTTAATAAATTAGGCTTTCATAATCATAATGATATCTGGCCTCATCTATTTCCCACTGAAACCCCTTTCCATTAATCTTGCTGATTTAAACTGTCTTAACCAGGAGAAAGGGATGCCCTGTGTATTCTTGGAATAGATGACTGCCATGAGAGAAGTGTGGAACATTACTGAAGTGTTCTGTCTGTCACTCATGAAGCTTTCTCTTTCTTGAGAAAGAATAAATTAGAGAGAATGCACTGAATTTTTCAAATACATTTTATTATAAATTTATATTTTCTTCATGGACACTCATTTTGTCTTCTGGACTGAAGAAATTTTGTGTCTTTTTATGTTTTAGTAGGGTGTCACCAAAATTACTTTGGTTCAGAAGGAAAAATCAAGTGAATTGATTGTCTGTCCTAGGATACCAGAAGAGCTAGTAAGAAAGTTAACAGAATCCATTGTCATGGAAGACAAAGGAGAATCTCTTATGTGGATCATGTGCCTATTTGTCACCACTTACCCATTAAATAATGTAGTCAAAAAGTTCTGATCCTCAGTGTGCTTTAGGCAAAAATTTAATCTTTCAAAATAAGTTAATTTTTTTCACTTTCATTTCAGCAATTTGTCATAGCTCTTAAAGTCAAAAGAAAATACATAAAAGAAATTCAGCCTAGATTATCAAGGCAGCTGAAAGCCCTCTCAATCCTATACTACTAATAATAATTTACAGTGTTTTTCAAGTTCTTACAAATCATTATTCTTACTGATAAATTTGTGGACAGAGAGAAAGAATGATAAATTTTAGAAAAATTAATTAATTTTGATAAATTATGAAAGAGTTGATTATTTTCTAACAAAAATAGCTTATCACCTTATCAAATAGAGACAAACAACCAATTGTGATTACATGATAATTTGTTAAAAAGTAAAGAAAGTAGAAGAGCCAGAAGACAGAAGATGATGACTGAGTGTGAATTTATAAAACAAAATAACAATTAAAAATTTTGACAAGAAAGGACAATTAAAATAAATGGAATAAATCTGCGTATGCTTTTCTTTTTTCTTTTAAATATTGAAAATAAAATAAGCAGATTTGTTCAAGATTAGTTTATTATTATTATTATTATTATTATTATTATTATTATTATTAGTTTTTTATCTTTTATGCAAAGAAGCGATGAGATGATGTCAGAAAGAGAAGCTGTGCTGTGTCTCATCAAATATACATAAAGCTCCAAGGTGGGGGAAACAATTTCTGATTTGAAAAGGGCTATCTATATATATCTAGGCCAATATATACCTCCAAAAAGAATTTCCAAACTTCATTATGACATACCTGATAAGGAATCACATATCTCAGTCTGAAAATCCCAGTAATATGGTGCTCACTACCTCCTACGGTAGCTCATTTCACTTTGGGAGAGATAGAATTGCAGTTATCCCTGCAACATTGTGACATTCCCCATCATGGTTTCAATAAATATATTCAAAATCATGCTGCAAGTCAAAGTAAGAAATTAGATGGGAATTTTGGAGGAGTTTTTTTGGAAGTCTGCAGATTACATTCAAAGTCTAGCACACAACACAGAAAAATTTTGAAATTCAGAAATGCATACTTAACTTGAAATTTATAGTAAGGTACCATAAGTATCCCATAATAGAAAAAATCAGACTTCTTCTCTGGTATGAAAGGAGGGCCAAAAAAATTTACATTGATTTCCTAGATCATGGAGGATGGGGGGCATTTTTCTATGCCCCATAAAGTGGAAGAGATAACTATAATTAATAGTATCATTTTTGCTAATAATGATAATGATAAATAATATTTATATAATGTTTACTTTGTGTCAAACACTGTGTTAAGAACTTTATAATTGTTATCTCATTTGATTATCTTAATAGCCCTGAAAATTAAGTGCTAGATGTGGAAACTAAGGGAAATAAAGTTAAATGACTTGCCCAGTATTATGCAGCTAGATAGTCAGATCTGAACTCAGCAGTCCTGACTCTAGGCAGGGCCCACTCTCCACTGTGACATCTAGCTAATTAATATAATTGTTTAAGTCGACAAGTCAAAAGCACTGTGTTAAGTTCTAGTGATACAAAGAAAATTTCATGGTGGTGGTGGTGGTGGGAATGATGGGGGGAGGCAGATGCAAACGGTTATGTACTTACAAAATATACACAAGATGAACTGGAGATAATCAAAGAGGAAAGGCATTAAAGAGGATTGAGAAAATCTTGTATGAAACTACAGAATCTAGAAGAACATGATGAGGAGGGAGAAGGAAGAGTCAAATAAGTAAGAAGAGAACTGGGAAGGGGCAATGTCATAAAACTCTAGAGCAGTGATTCCCAAAATGGGTGCCACCACCCCTTGATGGTGATCTAGATCTAGGGGAGTGGTGATGGCCACAGGTGCATTTATCTTTTCTATTAATTGCTATTAAAATTAAAAAAATAATAATTTTCAGAGGGTTAAGTAATATTTTTTTCTGGAAAGGGGGCAGTAGGCCAAAAAAGTTTGGGAACCACTGCTCTAGAGCATAATGACAGCTTCAAAGACTTCTGTGAGGTTAAGAAGGATGAAGATTGAGAAAAAGAAAAATTTTCCTTACATAAAGCCTAAATTTGTCTCTTTTCTAATAAACCCATTACTAGTAGTTCTGACCTCCGCATCCAAACTTTCTGAGGCTAATCTCTCATTTGTCCTATAAGTGCCCTTTTCTCCAGCACTTCGCTAGTTAGTTAAGTTCCATTCTTCTGGACATTCTCCATATTGTCAGTGTGCAGAATTAAACCCAATACTCCAAGTGTGGTCTGACCAGTTAATGGCATACAAGTTCTCTCATTTTCCTAATCTTATAACTTTCCATTTTTTTTCTTCTTACAAGAATTTCTTTCTGTATTATTGAAATTTCATTGTAGTTCATGGTCTTCTTCTTTGCCTTTGGGATTTGTCTTCTCTGAATCTGGAGTCTGCATAATACTGGTTTTCTTCTCCTCTACTACAAAGTATAAATGAAAGTGATCATTCTCCCTCAAAGTTTTCCTCATTTCCAAAACGGTAACCACTTCTCCCTTGTTCATGAGAAGATTTTCCATTATTTATTCCTCACTTATGTTTTATGTAGTTTTTAGTCTCCTTTTTCTCATTTTTTTGGTCACTGTCACCATTGCTTACTTTCTTGTATAACATTCTATCCCCTATAGATGACCTCTCTGGTAACCAATTTATTTTCATTGACTCTGTCCAAAGATGCATGCCTAATATACTTATAATTCATCATCTCTGTATCAACAGAAAACATATTTTATCTTTGTCTTCTGGAATAGTAACTGATCTATGAGAGTTCTTAAGTCTTTTAAAGTTGGTTTCCTTCAAGCATGGTAATCATTTTATAATAATCCTCCTTCTTTTTTTCTGCATTATACCATGTTAGTCTCCCCAGATTTTCTTGAATCCATTGCTTTTTCCTTTGAATTTATTTTTCAACAGTTTTCCAATGTGCTCATACTATAAGCAACATGGTTTTCCATGATTGGATACAGTAATAGATTGCCTTAAAGGGAAAAAAAATCCTGGGTTCAAATGCTATTTTTGACACATATTGGCTATGTGACCTCATACAAATAATTTATCCTTTCAGCGATTTAGACTACTCTAGGAGATTGTTAATTAGAGTAGGTGCTGGCTTCTACATTGGTAGAGGGAGTTTTCTTGCCTAGGAATTTCTAAAACTAATACAGTGACAGATCTAGGCTCCATCTCTGTCCTACATTCATAAACTATAACTTGTCCAACCATTCCATTAATTTCTAGTTCTTTGTTACATATTAATATTCAACAGTGGTTCCTAAAGTTTTTTGGCCTACCACTCCCTTTCCAGAAAAAATATTACTTAGCCCCCTGGAAGTTAATTTTTCCTAAATTTTAATAGCAATTAATAGGAAATATAAATGCACCTGTGGCTATCACCGCCCCCCTGGATCACTGCAGCACCCACCAGGGGATGGTAGTGCCCACTTTGGGAATCACTGATATGCAAAATAAGAATAGGAAAATGATAACATGCTGAAAAAACAAAGTTAGCACAGACAAGAAAACAATATTTACAATATCTACAACAATGTAAATCAAGAGAACAAACATAAAGGATCCAAAATAAATGCTGAGATATTAAAAAGAGTAAGCTTAGCCCTTGTGAGAAAAATCTCACCTACTCCTTGGAGAAAGAGAAATTTAAGTGAACATATTATAATATATGTGTATGGACACATATATTTAAATGCCTCAGATAATACTATTACCTTTTATCCTGTTAAATGACATTCAGTTTTGTAAGGAAATCTATCCTTAATTCATTTTTTAAATAATTTTTATTTTTTAGAAAAGTTATCATTGTTATATGATTCATGTTCTTACTTTCCCTTTCACCCCCTGACCTCCTCCTCCTCCCCATAGCCGATGTGCATTTCCTCTGGTTTTAACATGTGTCATCGATCAAGACATTTCTAAATTGTTGATAGTTGCTTTGGTGTGGTACTTTCGAGTCTACATCCCCAATCATGTCCACCTCAACCCAGGTGTTCAAGCAGTTGCTTTTCTTCTGTGTTTCCTCTCCTGTAGTTCTTCCTCTGAATGTGTGTAGCGTTCTTTACCATAAGTTCCTCAGAACTGTTATGGATCATTGCATTGCTGCTAGTACAGAAGTCCATTACATTCTATTTTACCACAGTGTATCATTCTCTGTGTACAATGTTCTTTTGGCTCTGCTCTTTTCACTCTGCATCAATTCCTGGAGGTCTTGCCAGTTCACATGGAATTCCTCCAGTTCATTATTCCTTTCAGTGCAGTAATATTCCATCACCAGCATATACCACAGTTTGTTCAGCCATGCCCCAATAGAAGGGCATACCCTCATTTTCCAGTTTTTGCCACCACAAAAATTGTGGCTATAAATATTTTCATACATGTCTGGTTATCTATGATCTCTTTGGGTTACAGACACAACAATGTTATGGCTGGATCAAAGGGCAGGCAGACTTTTATAGCCCTTTGAGCATAGTTCCAAGTTGCCATACAGCATGGTTAGATCAGTTCACAACTCCACCAGCAATGCATTAATGCCCAATTTGGTCACATCCCCTCCAACATTCATGACTCTCCCCTACTATCATTTTAGCCAATCAGCTAGGTGTGAGGTAATACCTGAGAGTTGTTTTGATTTTCATTTCTCTAATTATTAGATATTTAGAATACTTTCTCATGTGCTCATTGACAGTTTTGATTTCTTTATCTGAAAATTGCCTATTCATGCCCCTTGCCCATTTTTTATACAATTGATTTAATTCCTTGTATATTTGAGTAATTAGACCCCTGTCAGAGATTTTTGTTATAAAGATTTTTTCCCAATTTTTTGTTTCCCTTCTGATTTTGGTTGCATTGTTTTGTTTGTACAAAAGCTTTTTAATTTAGCATAATCAATCATCCCATTCACATTCAGAGTTATAATTATCAGTTGTGTATTCCCCAACATTTTGGTATCCTCTCTTAGTTCTACCCCTTAGTCTTAGGCTATTTTCTTTTAAACCAGGGATTTGTTTTAAACCAGTAACCCTTGTCCCCTCCCTTGATTTACTATCCTTTCTACTGTGTCCCTTGTTATTCCCCTCTTTTTATTTTTAAGACCTAATGAATTCCCTCTTCCTTCTCCTCCCCTCCCTTTTTTGACCTCCCCTCTCCTATGCTCCCCTTGGTTTATCCCTTCTGACTTTCTCAGTAGGGTTAGATAGAGTTCTATATCTCAATAGATAGAGCTCCTCTTCCCTCTCAGGGTTAATTCCACTGAGAGTAAGGTTTAAATATTACCTTTTAATGCTCTCTTCCTCTCCTTCTTATAATAGTATTCATCCCCTCCCCTTCATATGCCCTCTTTGTGTGTAAGACAATATCCTCTTTTTCTTATTCATTCAAGTTTCTCTTGGTGTCCTCTACTATTCACCCCCCTCTTTCCCACCCACCCCCTTATCATCTTAGACTATTTAGTACTCCAACCTCTCCCTGTGAATAATTCTTCTAATTACTATAATAGTGGATACTATAATAGTCAATAGAGTTCACTACGGAGAATTATACATAACATTTCTCCATATAGGAATACAAATAATTAGATCTTATTGAAGCCCTTAAAGAGGCAAATTTAAAAATAAAAGTTTTCTTTCTTTCCCCCCTGTCTCTTATTTCCCTTTTCATGTTTCTCTTGGTTTCTGTGCTTGGATATTGAACTTTCCATTTAGTCCTCGTCTTTTCTGTGCAAATACATGGAAATCTTCTATCTTGTTGAATGCCCATACTTTCCCCTGGAAGTATATAGTCAGTTTTGATGGGTAGATGATCCTTGATTTTAGACCCAGTTCTCTTGCCTTTCTGAATATCATATTCCAAGCCTTGCTGTCTTGTAGTGTGGAGGCTGCCAGATCCTTAATGATCCTGATTGGTGTTCCTTGATATCTCACTTGTCTTTTTCTGGCTTCTTGTAAAATTTTTTCTTTTACTTGGAAGCTCTTGAATTTGTCAATTATATTCCTGGGGGTAGTCTTTTCAGGGTTTAGTGTAGAGGGCAATCTATGAATCCTTTCAGTGTCTATATTGCCCTCTTGTAGGACTTCAGGGCAATTTTGCTGAAGTATTTCCTTTAGTATGGAGTCCAAATTTCTATTAATTTCTGCTTTTTCAGGAAGACCAAGGATTCTCAAATTGTCTCTTCTAGACCTGTTTTCTTGATCTGTCAATTTCTCAGTGAGATATTTCATGTTTCCTTCTATTTTATCAGTCGTTTGACTTTGCTTTATTTGTTCTTGTTGTCTTGAGAGATCATTGGCTCCTATTTGCCCAGTTCTTGTCTTTAGAGACTGGTTTTCTGCTATAATCTTTTGATTTTCCTTTTTGATTTGGTCTATCCTGTTTTCCAGCTGTTTGAATTTGGTCTCCAATTTGCTTATCAATTCTTTTGATTTGGGGGCATCTTTTTTTAATTGCCCAATTCTAGCCTTTAGTGACTGGTTTTCAGCTATAATCTTTTGGTTTTCCTTTTTAATCTGATCTGTTTGGTTCTTCAAGGCTTCCAGCTGGTCATTTCTGGTCTTCAATTTGCTTATCAATTCATTTGATTTCTGAGCCTCACTTTCTAATTGTGAAATTCTGCCTTTTAAACTGCTATTTTCTTGCCAGTTCTCTACCATCTTCCTCATAATCTCATATTTGAACTCTTCAATAGCTTGTGACCAGTTTTCATTTTGGGGGGAATGTTTGGATATGGTTACTTGTTTGTTCTCCTCTACTGTTTGCTCTGTTGTCTGGATTTTTTCTGTGTAAAATTTGTCGAGTGTTAAAGATTTCTTCTTGATCTTTCTCTTCTGGGGTTCCTGAGTCTGACTTGCCATTGTGAGCTGTGTGCCCTCTCAGCTTTATCCTCACCCCCAGGGTCTGTCTGAGCTCTTTTGGCTCCTGAGGCCTCAGGTCTAGTTGTTCTCAGGGTCAAGCCTCCTGGTGGTTCCCTTGCTTGTTCTTCTGCTTGAAGCTCCTTTAACAGTCTCAGGGTGCTGCTTCCACAGTCGTGCACCCCTCTCCACTGGGTCCCCCAGTGTCCCAATTTTGACACATTCTCTCCTACATTTATCACTTTCCTTTGCTGCCATATTGGTCAGTCTTCTAGGTGTAAGGTGGTACCTTAGAGTTGTTTGAAATTGCATTTCTCTAATCAGGAGGGATTTAGAACACTTTTTTAATGTGCTTATTGATAGTTTTTATTTCATCATGTGAAAACTGCCTTTTCATGTCCATTGACCATTTGTCAACTGGGAAATTAAACCTTTGTCAGAGAGTTTTCTTATGAAAATGTTATCTCAAAATGTTGTTTTCCTTCTAATTTTGGATGCATTAGATTTGTTTGTACAATAATTTTTTTAATTTTATTTTGATATAATGATATATTTTAATTTGATATAATGAAAGTCAGTCATTTTATATTTTGCAGTGTTCTCTCGCTCTTGCTTGGACTTAAATTCCTTCCCTTCCCACAGATCTGACAGGTATCCAATTCTTTTACTTTCAGTTTTATTAATTTCTCCTTTAATTTTTAGGATTTCTAATTTAATTTTTATCTGGGTATTTTTAATTTTGTTTTTTTTTCTAATTTTTTAAGTTGCAAGCCCAATTCATTGATCTCCTCCCTCTCGATTTTGTTGTTATAGGAACTCAGAGATATAAAATTTCCCTTGTGTAATTAGAATTTTGTACCCCAGGACTCCATTTCCCAGAATCCCACTTTCATCTTCACGTTACATCCTTATGTTTTGGAGATTAAGTTTCTGTAATCCTACCTCTCATTCTCTTCTCCCACTAAATGCAGTTGGGAATACTTCCCTTTACTCAGTTTTTTTTTTACTCTTGTTCTTTCTATTTCCTCTATTTCAAGTGATTATTAATAAATCTTATAAAATATAATACTTGGAGTTATTGGATATTAATTTATATCTAACATGCCTGTGCACTGCTTTGGCTGTATTCCAAGAGATTTTTTTTAAACCCTTAACTTCTGTGTATTGGCTCCTTAGTGAAGAGTGATAAGGGTGGGCAATGGGGGTCAAGTGGCTTGCCCAGGGTGACACAACTGGGAAGTGTCTGAGGCCGAATTTGAACGTAGGACCTCCTATCTCTAGGCCTGACTCTCATTCCACTGAGCTACCCAGCTGCCCCCTGTATCCTAAGAGTTTTGATGTGATGTCTCCTCATTGTCATTCCCTTTAATGAAGTGTATAATTGTTTCTATAATTTTTTGACCCATCAGTTTTGAAAAATTATATTATTTAATTTCCAGTTTATTTTAAATTTGCCTTTTCATGGACCCTTAAGTATAATTATTATTTTTATTGCATTATAACCTGAAAAATGTTGCACTTAATATTTCTGCTTTTCTGCATTTGTTTGCAATATTTCACCCTAATACAGTGATGGGCAAACTGAGGCCCCCTGAAATGTTCTGTCTGCGGGACATTATTCCTAATCCAACAAATACAATGAGTAGGATACAATACAATGAAACTTTGAAAGAGTTGCCTTAGAAATAGGCTGACAGATGAGCATTTCCTTTCCTTTGGACCCTCTTTAAAAAGTTTGCCCATCACTGGTCTAATACATGGTTTATCTTTGTATATGTACCACGTACTGCTGAGAAGAAGGCATATTCATTTTTATCCCTTTTCAGTTTTCTCCAGATATTTACTAGCTCTAATTTTTCTAACATTTCATTCATTTCCCTTACTTCTTTCTTATTTATTTTTCTGTTCAATTTATCTAGTTTTGAAAAGGGAAGATTGAGATCCCCTGCTAATATGATCTTACTGTCTATTTTCTCCTTGAACTCCTTTAATTTTTCCTTTAGGAATCTAGATGCTATGCCATTTGATGAATAAATGTTTATTAATGATATCACTTTATTGTTTATAGTGATAAACAATAAAGCAAAATGTAATTTCCTTCCTTATCTCTTTTAATCAGATCAATTTCTACTTTGGCTTTGTCTGGTTTCATGATTGCTACTCCTGCTTTTTTTTTTTTTTTTTTTTTTTTTTACTTTAGATGGTTTATAATAAATTCTACTATAGCCTTTTGCCTTGACTCTCTGTGTCACCCTGCTTCAAATGAGTTTCTTGTAAACAACATATAGTAGGATTCTGGTTTTTAATCCACTCTGCTATATGCTTCCATTTTATGCATGAATTCACCCAATTCACATTCAGCATTTGATTACTGTATATTGACCTCCATTATATTATCCCCTTTTAATATTGGTCTCTTCCCTTTCTCTCTGTTCCTCTTCATCAGTGTTTTGCTTTTGGTCAACTCCTCCTATTTTCCCCTCTTTCCAAATACCTCCCTTTTCCCTTGTTTTATTCCCCTTCTACTTCTCTATGGGGACCCCACTGAGTATACTTCTTTTATCCTCTCTGAGCCCTTTATAAGGAGAGTAAAGTTTAAGCATTGCCTGTCACCACCCTTATCCTCCCCTCTCTATAATGATTTTTCACTTCACTTTATGTTATATAATTTACCACATTCTATCTCTCCCTTCCCTTTTCTCTCAGTGTAATCCACTCTTTTAGCCTTTGGTTGATTTTTTGCATGTCATTCATAAGAATACATATCATATCATACATGCATATTGTTTTGTATAATCATATTTACATATATATCATATTATCATAATTAGCTCAATTCTCCAATCTCTTTCTGAATAAATTCCTTCTATCTTCTCTACTACTAAGAATAATTTTTGAGAATTACAGAAATCCTCTTTCCATGTAGACATATAAACATTTTGACCTTAATGAGTACCTTAAAATTTCTCATTCTGGTATAGTTTCTAGAAGTTTCTGTATGAATTCTGTTAAGGAAAATACTTTTTTTTCTTTGCCATTATGGCTCCATCTCCTCTATGCCTTAATGTAATTTTGTTTTGGTGGTTCTTTGCCTCATTAAATACTTGCTAGGCAGGATAAGAACTATGGTTTTACATATGATCTTGCCTATTAAAGTTATCCAAGCATAAAAAAAGGGCACAGCTAAGTAGCACAGCTTTAGAGGATCAGGCCTGAAGTAGGAAAGTCTTTGGTTCAAATCTGGCCTCAGATACTTCTTAGTGAAATGACCCTGGACAAGTCACTTAATATTAATTGTCTAGCCCTTGTTACTCCACTATATTAGAATTTATGCTACATCAGGAGATAAAGTGTTTAAAAAATAAAACTGTTGATATAGAAGGTAAAATGACAGAGGTTAGTAAAAATAATGATATTTAAAAATAACGTAACTATCTCTTCTCTTTCTGTCATACAAGTCTTTGATGATATACTTTGCTGCTCTTCTTGAGTTCTTTAGTAGACCAGACATATTCATTAAGCACCTTGATATTGCTGTTTGTAGGATTCTCCTTTTTATTGCTGTGCAGCAGTATACCAATTGCAGGTCTCAATGCCATAGTCCAACAACACAGGAAATGTTTTAACATATAGATACTGTTGGCTGATGGATTGACTGTGGTATAATTTTGGGGTCACTAAAATTCCTTTGCTCAAAGTTCCATGAAGGGGAACCCAGTCTACTTTCCTCCTCCTTTTCAACAAAAAGTATAGTTCACAATTCATCTGTACTGTGCAACCCACATATAAATATTATTGGATCAACCTTGTATATGTCCATGTGTGGTCAAAAACATTTTTTACCCATCCTGTTTTTTTTTTTCTGAGTGGATAGACAAGTAAAATTCCTTTGAATAATTGAAATTCTTATGCAAAAGTCTGGGATGTTGTAGAACTTGATGGAATGGTACAATGATATCAATAGGCAGGAACAATCAGAAGACCTCACCATCTATAAAGAATCCTTCGGAATAAACATAACACAGTAGTGTTGTGAGTACTTTAGGGAGTACACCTTTCCCCTTCATATGCTTTCTTGCCTGATATTTATCAAAGGATATTTGAACAGGATTATTTCTATTGTTATATATTTCAAGAAGTCTTGAATGAAGACCCTTGATGGTAATATTTTGTTTTCCTGATAAAATTATTTTTGTAATGAACAAATCAGTAAAGTAGAATGTTATCTTTTCTTTGTCTTTTAGGTAAAGATGCAATTTCTTGATCATTGTTTTTGAAAGGCTGCTTATTTTCAATATTACTCTCATAAAAGTACTCTCAATTTTTATAAATGTTGAAAAAGTAGGCACATAAGGTAGTTACTGATGTGTTCTCAGATATGCTTTTGTTATCTTACTTTCTTCAAATATCATGTAAGCTATTCAAAATGTTTTTGAATTTAATTTTTTTTAAATTTTTAAAAAGCCATTTGTTAAATACATTTACCACAAATGGTATGAGAAGCACAGATCTCATCTCTATGTATTTGATCTAAAGCTGCTTCATCCCTTCTGTTTATTCTCTCAGTGATATATTTCATCTACAAAGATTTTAGTGTGATTTTAGGAAACAAGTTGTCTGCAATTTTTTTTCAAGAAAAATTTTTGCAAATCTTTTCCATTTTTCTTTTCTTTGTTATTCTCCTTCCATTTCCAACCTTGAATATCCAAAGTATGACTTTCATTATTTAGCCATATTTCCAAGTTTTTTTTTTCCTTTATAATGTTTTTAGGCTCTACTACCTCTCTCAGCTTAATGAAAAGATACTAATGATGATGATGATGATAATAATAATAATAATTAATTACTCTTCCATGGAAACTTTGACAGATAAATTTACATTCTAATGCCCTTTGGCAGCCAACTCTTGTTGCCAAGAAAGAACTGTTTGCTGACTAAAACACTTTTGAGACTCCTTTGATCTCCTTGATCTTGCAATTAATGTTAGTTCAACTTCTGAATGGAATTATAGCTAATTGTGTGATAATCTATGTTATCAACTTCCCACTTTAGATTTTCAATAATTAAAAAAATTATTCAGGAAAAAGCCATTTTAATTCTATTACATGGCCTTTTCTCATCGTTGTCTTTTTTTTAGTAAATTTGAGGTTAGCTCTGACAAAAGTTCCATAGTCATTATAAATACTGTCTTTTAAAATATAGTCAATTTCATTCTTTTTGTACTTGATGTCCACAATATCCAGGCCCTTACAATTATTTTTCGGGAAAGTTTTCATGAAATAAAAGCACAAAACTACTTTATAATTTCCAAGTTGTTGGCTTCTAATATTTCTCATTTATTCCTATTCATCCTCACTATTTCTCACTTTTTCATTGAAGATACCAAGTAATGAAGTGCATAATGATTTGATTTAGAGACCCTTACCAAGTTATTCATATCCTTTTCTTATCAATTCATTCTCCACAACCAGTATTACTATGTAGGCTCTAATTTATGTTGTTCTTATTTTTCTGAATAATTAATATTAGTTCTGCAATACATGCAAGCAATAAGTGCTTTGAAATTATGTTTCTTGTAGTTTTACAGCATATGATAAAATCCACTCAACCAATTCTTTTTTTTAGCCTTTCAAAGAAGTTTAAAAAATATAAATGAAATACTATAATAAGGAAACCAAAAAGAGTCCAAGAAGCCCCTTACTCAACAAACAGTTGAATCACTTGCTAAATGGAAAGAGATGGATGTCAAAGGCAGAACTGGGTTAGATTATAAATTAATTTGAAAAAGTTCCAAATATTGTGAATAATTATAATCAATATCATTTATAAAATAGAGAGAAGCAGTACAGGTTAAGAATAAAGAGAGCTTCAAAAGAGATTCTGATATTTACTAAAGAAAATGAACTGGAGAATACATTAAAAATGGACAGAGGATAACAAACAGAAAAAAAAAAGTAGAAAAAATAGTAAAAAATATTAAGACAACTTTTTCTTCATTGAGGGCAGAAGATCCATGACAATGGCAACCTCACATCACATTTCTATTCATGCTTATGAGAGATAGTATTGACATTAAAGAGAACAAAGAATAGAAAAATGGCTGGATCAAATCAACTACATGTAAAAGAGGTCCAGGTTGTAGGTGAGAAAATTTTAAAGGTATTGGGGAACAATATACCAGGTGTTATATGTGAAGACAAAAAAGATATAAGAAAAAATGTCTTAGACTTTATTAAAACAAAAAAAGACAACCAAGATAATCAAGAATTATAGTTCTTGATAGCCAAAAATAGCCAAAAACAGTTCCAAAGACAAGAGATGGAGTTTCTTGTTTGTGAAACAACCACAAAGCCACCGACTCTGGATAAAAGATTATCACATAGGAAATAATGTATATAACAAAAGACTAGACATGTTGAAGGGGATTAGATTATGAAGGGCTTTGAACATCAAACAGAATATTTTGTATTTGACACTGGAAGTAATAAAGAACCACTGTAGCTTATTGAGTAGAGGGCTGACAGTTTCAGATCTGTGATTTGGGAATTAGAAAAGAAGATACCACTATGTTTATCATTTATTGGTTATGACTGAGAAGTAGATAAAATTTAGTAGATTAAAATGCTACTTTGTTGGTTCTTTTTCTTTTTTTTTTTTAACCCTTGTACTTCGGTGTATTGTCTCATAGGTGGAAGATTGGTAAGGGTGGGCAATGGGGGTCAAGTGACTTGCCCAGGGTCACACAGCTGGGAAGTGGCTGAGGCCGGGCTTGTCTTTTTTTTTTTTTTAATAATTTTTTATTTTTAGAAAAATTTTCCATGGTTACATAACTCATGCTTTTACTTTCCCTTTCACCCTCTCAACCCCTTTTCCTCCTCAGCTGTAGGTAATTCGCATTTCCACTGGTTTTATTATATGTGGTCAGTCAAGTCTTATTTACACATTATTGATAGTTACATGGGTGTGGTCTTTTCAGGTCTACATCCCCAATCATGTTCTCATCAACCCAAGAGTCCAAGCAGTTGTTTTTCTTCTGTATTTCTACTCCTATAGTTTTTCCTCTGAATGTGGGTAGTGTTCCTTTCCATAAATCCCTCAGAATTGTCCTGGGTCATTGCATTGCTGCTAGTACAGATGTCCATTGCCTTAGATTTTATCACAGTGTATCAGTCTCTGTGTACAATGTTCTTCTGGCTCTGCTCCCTTCACTCTGCATCAGTTCCCGGAGGTCTCTCCAGTTCACCTGGAATTCCTCCAGTTTATTATTCCTTTTAGCACAATCATATTCCATCACCAGCATATACCACAATTTGTTCAGCCATTCCCCAATTGAAGGACATACCCTCCTTTTCCAATTTGTTGCTACCACAAAAAGCGCAGCTATAAATATTTTCGTACAAGTCTGTTTACCTATGATCTCTTTGGGGTACAAACCCAACAATGGTATGGCTGGATCAAAGGGCAGGCATTCTTTTATAGCCCTTTGAGCATAGTTCCAAATTGCCATCCAGAATGGTTGGATCAGTTCACAGCTCCACCAGCAATGCATTAATGTCCCAATTTTGCCACATCCCCTCCAGCATTCATTACTCTCCCCTTCTTTCATTTTAGCCAATCTGCTAGGTGTGAGGTGATACCTCAGAGTTGTTTTCATTTGCATTTCTCTAATTATTAGAGATTTAGAATACTTTCTCATGTGCTTATTGATACTTTTGATTTCTTTACCTGAAAATTGCCTATTCATGTCTCTTGCCCATTTATTAATTGGGGAATGGCTTGATTTTTTATACAATTGCTTTAACTCCTTGTATATTTGAGTAATTAGACCCCTGTCAGAGTTTTTTGTTATAAAGATTTTTTTCCCAATTTGTTGTTTCCCTTCTGATTTTGTGTAAATGGAATTAGCTTGAGCCCATTCATAGTCAAAAATCTGCCCATCCTAGGCGTAGAAATGATGTAATCCTCACCTTCCCTAGTGGGGAGTGGAGACGAGTTACCCACACGTGACAATGAGTAACAAATCTAGAACAAGGGACTGCCCAAAGGGCAGTCCAAATCAGTGCAGAGGCTGCCATTTGTCCATTTGAATTAGAGGTGGACCCACAGGAAGTGACGAAGGACACTTTCTCTTTAAGTATGTTACTCATTTCCTATGGAGGCTGTTCGAGTTCGAACTGGATGCTGAAGGAGCTCCTGAGACCACAGACAGCTTCCACTCTGTATTGTCACGTGGGTAAGTTAGGCTGACTTCCTTGGCCTACCTGGGCCGCTTCCAAACCCTGCCTATCTGGTTGCTGGGCCTTGTGGCTTACAGCTTCATTTATTTAGCTTTCTAACCTTCTCTCTCTGTCTAGGCCTTTTGCCTGGACTAGCCTCTCCCTTTTCTCTTTATTCTTATACTTTTACCTTCCTGATTGTAAATAAATTTGCCTCAACCCGATGCTGACTTGGGTCTGATTTAATTACAGAATCAACCTGAATTGTTGATTCCTGGCAGCCACACATTTTAATATATATCTATAATACCTAATTTTCCCTCTTACAATTTTGACTACATTGTTTTTGTTTGTACAAAAGCTTTTTAGTTTAATATAATCAAAACCATTTAATTTACTTTTGTAATTTTCTCTAACTCTTGCTTGGTTTTAAAATCTTTCCTTTCCCAGAGATCTGACAAGTATACTATTCTGTGTTCACTTAACTTATTTATAGTTTCCCTCTTTATTTTCAAATCGTTCACCCATTCTGAATTTATCTTGGTGTAGGGTGTGAGATGTTGATCTA
>NC_058135.1:25052607-25068434 GCF_016433145.1 Gracilinanus agilis
TCTGGTTGCCCCAGTCCTGTTTTACCCGCTTGTGCGGTGTGGGGGGTGGGGGAGGGGCTTCTTCCTCTCGTGGTTAGTGTGAACTGTTTCACCCCTTTAAAGTGTGGAAATGCCCTGATTCTGCGTACCTTCAATACTGCGCCCTGTTGTGGGGTTCCTTCGATCCTCTGGACTCGTTTTTATTTCCCCTTGAGGGGTTCTGTGTGGTTCGGTCAGGAGAGATCGAGCAGCTGCTCCTTACTCTGCCGCCATCTTAACCGGAAGTGTCTCTTTCTCTCAGTACTATATTGTTTTGATGACTGCTGCTTTATAGTATAGTTTAATATCTGGTACTGGTAGGCCCCCTTCCTTCACATTTTTTTCCATTATTTCCCTTGATATTCTTGATCTTTTGTTATTCCAAATTAAATCTGTTATAGTTTTTTCTAATTCAATAAAGAAGTTTTTTGGTAGTTTGATAGGTATGGCGCTAAATGGGTAAATTAATTTGGGTAGAATCTTCATTTTTATTATGTTAGCTTGTCCTACCCATGAGCACTCAATGTTTTTCCAATTGTTTAGATCTAGTTTTACTTTTTGGGAAAGTGTTTTGTAGTTGTTTTCATATAATTGCTGTATTTGTTTTGGTAGATAGATTTTTAAGTATTTTATATTATCTAGGGTGATTTTAAATGGTGTTTCTCTTTCTACCTCTTGCTGCTCTAATGTGTTGGAAATATATAGAAATTCTGATTATTCATGTGCATTTATTTTGTATCCTGCAACTTTGCTAAAGTTGTTGATTATTTCTACTAGCTTTTTAGATGATTCTCTAGGATTTTTTAAGGAGACCATAATATCATCTGCAAAGAGTGATAGCTTAGTCTCCTCATTGCCTATTTTAATACCTTCAATTTCTTTTTCTTCTCTAATTGCTACTGCTAGTGTTTCTAGTACTATGTTAAATAAAAGAGGTGATAATGGGCATCCTTGTTTCACACCTGATCTTCATTGCATATGATGCTTGTTGATGGTTTAAGATATGTACTGTTTATTATTTTTAGGAAAGAACCTTCTATTCCTATACTTTCTAGTGTTTTCAGTAGGAATGGGTGTTGTATTTTGTCAAAGGCTTTTTCAGCATCCATTTAGATAATCATGTGGTTTTTGTTGGTTTGCTTGTTGATATGGTCAATTATGTGAATGGTTTTTCTAATGTTGAACCATCCTTGCATTCCTGGTATAAATCCCACCTGATCATGATGAATAACCCTCTTGATCACTCACTGGAGTCTCTTTGCTAATATTCTATTTAAGATTTTTGCATCTATGTTCATTAAGGTCTATAATTTTCTTTCTTTGTTTTTGATCTGCCTGGCTTTGGAATCAGTACCATATTTGTGTCATAAAAGGAGTTTGGTAAGACTCCTTCTTTGCTTCTTATATCAAATAATTTGTATAGTATTGGGATTAATTGTTCTTTGAATGTTTGATAGAATTCACTTGTGAATCCATCAGGCCCTGGCGATTTTTTCTGCTGTTAATTTAGGCAATTTATATTTTTGCAAATATTCATCCATATCACCTAGATTACTAAATTTATTGCTATATAATTGGGCAAAATAGTTTTTAATGATTGCCTTAACTTCCTCTTCATTAGAGGTGAGGTCTCCTTTTTCATCTTTGATACTATTAATTTGGTTTTCTTCTTTCCTTTTTTTAAATTAGATTAGCCAGTACTTTGTCTATTTTATCTGTTTTTCAAAATACCAGCTTCTACTCTTATTTATTAATTCAATAGTTCTTTTACTTTCGATTTTATTAATTTCTCCTTTGATTTTTAGTATTTCTAATTTAGTTTTCATCTGATGATTTTTAATTCATTCATTTTCTAGTTTTTTAAGTTGCATGCCCAATTCATTAAACTCTGCCCTCCCTAAATTATTAATATATGCACTCAGTGATATCAATTTTCCCCTTAGAACTGCTTTGGCTGCATCCCATAAGTTTGGATAAGACGTCTCATTATTGTCATTGTCTTCAATGAAATTATTAATTGTTTTTGTGATTTGTTCTTTCACTAAATTATTTTGGAGAATCATATTATTTAATTTTCAATTAGTTTTTGGTTTGCCTCTCCATGTATTCTTACTAATTGTTATTTTTATTGCATTATGATCTGAGAAGGTTACATTTATTATTTCTGCTTTTTTGCATTTGTTTGCCATGTTTCTATGCCCTATTACATGGTCTATCTTTATGAATATCCCATGTACTGCTGAAAAGAAGGTGTATTTCTTTTTGTCTCTATTTATTTTTCTCCAAATATCTATTAACTCAAATTTTTCTAGGGTTTCTTTCACCTTTCTTATCTCTTTGTTATTTATTTTTTGGTTTGACTTATCTAGATCTGATAGGGGAAGGTTCAGGTCCCCCACTAGTATGGGTTTGCTATCTATTTCATCATTGAACTCCACTAGCTTCTCCTTTAGAAACTTGGAAGCTATTCTCTTTGGTGCATACATATTGAGTACTGATATTTCTTCATTGTTTATACTGCCTTTTATTAGGATGTAGTAACCTTCCCTATGTCTTTTAACCTTATCTATTTTTACTTTGGCTCTGTCAGAGATCATGATAGCAACCCCTGCCTTCTTTTTCTCATTTGAAGCCCAAAAGATTTTGCTCCATCCTCTCATTTTCATTCTATGTCTTTCTCTCTGTCTGTCTGATGTGTGTTTCTTGTAAACAACATATGGTTGGGTTTTGGTTTCTAATCCACTCTGCTATTTGCTTCCATTTTTGGGGCGAGTTCATCCCATTCACATTCAGAGTTATAATTATGAACTCTGCATTCCGAGACATTTTGATCTCCTAGTTCTGTCCTTTCTTCTTTCACTGTTTCCTTCTATACCAGTGTTTTGTTTTTAATAAGTTCCTATAATCCCCTCTCTTGTTGTACTTCCCTTTCTCCCCCCTCCCTTCTTATTCCCCTCTTATTGTTCTTTAAAGCCATGGGGTGCTCCTCCCCCCCAAGCCCTCTCCCTCCCTAGTATTGCTTCTCTCCCTACCAGTCCCTTTGTTACCCTTCTACTTCTCTATCGGGCGTGAATCAATTTTCTGCCCCAATGGATCTGATTGTTCTTCTCTAAGTTGATTTCAATGCACTTAAGATTGAATATTCCCTCTCTCTAACCTCTTTATCCTTACAGTGCATTGTTATTTTTCCCTGTTGATCCCATGTGCTTCTTTATGGAATATAAATTTATTCCTTTTTGTTTGCTTTCCTTTTTTTCTTATTGTTATCATCCCTCTCCCATTTTGTATATATTTATACATACATACATACATACATATACATATTTATATATCTCTTGACATTTCATCCTATACAGTTTGTCCCTGTTCCCTCTATGTAAACTTCTTCTAGTTACCCTGTTGGTAATAATAATTTTTAATATTTGCCAATACCTTCTTTTCTTATTGGGATATAAATTGATTGAACTTGTTGTATCCCTTAAAGAAAATAATTTTTTTTCTCCTTCCCCCATTCTCTTAATTACCTTATGTTAATTCTCTTGAGTTCTGGGTTTGGGCGGCAAACTCTCTGTTTAAGTCCAGTTTTTTCTTGATGAATGTTTGGAAGTCCTTGATTTTATTGAATGACCATACTTTCCCTTGCAATAATATAGTTAGTCTTGCTGGATAGTTGATTCTTGGTTGTAGACCCAATTCTCTTGCTTTCCTGAATATTGTGTTCCATGCCTTCTGGTCCTTCAATGTATATACAGCCAGATCCTGTGTTATCCTAACTGTGATTCCCTGATATCTGAATGACTTCTTTTTGGCAGCTTGTAATATTTTTCCCTTGGTCTGGTACTTTTTGAATTTTGCTATAATATTCCTGGAAGTTGTCAGTTGTGGATTAAATGTAGTAGGTGATCTGTGGATCCTTTCAATTTCCAGTTTTCCCTCTTGTTCAAGAAGTTCTGAGCAATTTTCTCTGATAATTTCTTGTAAAATGCTATCTAAACTTTTTCTTTTGTCATGATGTTCTGGTAAACAATAATTCTTAAGTTGTCTCTTCTAGCTCTGTTCTCCAGATCTTTTGTTGAATCAATGAGGTGTTTCATATTCTCCTCAAATTTTTCATTTTTTTAAAATTTTGTTTAATATATTCTTGCTGCCTTGTGAAGTCATTTTCTTCTAGTCGTTGAGTTCTGTTTTTTAAAGACTGAGTTTCATCCCTTGCTTTTTGATCATCCTTCTCTTTCTGGTCTGATTTTCTTTGTAGACCATCTTTTGCCCTCTTTGCTTCATTTTCAAGCTGGCCAATTCTGGCTTTTAAGACTTTATTTTCTTGTTTTAGCTCATGTATTTCCTTTTTCAAATTGTCTTCAGCCCCTCTTGATTGTCTTTTGAGTTCCCAAAGTTCTTGAATTAATTGAGTTTTAAATTCTTGAGTTAATTGAATTTTGAGATCTTCCAAAGCCTGTGTCCAGTTCACTGGAACTACTTTCTCTTCTTCTATTTCTGTTTCATTTGCTCCCTTTTCACTTCCTTGAAAGAAGCTGTCAATTTTCATTTCTTTTCTCTTTTTCTGTTGCTTACTCATGTTTTTTCCCTTCCTTGTTCTGCTAGTTTGAGCAGATGTATTTAATGATCTTTGATGAGAGATCTTCCCTCCAGGGGCAAAGGTTTGTAGTTACTTTCTCTGCCCATGGAAGACTTCTCAGTCTGTCCAATTGTTGGGATTAATCCTGTATTGATTGGATTAGTCTGCCCTGGGGCTAAAACCTCAAAACCTGGAGGGGAGGGAAAAGCAAACAAACAAACAAACAAACAAAGAAAAACCCCAAAAAGGTGGTGTGACAAGAAGGAGCATATTCTCTAAACTGAGCTCTCCAGCAGTGGGGTCCACTATCCACTGTGTTTGATCTGGTTTTCTTTCCTCTTGAAGCCCTGAGTTCTCAATCTCGGTATGAGGAAGCCAAGCTGTCTGTGCTCTGGGGTTTGGCTCTCTCTAAACCACCATCTTCGGGGCATTTTTGCTGTGTTTCTCTGGTTTTCTCCTCTGGTCACCTCTCCAGTGCCTGTTTGACTCCCTGAGTCCTATGCCAGCAAGGCCCTCTCTCCTGACCAGTGCACCCATCGGCCCTGAGATTTCCCGGCCACTGGAGACTCTGCAGAGTATGTGGGGGAGGCATCTTGGGATCATGGGATTCCCCTTCTACGCCCCCAGTTCCGATAGTTCAAGTATTGAAGCCTTTTTCTTGGCTTACCCCTTTAGTTGTGCTGCAGTAGGGTTTCCCCTGCTCTGACGAGTTATTAGATTTGGTCCTCTTTCTTCTAGAAGCACATTGTTTTCTATCTCGGTGTTTAAGGGTGTGGAGGTTTTAAGATTCGCTCCGTCTACGCCGCCATCTTACCAGAACTCTCCTGTTGGTTCTTTTTCAACATGGTAGCATTAATCTCTATGATAATATCATTCAATAATCCTTGACAGATGTATCAAAAGAAAGAATTATTTTCAATAAATACCAGCTGAAGAAATTTGTGAACCAAAGGGATTTATCACTGCCATAGGAGAACCAGAACAAAGGTGTAGTTGAATAGGTTCCCTAAAAATGGTATGTTCCTCCATTGGTAGATGAAAATTACTTATTGCACCAAACACTGAATTGTTAAAGAACTTCCTGGAAGAGATAGGAGATCATCCAAAAGACTTGAATAAATATTCAAACAGAAAAGATCAAATGAATGAAGTAAGTGTACTGAATGGATTACACCATGTATTTGGATGCACAATTTAGGATGGAGCTTAGGGAATTTGTCTATAGATGTGTCTCAGAAATGTTATCTCAGATGTTGTATCTGAGATGTTATTTCAGAAAGACAGTATAGCTAAGCAGTGATTTTGTACAAGGTTCAATCAAAGGAAGTAAATTAAATAGATTGCCTCTGAGAAAATGCAAAACTCATTTTAATTGCCTCCAACTCTCTATGAAAACAAAGGGCCATTTAAAAATAATACCATTCTACTTGTGAAGTAGTAATAATACTATTAATAGTAGGAGGAAAAACTAGCATTATGTAGTACTTTATGTTTTGTAAATCACATTAGATTTTATATCTTTTGATTTTCATAACAGTTCTATGAAATAAGTACTATTGTTATTTTTATTTTTCAGTTGAGGAAACTGAGGCACACAATGCTTAGGGTCCACAGCTAACAAATATCTGAGTAATGTTTGACCTCAGGACTTTATTTTACTAATGTTACGTCATTAATTTGACATAGCTGTGGAATAGAAAAACATGTAATACAATAATTGCCAAAAAATATTAATATCATACGAAGAGAATAAAGGAAAGCTATATGGTGGGTATGAACAGGCTGAAAAGTAATCATTAATTTTAGAGAAGAACAGAAATATCAATTCTACCAAAGAATTATATGACAGGAAGAAAAGATGAGCTGGTCATAGGGTAGGAGTGAGGGATGACTGATAGAGAGCCAGAATGTTGTACTGGTATCCATGTATGATGTCAGGAGAGTGAAAGGTAGGCAAAACTAAGTGTATATACAGTAGATTCATGTTTATAGTGGACTCCCCATGTCAAATTTATAGGAAGACCCTGATAAGAATTGCACTGCATGGGCAGAAATGGGTGGTTTGGAATATATATATATATATTATTAGAAAGTTCCAAATAATTTAAGATCAAGGTCCTTTTAAGCATTGGCACATTCCAAATAGGTAGATAGTAAAACATTCAAATTTGCCAATAACTAAGCAATAAAGTTACTAACATATTCTAATGTAATTATTACAAATGAGTTTACAATTCTACATTTGAATTAATGAATTCATTTCTATTGTTGAAAGAGAAATAATTTATATTATCCTTACATTTTTCCCTTGTACAACTTACATATTTAAATACACTTATATTTTGGATACACCCATACATATGTATATAATATATAACATATGTTATTACTATATTATACATTCATTTGTGATATACTGATATGATATGCTACTTTCCCCATGGTCACTCTAACACTCTCTATCTCTCTATTTCCATCTCTGTCACATCGGCACATCTTTACATGGATATGCAGAATTATAAACTTATTGGGTCATTCTTGTGGCCCTGTGTCATTTGGGAGAATAAGGAGAATCTCATGCTTGTCCTCTCTTCCTTTTCTCCATCTCAGTTGGTTAGGGTAGCATTAGGCTACCTACTTCCCCATATGCTGTATTTTCTGCTTCTGACCTAGATCATTCTCTTGGGTTTTACCAACAGAAAAGGGGTTGGGGAGTCACAATAGTATCCTTCCCATTGTTATTAAGTGTTACACTGAACTGCAAATCAATTGTCATAACAACCAATTAAAATTGTCACTGACTATTGTGATATTGAGTGATGGCTCAGTCTTCTAATGACAGGTGGGAAAAGGGAGTGAGAATTGCTTTTTTTTCTCTACAAAGCCATTTCCGAGCCTCCTTCCCAAATCCATTACCACCCATTTTCTGTATATAGCCCTATGAACATGTCAGACTTATTTTTCATTCAAGGCAGGGGTTCTCTTCAATATAATAAATATCATTGCCACAGAGAAGGAAAGAGATAGAATGATTCAATCTTTATAAAGATAAAAGTAATTTAATAATATTCTTTAAATAAGACTGGTACTGGAAAATTTTAAACAAATAATATTTGACTAGTAATACTTTGACTAGATATGGATCTACTATATTTTTAAAAAATTTAAAAAAAAAGAATTTAAGAATCAAGATGATTTATATATATGTATAAACATATATAAATGCTGATAGAAAGCTGAAAAGATTTACTTATAAAAATAACTGACTCATTTTTCTTCAGAAATTCTTGATTTCTGTCATTAATTCTTGATTATTTAGATACTGATTTTTGCTTTGTAGATTGTCCAGACATTGGCATTTTTCTTTTTTTCTAGTTTTTAGACCTTGGATTCTTTAATTGACCTTTAGCCAATTCTCCAGAAAAAAAAATCAATCCATTCTTCTTACTGGAAAGAGAGGAAATGAAATAATTGGCTTAAAGAAAGTTTTGGTCATTTATGCATTTCAGTTACCCATTTTCTTATAACTCTTTATGATTTTACAGATAACTCAGAATTGCTTTAGTTACTTAAAAAAAGGCATTTACATGTTCAAATCAGTTAAAAAATAGCAGTAAAAAATGAAAGTAATTTTAATAGGAAGCAAAGGAGTTGCTAATTGTCCAGAGTCCTGTCTATTTGTCAGATTTTTCATAGTTTTCCTTTGGGGAAAGGAAAACAGATACAAAATTATTTGTTCAGAATCTAGTCTCACTCTCCTTTTTTGCCAAAGAACAAAATTAGAGAAGAACAAAATAAGAACACAAATATTACATATAAGGGTACCTTCAAACTCACTCATTGATACCCCCAAGACTTTACCTTAGGATCTTTGTGATCACATTTGCTCAAAAGTATACAGTCTGAGCCAGAGAACACAATGAATTCAGAGCAAAGACACCTACTAAGTAACACAATAAAACATAGCAAAAGACATTTCCCCATGAAGTTGAGAGTCACTTTCTACAAAGTAAGCAAACAAACAAACAAACAAAAAACTCACTTCTGAGGAACATGAATGGACAAGCACACATGGGGAACACATGTGTCTTAGAAACATACATAGAATGTTAAATCATTTACCCCTACTTAATTGCAGTGATCCACCTTTCTAATTTTTAGCTAATACCAGAGTTTTTAATGATTAGTCCTTTATAGTACAGTTTAAGATCTAGTAGAACTAGGAGACCATCATTCACATTTTTTTCATTAGTTCCCTTGATATTGTTGGTCTTTTATTCTTTCAGATGAATTTTGTTCTTATTTTTTCTGGTTTTCTAATTTTTTTAGTTTTTTGGTAGTTTGTCAGGGCACTAAGTAAGTAAATTAATTTAGGTACCATTGTCCTTTTTATTATTGAATCTCAGCCTACTCATGAGCAATTACTTTTCTTTCAATAGTTTAGATCTAACTTTATTTGTGTGAAAAGTGTTTTGTATATGTTCATATAATTCCTACTTTTATCTTCGCAAATAGATTCCCAAGTATTTTATATTGCCTAGAGTGATTTTAAAAGGAATTTATCTTTCTAACTCTTGCTGCTGGGCTTTGATAGAAATATATAGAAATGCTGATGATTTATGCGGGTTTATTTTATATCCTGTAACTTTGCTAAAGTTATTAATTATTTCAACTAGTTTTTTTAGTTGATTTTTTAGGATTCTCCAAGTATGTTGTCATATAATCTGCAAAGAGTGATACATCATTGTCTACTTTAATTTCTTCAATTTCTTTTTCTTCTATTATTGCTAAAGCTAGTATTTCTAATACAATATTAAATAATAGTGGTGACAATGTGCATTCTTACTTTGCTCCTGATTTATTGGGAAGGCTTCTAACTTATCCCCATTGTAGATGATACTGCTGATGTTTTAAAATAAATACTACTTATTATTTTAAGCAAAGGCCCTTTTGTTCCTATGCTTTCTAGTGTTTTTTAATAGAAAAGGGTATTCTATTTTGTCAAAGGTTTTCCCTGCATCTATTGAGATTTTGATATTATTGAGACATTGAGATAAGATTTATTTTAGCTTGATTATTGATATGGTCAATTATGCTGGTAGTTTTCCTAATATTAAGCCAGTCTTGCATTCCTGGCATGAATCCCACCTGGTCATAGTGAATAATCCTTGTGATATATTGCTATAGTCTCTTTGCTAGTATTTTATTCAAGATTTTTGCATCAATATTCATTAAGGAAATTGGTATGTAATTTTCTTTCTCTTTTTTTTTGTCTTCCTAGCTTAGGTAGCAGTGTCACATCTATGTTATAAAAAGAATTTCATAGGACTCCTTCTTAGTTTATTTTGCCAAATAATTTGTACATTATTAGAATTAATTATTCTTTCAATGACTGATAGAATTCACTGGTGAATCTATCTGGCCCTGGAGATTTTTTCTTAGGGAGTTCAGAGACACTACTTGTAATTTTTTTTTTTTTTGCATCATTATGTTTACTCAGTCTCTTGCTCTACTACTTTCCTGTAGGGTAAAATGGATTTTATATCCAACTGATTGTATATGTTCTTCCCTCTTTGAACTAAATCTGATTAAAGTAAGGTTCATACACTGTACTGTCCTCTCCAGCTTCTTCATCTTCCCTTCCACTGTAAAACTCTGTCAGGATCCTCTTATGTGAAATAATTCACCCCATTCTATTTTCCCTTCCTCCTCCTAATGCATTCCTCTTTCTCATGTCTGAATTTTATTTTTTAGATATTCTATCATATTCAAGACACATTCTTGTCCTCTATGTATACTCCTTCTAACTGCCTGAATAATGATAAAGTTCTTGAGATTTATAGGAATCATCTTCCCATGCAGGTATGTACACAGATTAAACCTTATTGAATATCTTTTAAATTCTCTTTTCTGTTTACCTTTTTATGCTTTTCTTGAGTCTTTTATTTGAAAGTCAAATTTTGTATTCAACTCTGATCTTTTTAACAGGAATGTTTAAAAGTCCTTTATTTTACTGTATATCTATTTTTCCCCACAAGTAATTTTTATTTGAAATCCAAGTTTCCTTGCTTTTGGGTATCATATTCCAGGTACTTTGATCCTTTAAGGTAGAAGCTGCTAAACTTGTGTTATCCTGAATATGATATTTGAATAGGTTTTTTTTGGCTGCTTATAATATTTTCTCCTTGACCTGAGAGTTGTGAAATGTGCTTATCATATTCCTAAGGTATTATGGGTCTTGTTGGGATACCTTTAAAGGAGGCAACAGTGGATTATTTCCATTTCTACTTTGCCTTCTAGTTATAGAATATCAGGGCAGTTTTATTTGACCATTTCTTGAAAGATGATATCCAATCTCTCTTTTTTATCATTACTTATAGGCAGTCCAGGAATTCTTAGAATATCTCTCATGGATTTCTCTTCCTGGTCAGTTGATTTTTCAATGAGCTATTTCACATTTCTTTTCTTTTTTAATTCTTTTGACTTTGATTGTTCTTGATATCTCATAGAGTCATTATCTGCCACTTACCCAATTCTAATTTTTAAGACAGGATTTTCTTGAGTGAGCCATTGTACTTCCTTTACAATTTGACCAATTCTATTTTCCAGGAATCTTACAGTACTCATGAATTTATGTAGGAATCAACAAGCAAATAATTATGTACACTCAAGATACATACAATATAGATAAGAAATAAGAAAAGGAAGGGAAACATTCAAAACTAAAAGGAATTTGGAAATGTTTTATTTAGAAGGTGGTATTTTATCTAGGGCTTGAAGAATATAAGCTTAAAAATTAATATACAATAATTTCAAGTATTATATTTAATAAGATTTATTCATAATAACTTGAATCAAAAGGAATAAAAAGACAAAAGTAAAAGCCTGAGTGAAGCCCTATACATGTCAGGGAAAAAAGAGTGAGAGGGCAGGGTTACAGCAAACTTATTTACAATATATAAGGACACTATATGGACAAAGGGAAAAGGATTCTGGAAGATGAAATTCAAGAGTTCAAGATTTCTAATTACACATTCCCCCCCTGTGATCCTTTGGGAGACCAGTGTCCCCAAGGGATCATTTTAAACATAATCAACTTAAAACTAAAGATTTTTAATGAAAGGTATATACACTATTGCAGTTTCTAAAGGGAAATTACAGTAATGTGGGAATAAAGGGAAGTAAAGGAGAAAAAGAACAAAAGAAATGATTGCTACATTTGACAAAAACCAATTTGGTGTCAGTCCAATTTGGCATAAGAGTAATCATTCAAATTAAATGCATACAATCCCCCCCCCCATAGTTCAAATTCACCATATCTCAAAGTTCACTCTGGATCTTTTGGTACAGTGTGTGGTCTCTGCAGGCATCTAAGTTCACAACAATAAACAATAATATAGTCCTCCCTGAGGAGGATAATAAAACATCCCCCTTAGGATAATATAGGGATGCATATAGGAATCACACAGGGATACACAGTCAAGTCATAAAGCATATGAATCAATTATCGAAAATATCAAAGTATTAAAAAATTTAATTGACCTCTGAGTGAAATATAGAATATCAAAAATGTGAAAAAAATTCTAGGAAAAAGGAAAAAAATTATAAATCATAACAGGTTCTTGTAGCAATCCATATCTGGTAAGCCTGCAATGACAATTACTCACTAACCCAATTCAGCAGTCTGGACTACAGTAAGTTGCCACATCATGAAAGAAAATAGAAAAAAAAGACTAGATCTTGAAACAAATGGGAAATAGCATTCCCCGCTTTGACCTTTTTCTTCGCTTTCTGGGATAATGGAGCCAGAACAATCAATATTATGTACTTGATAGAGTGGGTGGTACAAGGAAGTCCTGCATTTAACACATGGTAAACAGCCGCAACCTTGAGTCTCACACATGATCAAATCATTGTGCTCCTTGTGCAGAATGTCATCAATCCTCATAGGCTTTATTTGGCTTCTTTTACCTTTTTTGCTCATGTGGCACTTTGCAGGTCAACTTCTGTGCTCCTTTGTGGTCTGTTTTTCCTTAAATCAGATATACTCACTGATCAAAGCCTCATACTATTTAAACAACTAGTGGCAGGTTGCCATAGTCCAAAGCTGTTTTGAGGGACACATTTTTATATGCTAGGCAAATGGACATCTGAGCTTATTCTATTGAAAAATCAAAACGTTAAAAAATCCTTTCAATATTGTTGACATATGCTTAAAATACAAAAAATGAGAGAAAAATAAAACAAACATTATATTGGACATACAAGAAAGAAAAAAAGCAATAATAAAAATGTTTTTAAAAATCAAAAATATATAGCTTACAATCAGTGACACACTATCAGCCAAGGAGAGGTAGAATACAAAGGTTCCTTATCAAAAATGGGATCCATTTCCTTTTTAACTTGGTCATGATCCACAGTGTCAGTGCAAATGATTTTCACAAAGTAGCAGTTTTACAAAACAATATTTCAGCAGGTAATGCACATTCAGAAAAGCACCAAAATTCCCCAAATTCCCAACAGCCCTGTTAATGACAATAGCAAACAAGACTGTTATTATATAGGTTTCACATAAGTCTCTATATAACCATTTGCTGTGTGACATTTAAAAAAACCTATGAACTCCTGGGTACTTGTCACAAGTTCTACAGATGTAGCAAATCTTTCAACATTGGCTGAGATATTTTTAAGAAAGACTATTACTGCCATAACTACAAAAAAATGGCAGAGGAGCCCAGAAAAACGAACAAACAAAAAACAAACCTTTATACTGTTGATGAAAACCTTTTAGATTTAAAATGAAGACATTTAAATCTAAAATGTCACCAAGAATCTAGAACCTTCTGGTGGAAGGGCAAAATAAGCTGATGAGTTACAAATATAAAAACCCATCCATTTCTAAGCTACTAGGCTTCAAAGGAAAAATCATTCCCACCTCCCAGATGAGATTATCACCCATTTCCAGGTAACTAATCCTCTTGGGAAACCTCCCTTCCTCTGGTATGAGACTTTAACAGTGTAACAGACCTGTTTCCAATATGTCCCACCCATTTATGTAGAGCTGAGGTGTGAATAGTGAAAATCACTTCAGATTTCTCATCCATTACATTTTTAATAAATGTGGAAGTGAGGAAATACAACACTGCCATTGCACTTTTCTTCAACTACAAATGGACCCTTACCTCTTGTTAAAAAGAACTCAGAGGCAGGCAAATGATCAGTCAGAGCTATTGATGCTACTAAATATCTAAAAGTCACTTCTGAAGACCCTTCAAAATCAATTGAAATACTTAACTCATTAAATTCCCCACAGCTTGTATACAGGTTGTAACCAGTTTGATGGAATCCATCCATCATCTATGTGATGATTAACAAAGGCAAAAAGGCACAAAAGGCTATTAAGCAACATTGACCTCGAAGGATCAGGTGACAAACTCAGCATCTTTAAGGATCTATGCTTTTGCCAGGAAAAGGGTTTGTGCAAAGTACAAATAAAGATAATTAAACAGAATATATCTAGTAGCCAAAACACAGTAGCTTAAAATGATTCAGTGTAACAGAAATGTATTGATTAGATTAATATACAAACTTCAAAAAAATTAAACCTTAAAGTAAACAATCAGCAAAATACAATAAGCATGACAGGATACAGGCACTGAATTCAAAAGCCCTTTTCTCCAATTCCAATAGACTTTTTCACTATTATGAAGTGAAACAAAACAAAACAAAACAAAACAAAACAAAACAAAAAAAAAAAGTTAACATGAATAAGTTTCCAGATCTCTTTAAGGTTTCTTCCACTCCCCAGTATTATCATCCACTTGCATTCCTTTAGTCACACCTTTGGAGTTCCTTATACCCACACTGGGCAGAATCTCCATTCTGCATGTTGAGAGTATTTAAGATTTTCAAAACTTTGTCAAAATGTTCCAGTTTGGTCTGTAATTCAAGTAACCTAGCTTGTTGCTGCATATTCTTAAGGAGAAGTAAATAAAATGAGAAATATATAATGAAAATAAAAACTGCCAGTAAGAGAATTAAGCAGAGCCAATTTGCACATGTTGGCTCTACCAACTCAAATGGTTCTTTCATTGTTTCAAGCATGCATTGTAACAGCATTATTTCTCAAAAAAAAAAGTCTGAAGGGATTTTATTTACAGGTAAAACAAAAAGACCCTGACTAGAAGGAGAAAATGCTTTCAGGTGTTTGTTAAAGGGTTTTAAAAGTTATTCTACTGTTCTCTCTTCTCCAAGGGAAAAACTTTGAGGGAGAACAATAGTGTATTTGCATATGACAGGCAGGCTTCTCTTAGTTTTTTTGGGTCAGGAGAAAAAAGGACAGAAAAATCAGAGGTAAATTCCCCCAAACTCTGACTTCAAATCCACTGATTTGTTACTTGCCCTCCCTGTGAAAAACCCTCAGTAGCAGCTGTCTCAACCAGGAGCCCAGAGTCAGCTTTAAAAAAATCTGCTTGAAAACTAGAAGGGATGTGTAGCAGCTGAAATAGCATGCGTGTATTGCTCCACACTGTGTTCCCCTGCTGAAAAATGTCTAGGACAAGTTGGAAACCCACATTGGGGGGAAGAAGGGTGAAAGGGGAGCAGGTCCAAGAAGGTGCTTCCAATCTCCAAAAAGCTCTCAGACCTCCCAGAACACCTCAGCAATAGGGAGACCAGGGCTAGAGTGGCAGTGGTCATGAAGGTGTGAACAGCAGCAGCAACAGTGGCTTGCAAAATTTATCTACTCCCTAATCTTTTCTCTAAGTCTTAAAAAGTTCTTTTTTTAGAATTCTATCCCAAAGTATCCACAAATGTAAGCTAAAAAATTAATAAACAACAACTCCAAGTATTATATTTAATAAGATTTATTCATAATAACTTGAAGTAAAAGGAATAAAAAGACAAAAGTAAAAGCCTGAGTAAATCCAGCTTTTCCCAGCCATGCACATGTAGAAAAAAGACTGAGAGGACTTCCAGTTAAGATGGCGGCAGAGTAAGGAGCAGCTGCTCGATCTCTCCTGACCGAACCACACAGAACCCCTCAAGGGGAAATAAAAACGAGTCCAGATGAACGAAGGAACCCCACAACAGGGCGCAGCATTGAAGGTACGCATAATCGGGGCATTTCCACACTTTAAAGGGGTGAAACAGTTCACACTAACCAAGAGAGGAAGAAGCCCCTCCCCCACCCCCCACACCGCACAAGCGGGTAAACAGGACTGGGGCAACCAGA
>NC_058135.1:25078413-25253069 GCF_016433145.1 Gracilinanus agilis
TGTGGTGGCAAAAAACTGGAAAAGGAGGGTATGTCCTTCAATTGGGGAATGGCTGAACAAACTGTGGTATATGCGGGTGATGGAATACTATTGTGCTAAAAGGAATAATAAACTGGAGGAGTTCCAGGCGAACTGGAGAGACCTCCGGGATCTGATGCAGAGCAAAAGGAGCAGAGCCAAAAGAACATTGTACACAGAGACTGATATACTGTGGTAAAATTGAATGTAATGGGCTTCTATACCAGCAGCAATGCAATGACCCAGGACAATTCTGAGGGATTTATGGTAAAGAATGCTACCCACATTCAGAGAAAGGACTGCAGGAGAGGAAACAAATAAGAAAAGCAACTGCTTGAACGCATGGGTCGGGGCGGACATGATTGAGGGTGTGGACTCGAAACTACCACACCAATGCAACCACCAACAATTGGGAAATTGGTCTTGATCAAGGACACATGACAAAACCAGTGGAAAAGTGTGTCGGCCATGGGTGGGGGGAGTGCGGGGGGTGAAGAGGAAAATAGGAGCATGAAACAAGTAATCATGTCAAAATGATTATTAATAAATGTTAAAAAAAATAAAGTAATAAAACATCAAAAAAAAAAAAAAAGAAAAAAGACTGAGAGGGAGAGATTACAGCAAACTTAATTACAATATGTAAGGATACTACATGGATGACGGGAAAAGATTCTGGGAGATGAATTCCAAGGGTTCAAGATTTATAATTACACAAGGAAGGTAACGAAGCCAAGGGATGCAGCTGAGGAGGAGAAAGAGCTTGCCCAGTCCAGAAAGAGGGGGACAGCCAGTGAAAGTTCCTGGATTGTAACATCAATTTATTGATAATTAATTTATTGATAATTAACTCAAGGACAAATATTCACATTACTAGCTCTAAATTATCATATTTAAGATTTTGCATTTAATAACAATACTTAATCAGGCTAGATCTTTTCCCTTTTTCACAATCTTTTCAAGTCAATTTAGTCCTGCAACAAATGTCCACTCCCATTCTTACTGCTTTTATCCCTGAATCTGACTAGGAGTTTTTGAACAGTAACTATGGTTCACATTTCTGATCTTGTAAGGGGGAAGAAGGAGAACAAGTAAGATTCCATTTAATCTGCTTTTATTTTTTCTCTTGATTTTATGATTGTTATTTTTTAATGTAATTGTGCTGTTTTATTATTTTTTTCTCTTTTCATCTTTTCCTATAGTTCTCTTCTTTTAGATTTCCAATACTTGTTATTTTAATACATTACATTCAAAGATCACAGTCTATTCAAACATTTCTCTCATTCATTGCTTTTGCATCTCTTCCAGTTATTTTGTCATACTAAACAAAGTTTCCATGAATATTTTTTCACACATTCACAGTTATTATCCTCTCAACAATGTCCTTAGGGCCTCACCTTAATAGTGGATTCTCTAGGTCAATGAGAATGAACAGTTTTTACATGAGTAAAGGAAAGGAACCTTTGTATTCTACCTCTCCTTGACTGACAGTGTGTCACTGATTGTAAGCTATATATTTTTGATTTTTAAAAACATTTTATTGTTGTTTTTTTCTTCCTTGTATGTCCAATATAATGTTTGAGTTTTATTTTTTCTTGTTTTTTGTATTTTAAGCATATGTCACCAATATTGAAAGGATTTTTTAACTGTTTTGATTTTTGCAATAGAATAAGCTAAGATGTCCTTTTGCCTAGCAAATAAAAATGTGTATCCAAAAACAGCTTTGGACTATGGCAACCTGCCACTAATTGTTTAAATAATATGAGGCTTTGATCAGTGATATGTCTGATTCAAGGAAAAACGGACCACAAAGGCACACAGAAGTTGACCTGCAAAGAGCCACATGAGCAAAAAAGGTAAAAGAGACCAAACTAATCCTATGAGGATTGATGACATTCTGTGCAAGGAGTGCAAGGGCTTAATCATGTGTGAGAGTCAAGGTTGTAGCTGTCTACCATATATATATATATATATATATTTTTTTTACTTATTTTAAACATTGTAAAAATATGGAATTTGTGGCTTTGCACTTTATAATTATTCATATGGTTAATTTTTGTTGTTGGTGGTGATTATGTATATAATAAATGTTTTTAAATTTTAAAAAATCTACTTTTTTGCTTCGAAAAAATAAAACCATCCATATCTCTTCTATATCTTTTCTACTTATTAAAACATCCATTCTATTTATAGGATCATATTGATATAGAGCTGGAAAGATTTTATGCATAATCTACCTCAATTGACTCATATTACAGATGAGAAAACTGAGAATGAATGAGGTTAAATGACTTGCTAAAAAGCATACAGGAAAGACATTGTAGAGTCAGATTTGCCTCTAAGACCTGTGATATTGGAAATTTGGGGTCCTTGAGCATAGTGCTGAGATCCCTGATATAAACTTTCTGTGGATGTTTAGGGGACTTGAAAACTACATTTCCCATGATTCCTCTCTTGTAAATAGGTGGGAAGGAAGTGTGATTACCTAGACAGAGATATAAAATATCAGAACTTGAGGGGACCCTCTCTTTCCCAGGAAGCAGCCAAGGGGAAGATATGGCCATCCATTTGGATTAAATCTTAGCAGGCATGTAGTTCTTTTTAATTATCAATATGGCTGTTAATAAAACCCTAATATCTTTAAATATATCCATATTTTCTGGATAATATATGGATACCCATATATTAATTTTATTTGTAACAGACCCCTAATTCTAAATTCAGTACCTTTCCTCTGTACCATCTTCTCCATTTGTACTTCAAAAGTAAAAAAAAAGAGAGAATCCTATAATATTAGAA
The DNA here is from genome assembly GCF_016433145.1 of Gracilinanus agilis. Taxonomy (NCBI): domain Eukaryota; kingdom Metazoa; phylum Chordata; class Mammalia; order Didelphimorphia; family Didelphidae; genus Gracilinanus; species Gracilinanus agilis. The sequence goes on from NC_058135.1 coordinate 25,081,228, forward strand.
TTAGAAGAACCCATGTTTGCTCTATGAATCTCTAGAGAATGAACAGTTCATTTTCTGAAATATTATGGCATTCAACAATTCCAACTCTAGTTTGTTTTGTTTTGTTTTTCTTGTTAGGTTGCATCTTTATTCTGCCAGTATACTTGGGCACATTAAAATTAAATGTGGGTGGAATTCAGGAAAATAAGTTTCAACTGAGGCCCAGAAATTCCCAATAACAACATGTGATCATATGTATATTATTTGGAGGCCATTAGTGAGGAAGATCTTGGTCACTGTGGAATGTAGACTAAGAAAAATGTAAAAAGTAATGCCATATTATTTTAAAGTATATTGGTATATTGGTCAATGACAATGACCCTACTTTGTTGGAAGAGCCTAAACCTCTAGACTCCTTCCTAGAAGTTCACAGTTTCTTACTGAGAAGCTTATGATTTTGGTCAAGAAAAAGAAAAGTTCACTGTGATATTAGTGATTGGTGATTTTTTCTCTATTGATGGATTGATTGATTAATTGTTTTTCTATTGTGTTATGATAACTTAAAATGTATGTAAAGTATTATGTCTCTTCATTTAGATTTTTACATGTATATAGAGCATTGTGTTTACTCATTTAGCTTTTAAAAAACAGTAGTTGTGGCAGTTATTTAGAATTGCATACATTCCCTCCCCATATTGTAGCAGAAACTGGACTCTTGAAATGTGAGTTTCGAGTTACCAATGTAAGCATCTTTTCATTACAGTTATGTATACACTGTAAAGGAAAGTTTATACAGGCAAAAATATGTATGAAAGGCTAAAATGAAGGCATTGTCACTAGGTCAAGGACAGGAAAAGAGAATAGATATTTAAGAATGGAATCTAGGGGGTAGCTGGGTGGCTCAGTGGATTGAGAGTCAGACTCATATATGGGAGGTTCTGGGTTCAAATTTGACTTCAGACACTTCCAGCTGTGTGACCCTGGGCCAGTCACCTAACCCTCATTGCCTAGCCCTTACCCACTCTTCTGCTTTAGAAGCAATACCCAGTATTGATTCTAAGATGGAAGGTAAGGGTTTTAAAAAAAGAATGAAATCTAAAAAATCCAAGCAAGGAGAGATAAAGAAATTATGAGACACCAAGGAAAATTCAAACTTCTTCTTTATATTTATTAGCCACAAGAGAAGAATAAAGAATAATATTACCATATATCAGCAGAAAGCTAATAAACAAGGATATTTAAAAGAAGAGTTTTTAATGTTTCAATTATATTTTTCTCTTCACAGAAAAGGTCAACTATAATCTTGTAGACTAGGAATGAAATGAGATGAGAGGGCAAAAGACCAAATAGAAATAGGGAAAAGATTTGCAAAACATTGCTCCATCAAGATAGTGGTACTTAAACACACAGGTAATGATGTTTAAGCCCTAGCCAATAGAAAGCACTGATTGAATTTATTATTGTGGAGCTCTCTTGAGAACTCATGAGGCTAATTTGAAGCCGATCTTTTAAAAATGGAGACATTGTGAATAGTCCCTCACATTATGGCACTATCAACTTCATTTTCAAATGCCTGGAAGACACAATGCTAGGAACTGAGAATAGTTTTATAAAGAAGGATTCTGTCCCAGTCACATCTGATCCCATCCAATTGATAGAATAATTACCCAGTAAATCAAGGAGAATTAGGAATTTATCATGATTTTAGGAAGAATTTAAGTAAATTTGATGAAGTGTTAAAAGTGTGGTGGAACATAGTATTAGGTAGATCAGCAAATGATTCATCTCTTCAACCAGCTGCATGCCAAAAGTCATTACTGGCTTAATATCAGTTTGAATAAAGTTCTAGTATGTAATAAATGAAATTTAAATATGTAATATATGAAAGATAATTATATCCAATTATAAATAAGAATCAACCTTTATTTCGTTGGTATTAATTATTTTAGTAGAAGGTTAGATGATTACTATAATAACTTACATTCCTATAAGTGATTTATATTTCCATCAGATTTAATCTTACTTTCCTGTGTATGAATAATATTTTTTGACTTTATGAAAAACATCAAACTGTAAGCATGTAAGTATCATGTAGACATAAATGCCAAAATCTGAAATAAAATTTAGATATAGTGGAAGTGAATGAGAACAAATAAGTTGAAATTTAATAGAGCTACATGTTCATTTTGTTGGAAATATCTAGAGTTCACTATGGAGAGTGCAATGAGTTGAAGTTCACAGTGTAGAATAGGAAAAAGAAAATTTAGGATTCTTTTGGTCCAGCATTCTTCTCAAAGGAATAATTTCCACTGGAGCATTCTTGACAAATGACAATTAAGTTTCTGGTTGAATGTTTTCAGGGATGGGGAACTCAGTACTGTACCTAATAAATTAATATGTTCACATGATTGATAGCTTTAATAACTGGACATACAAGATCTTACTTTCTTTCATTTTCACCCTTTTCCTCAGTTCTTGTCTTTGAACATTTCTTCCAAATGACAGGTCTTCAAGTTGTAAACTATCTTTAAATACTTAAAAAAGAGGCTTAGGCACTTTTGTTTCTCTAGCAGGCAGAACATACATAAATTTGAAGTCAGGTATTAATTTAATGTCTCAATATGGTTGAGATGTAATCTGATTTCTTAAGTAATATGAATGGTTAATTAATACTTTGGCAATCATAGCCATGCAGGATATTCTTCAAGCAGACTGCTGGTGATCAATTGAATTAAGTTTTAGGCTATCTAAAATTAGAGATTGATAACAAGATGTTGAAAAAACTAAAGAAAATATCTAAGGACACACAGTTCATATGTATGGTTTTCTTGCCAAAGACACTGGAATGATTTTCCATTTCCAGAAAAGTAACAGGTAAAAAGGCTAAAATGGCTTGCTCACAGTAAAAAACTAGTGGGTGTTTGACTTTGTCTAAGTATAACCTGCTTCAAGCATTCTCTACACTGTCAGAGACACCATAACCTCTGAGATAGGCAAATGAAGCAGGTTCGAAACTGGTTCCATTTAGGCAAATGGATTTACTTGCTACTCATTATTTTTGATGGACTTTGGTGTAACTAATGTTCAGTGTGAAGCAGTGAAGTTTTTGATTGCAAGCTAAAAGACATTAGCAACCAAAGAAGTGACTTTACCTCTTAATCATACTTGTAGTACTAAGCTACCAATATTTGAATGGGCATAATTCTAGCCTGATACCCCTCTTGGAGAGAGGCAAGGGAAAGGGGAAGTTTCACATATGGCATTTTCTCTATTTTTTCCCAAGATTGAAATTATAGTTTCCCTTGGGGACATGTCTATGTTTAGACAATTCCTGTGAGTTATCTACCTATCTTTCACAGATATACATATCTTATATTTATATATTTTTATCTTTTCCTTCTTTTTTCTTTTTAAAATTATGATAGGTTTTATCCTTCTAGTTTTATCTTTAAATACCCTCATGGTGATTCTTCTGATCCAGATCTCTTGCCAAAATTTCTATAGATTTGTTTTTCCCTCTTGACACTGCTTCTTTCTGTTTTCTGAAATATACTGCTCAAAATCCTCTATACTATTTTTTCAACAACTTCATATTCTAAATATTATTATCTTTGGCTACCATGTCTCTGCACTTGGCAAAGTTCAAGAGTTTTGGGGTTGAGATAATTTCTAGATTGGTTCTAAGTTCTCCTTTTGACTTTCATAAGTCAGAGTTCTTTAGGAAACAAACATTGTTTTTGTCGATCTGTGTTCCTTTATCCATTTCTTGTTTCAGGGCCATCTACACATCTCATTTAATTAGGTCAGTTTGTAGTTGCTTGTAAATCAGCGAGAACAAAATATCCTAAAAGATGCAGTACTATTTAAGTTGGAAACATTTTTTTTCTGTGAGTTAACCACAAGATTTAATAAAGAAATTCTATTTTTAAGAAAAATTAAAACACTTAGAGTTTCATCCTCTGTTAAATGGCAGAAATAATAGTGCTTCTACTTTTTCAAGTCACAGAAACTCTAAAAATTTTATTAATAAAAAATGATACTTTCACGCACTAAATTTCTGAAGTTTGACATAAGTATTCAAGCATTTCATAATGGCTCAGGAAAAAAAAACTCAGAATCAGTGGGAAATTGATCAAGTTCAACGAAACGGAAAGAGAATATAATTTTTGATTAACAAAGAAAGCTATTTCTTTTTAGTCTGATTCTTATTGTTTATAATTCATTCCTGGCATTCCCTGTGAGAAACTTCAAACACTATTGTCCTACATTTTTTTACAACTGAGAGATCTTTCTTAACCTTGCACAGTATGTTTTCGCCACAAGACTCTAAATGATGAGCAATTCTTTGCATTGACCCAGAAAGCTTTGACATTCAAAATTACACTGATCCAAATATATTGGTCAAGAAAAAAATTTAAAATTTGGTTATAATGAACCGTTAGCCACAGAATTAGATATGAAACTCTTTATTTAGCAATGGAACTAGGTAAAAATAAATAAATAAATACTATTTAATGTAGTAGGTAAGGTATTGAGATTAAATAAATTAATAAGCAACTTTTTACATCATCCAAGATAATTGTTTATTATTTTATAAATAAACCAGGACTAAAGCCATTATCAAAAATTTAGCTTCTGTGTTGTTATTTGAGTCACAGAGTGCCTTGCATATTAGAGATACTCAGCAAATATTTGTTAATAAGTGAACTTTGAATCATTTGATAAGCTTCCTGCTCTATATGAATTGAAACAGACTTTTAAAATAAGCCAAAATCACATAATCTTACAGGCATTTAAGATAACTTGTCAAAAATATATCAAATATGTTTATATTATATATTTATACACCATATATGCATACATGCATGTATGCATGTCCATATTCTCCTTGCACAAGGTATGATGGCATTATGAATGGTGTTTTTAAAGATAAGCCAACAGTAAAGAGTTGAGGAAAGTATTATAGTCCAGCTTTCACTCACAACTACTCCAATAAAGATTTAGGAAGAGCACCAGATTGAATAGTGTTTGAAAAAGCCGAGGAAAAAATAATAAGTCAGTTTTCAGCCCAGAGAATAGGAACAAGAATTAAGTGTCAGGCAGCTCTGTGGCTCTGGCTACAGAGTTGTGTTCTGGCTTCAGAAAAGGCTAAGGATGGGACTGCTGCTAGGTATAGGGATGAACTGGGTGTATGTACTAAGGTAAAGAACTGTCATAGATCCAATAGAGGTGGGTTCTGACCTTGTGTACCTTTCAGAGAGCAGACATAACAGCTAGGAAGCATCAGGGTTTCTCTGACCTCAAAGTAAGTTGTGTATCTATTTAATTTAAAGAAGGAAAGTATGACTAGATATGTAGCTGACCCACAGCTGTAATTCATAGTGGGGAGAGCAGGTGCAGATTCAATTCAGATCTAGAGTGATATTGTGTATGGAGCAAAGAGCAGTAATAGAATAAAGCAGGTCCTCTGAGGTGCTAACCTTGGAAGGAGTGTTAAATTTAGCTGACAGTCCTCACACAAGCTTATAGCAAAATTACCAGGACAGGGAGCTCAGATTAAAAGGAGCCTTCACTTCTATTCTGAACCTTTCTAGACTTCCAGTTTGTTAACAGAAGCTGTGAAAAGTAAATGGGAATTCCACACAGGGGCACCTCTACAATAATATTCCTCAGACTTAAGTTTGCAAAGGTCAGACCAGAAGAGAATTCTTCAAACTGCATAAGGCACACCCCATTTAGAGGTTTCCAGCTTGAATATCCTTGAGATCTTTGAAATACACTATTTTCAATTTACAGAAAAAGCTAAAAGTAACAGAAGAGGGAATAGAATACTTAAATATCCCATATCAGAAAAAGAAATTGAACAAGTAATCAAGAATTCCCTAAAAAAAAGTCCCCAGGGCCAGATGGTTTCACAAGTGAATTCTATCAAACATTTAAAGAACAACTAACTGCAATGTTATACAAATTATTTGACAAATAAGCAAAGAAGGTGTTTTACCAAGTTCCTTTTGTAACACAAATATGGTATTGATTCCAAAGCCAGGCAGACTAAAAACCAAGAGAGAAAACTACAGATCAATCTCTTTAATGAACATAGATGCAAAAATCTTAAATAGAATACTAGCAAAAAGACTCCAGCAAGTTATCAAGAGTGTTATTCACTATGATCAGATGAGATTTATACCAGGAATGCAAGGATGGTTTAATATTAGGAAAACTATCCATACAATTGAACACATCAGCAAACAAACCAACAGAAATCACATGATTATCTCAATATATGCAGAAAAAGCTTTTGACAAAATACAGCACCCATTCCTATTGAAAACACTAGAAAGTATAGGAATAGAAGGGCCTTTCCTAAAAATAATAAACTATATATTTAAAATCATCAGCAAGCATCATCTGCAATGGGGATGAATTAGAAGCATTCCCAATAAGATCAGGAATGAAACAAGGATGCCCATTGTCACCTCTATTATTTAACATGGTACAAGAAATGCTAGCAGTAGTAATGAAAGAAGAAAAATAAATCGAAGGTATTAAAATAGATAATGTGGAGACTAAGCTATCACTCTTTGTAAATGATATGATGGTATACTTAAAAAATTCTAGAGAATCAACTAAAAAATAGTAGAAATAATAAACAACTTTAGCAAAGTTGTAGGACACAAAATAAACCCACATAAATCATCAGCATCTCTATATATTTCAAACACATCTCAGCAGCAACTTAGAAAGAGAAATGCCATTTAAAATCACCCTATACAATATAAAATATTTAGGAATATATTTGCCAAGACAAACACAGGAACTATATGAACACAATTACAAAACACTTTCCACACATTTAAAACTAGATCTAAATAATTGGGAAAACATTAATAATTCATGGGTAGGATGAGCTAATATAATAAAAATGACAGTCCTACCAAATTAATTTACTTATTTAATGCCATACCTATCAAACTACGAAGAAACTTTTTTACTAAATTAGAAAAAAATATAACAAAGTTCATTTGGAAGAACAAAAGATCAAGAATATCAAGGGAAATAGTGAAACAAAAATGTGAAGGGCGGGGGGAGCCTAGCAGTACCAGATCTTAAACTTCATTATAAAGTATTGGTTATCAAAACTGGCTAAGAGACAGAAGTCTAAGTAATAGACTTGAGGTAAATTGCCTCAGCAAGATAGTGTATGATAAACCAATTATTTGGCAAAAACTACCTGATAAATATAGAATGGGTGAATGACTTAAATATAAATAAGGAAACGATAAGTAAATTAGGTGAACATAGAATAGTATACCTGTCAGATCTATGGGAAGGGAAAGATTTTAAGGCCAATCAAGAGATAAAAATTATTACAAAAATGTAAAATGAATAATTTAATTACATTATATTAAAAAGTTTTTTGTACAAACAAAACCAATGCAACAAATATTAGAAGGGAAGCACCAAATTGGGGGGAAAATCTTTATAATAAAACCTCTGAAAAAGGTCTAATTACTCAAATTTACAAAGAGCTAAATCAATTTTACAAAAAAATCAAGCCATCCTCCAATTGATAAATGGGCAAGGGACATGAATAGATAGGCAGTTTTCACATAAAGAAATCAAAACTATCAATAAGCACATGAAAAAAGGTGTTGTGAATCTTCTAATTAGAGAAATGCAAATCAAAACAACCCTGAGGTACCACCTCACACCTAGCAGAGTAGCTAATTTGACAGCAAAGGAATGTAATGAATGTTGGAGGGGATGTGGCAAAATTGGGATACTGATGCTTTGCTGGTGGAGTGGTGAAATGATCCAAACATTTTAGAAGGCAATTTGGAATTATACCCAAAGGGCTTTAAAAGATTGCCTGTCCTTTGATCTGGCCTTATCACTGCTGGTTTTGTACCCCAAAGAGATAATAGGAAAAAATATGTGTACAAAAATATTTAGAGCCATACTCTTTGTGGTAGCAAAAATTTGGAAAATGAGGGGATGACCTTTGATTGGGGAATGGCTGAACAAATTGTGGTATCTGCTGGTGATGGAATACTATTGTGCTAAAAGGAATAATGAAATGGAGGAATTCCATGTGAACTGGAACAACCAGGAATTAATGCAGAGTGAAAGGAACAGAATCAGAACATTTTAAACAGAGACTGATACACTGTGGCACAATCGAACATGGGCTTCATTAATTACAAATCAGGATTATTTAAAAATTTGATTCAATTTAATGAATATTTATTAAGTGCCCAGTATGTGGCAGGCACTATGCTAAGCACTGGGGATACAAAAAGAAGCAAAAAACCACCTCTATTCTTAAGTAGCTTACAATATAATGGGAAGGACAGAACAAAATGCAAACAAATATATGCAAAGCAAGCTATGAACAAGCTAAATGGGAAATAATAGAGCGAATAAAATGAAATTAAGAAGGATTGGAGAAGGCTCCCCTGAAGAGGTGAGATTTTAGTTGAGACTTAAAGTCAGGGAGGTCAGTAGTCAAAGCAGAGGAGGGAGAGAAATATGGACGTGGGGGACAATCAAAGAGAATTACTAAGACTGAGAGAGAGATTTTTTCATGGAATAGCTAGAAGACCCTTGTCACCGTATCAAAGAGTAAGGTGTAAGAAGACTGAAAAGGTGGGAGGAAGCTAAGTAATTATTGGATTTGAATGCCAACTCAATAGCATTTTTCTTTCCTGTTGGAGGCAATAGAGAGCCATCTGGGTAACACAGAATGGGCAGGGTGACATGATCAGACTAGCATTTTAGGAAAATTACATTCCCTCCAGAAATATACAGTCTCATCCTAATAAGTTCCAATTAAGACTAGAACAATGAAAAAATCCAGGGATTTAACTATTTAAAATTTAGGAATGGGGGCAGCTGGGTAGCTCAGTGGATTGAGAGTCAGGCCTAGAGATGGGAGGTCCTATATTCAAATCTGGCCTCAGACACTTCCTAGCTGTGTGACCCTGGGCAAGTCACTGAACCCCCATTGCCTAGCCCTTACCACTCTTCTGCCTTGGAACCAATACACAATATTGATTCCAAGGCAGAAGGTAAGGTGTTTTTTTAAAATAAATAAAATAAATTTTAGGTATATAAGATTAGAACAATGAGACAAAAATGACTCATATGAGAGAGTTATTATGATACAAGGGATGCTCAAGACACGAACCCAGAAGAAGACAATGATTGATAACATCTTTGAGCAAAATCATAAAGAAAAGCATAGCTTGGTCAGCTACAATGTAAATGAATTACTAGAAAAAATAAAGTAAGAGTTTTGAAAAAACAAATGTTTAAAATAGTGTGGTGAATGGTATGAGAATATCTGTCCATTACTTTCTGAAATAAATCTAAAAAAAAAAAGGTCTAGGAATGTCACAGCTAAAATTACAAGCTACCAAGATAATGAGAAAATTCTTTAATCAGTCGGTAACATATTTCAAGTATTAAAGAACTATAATCAAGATCACATGTTATTTAACAGATGCCACAAAAAAGAATTAGAAATCTTAGAATTTGATGTTCCAAAAGGCAATAAGTATAGCCATGTAATTAAGAACCAACCTAACAAAATTACTTTAATCTTATAGGGTAGGAGAAAGGATGCATTTCAGAAATGAAAGGAAATTTGAAAAAAATACAAACATCAAGAAAAAATGTTAAAATAAAGGTAAAAATGAATCATTAGAGAGGATTATATGAGGGGAAAATTTTTATGCTCTGATAGGGAGAGCTGATCTAAATGTCCCTTCAGAAAAGTAGTGTCATCAATAAGACAGAAGGCTTGGGACTGATTTAGAAAAAAAAAGAAAGGGCTGAGAAAAAGGACTATATTAGAGAAGAAAGGAGAATGAATGGACTGAGGGGACTTAAGATCTTACACAAATAATATGTGCAAGAAGAAATCTACAAAAACAAGGTAGCATCATTGGGACCTGACTTTCATCTCATTAAATCAAATTAGGGTAGAATACACAGACACAAGTGTCTGACATTCAACTCAGCAGGAAACGAGGCAACAGGGAGAAGGGAAAGGGGAGAATGAGATGAAGAAGAGATTTAATAAGATAATAATCATAAAGAAAAATAATTTCAACCTTGGAGAGTAAGTTACAAAGAAGGATTCTAAAGAAAAGAGGATGGAAGATTCTATGCTGCATGAGGGGAAGTGAATTTGACGTTGGGGAACAGAAACTTATGGTTTCGAGGATTGAATACTTCAGTCTCTTCTGACCATGAAGCTTCCATTTTTCCTACCTCTGACAAATGAGGTTCCCATTTCCTTGCTAAGACAATCCTCTTTACATGTTTACTTGATCCCAAATCCTTCCATCATCAACAGTACATTGAAACTTCAATCACATTCCCTTTATAATAAATCTCCTATTAATAAATCTATTCCTATTAACTGGTTTCTTTCACATTCTCTTCTAACAAGTCTATTTCTCTCCATATTTACAGAATTTTCACAAGACTCTGCCATCACCTCAGTTTTATCATGCTATTTCTCTTCTCTCTTACTCAAACTCCTTGGAAAGAAGTTCAAAATTATCTGCCTCTATTTCTGCTCTCACTCCTCTACACAGTAGATAGTGTTGATCTTAGATCCAAGAAGAACTGAGTTCATTGCTAACTTCATAAATTTACTAGCTGTGTGACCCTAAGCAAGTCATTTAATTACAGTCTCCCTCAGTTTCCTTATCTATAAAATTGAGATAAATAACACTGTCTACACCATAGACATTGTGAGGATCAAAGTGTAAAGGGTTTTTGTTTGCAAATATTAAAATAGTATATAAATATTAGCTAAGATGAGGTAAGCAAATGTTACTATTAATCATATTAATATTAATTATAATTAATAATATGATGAGATAAGTAAATAATAAATATTGGCTAAGATAAGGTAAGTTCACTTACCTGAACTGTTAAATCTAAAGTTACCAATGATCTCTTAATTTACAAATTTGATGTTCATTTCTCCATTTTATTCCTTCTGAAACAACTTCTGCATTTGATCATACTTTCCTACTAAACAACCTTTCCTCTCTACTTCTACCCTACTTTAATGCTCATTATCCACATTATACCTACTAACTCTTGAGGTTCCTTAAGGTTTTGTCCTTGATCTTCATGTATTATTCTACATTCTCTGTTGATAAGCTCATCTACTACCATGAGTTAAACTATCATCTCTATGCAGATGACTTCCAAAACTCTATTTCTAACCCCAATTTCTCCTCTCACCTTCAATTCTGCATTTCTTAATTCATTCTGGATACTTCAAACTAAATTTTCCCCAGAGATACCTTAAACTCACATGTCTCTTCTGCCTTCCACTTATCCTGAATTCTGATGAAACCTAGGCAAATTGAAAGACTGTGATTAATTCCTGAGATGTGAGGAGAGCTGATGGGTGGAGAAAACTGTATATAAGCAGGAGCCTGAAAGAGATTAAGGGTCTTTATTCTAGCTCTTCATTCTTGGCTGCTTTTAGCCTTAGGAGAGCTGAAGGTTCTCAGAGGTTTTCAGCATCTTTTAGCTCTTTGGATTTCGGCTTCCTGATTCAGATTGGATTCTGGTGAAATTCAGCTTCCTACATTGGAGACTCAGGCTGAAGAGGGATGCTTTTCCAGTGAGACTATTGCCTCCTTGGCATGAGAGACTGCCCTTTGTGGCTCAGCCTCTTTGGCATTGTTTTTTGGTTGTTGGAACACCTGACTGGAGACTCTCCTGGACTGGTGAGATTTGGATTCACATTCATGGTCTGGAGGCACTAGGATTAGGACTTAGGGTATTTTTAGCTAGGCAATATTTTCTACTTCCTTGCTATATTTCCTACTTTCATATTTCTACCTTGCTGTAAATAAAGCTACCAACAGCCTACTGACTTGAGTTAATTTTTATAAGCAGTGACCACAACACTTCTTTTTTTTTAATCATTATTATCTTTGTCAAACCAAAATTTTAACTATTACATTTGGACACCTGATTTTAATTATTCTATCAGTTATTTAAACTAGATATTCCATCTTCTATTTTGCTCTTTTACACTAATCATACCCCATGTTTCCTAGTAAGCACTCCTTCCCTAGACTACTTCATAGAGTTCTTCTCTTCTCAGACATCTTCTACATTAAACCTTTCTTGAAACCCCAAAGTCCTAATGTCCTTGCACCCTGGATACTATTTAGCTACTTTATAAGTATGTAGATGCATATTTATTAAATTATATGTACACATTAATACTATATACATATATATTTATTATCTTAATAATTAATTATACTGTATATATTTTTATATGTGCTTATCACATATAAAGTATACACACTGAAGATAGGAATTATTTCATTCTTTTTCTCCCTTTCAGGCTGCCAACTTCTGAAATTTTATACCCTGCACCAGAAACCTCTTAAGCCTAGAATAAGAATATTCTGGATGACATCATTTCTTATCTCTTCCCTGAATAATATTTTTAATATAAAGAGTTTAGAAGATTCCATGGGAAAATTCCAGAAACCATGAATGAACTGACTTCAACCTAGAGATTTTTTTACTTACATTTACTTTGACTTGATAGAGATGAAATGAGCAAGGCTCATGAGTTGTTGGTTTTTTTTCAGTCTATGATTCCTAAAAACTCAGAACCTTTAAATGTTCATCATATTCAAATTGCTATTAGGTTTTAAATGAGTTCTTTCCATTTTACTTGATTTAAATAATAACTAAACATTTAGAGTCACAACAGGATCTATTCTATAAGTCCAATTCTAATTGCTTGTTGGTGCATAGAGTTGACTCTAAGTTCTCAAAGGTTAAGACAACAAAATTTAACTCTCATGGGCCCTCCCAATTGAAGAGATTTAGGCAAAGGGAGTGGCAACAAATTGTCCAGCTGTCAACCCAAGGCTAACGCAAGGTCAGAAGGATTCATGACTAGAAATATGGCTTTCCTATGATAGATTTTGTTTGGGCTACAATTAAAGAACTTTCTATTAAGGTATGGAAGAGTTGTGGTCTGCCTTGGAAAAGGCAGTACCGGCTTCATTGAAATCACTGATAATCAGATGTGTTATTGTCTGAAGGGCACTAGCAATGTACTTTTATATGCAAGGGGAGTTTGTGATAGTATTAGAGTGCCTTTAAATAGCACTAAAGGATGTCACATAATTTTTCAACCTAATCAAATAAAGATTTGTTATTTAATCTCAACCATTATTGCAAGGCATTTTAAAATTCTTTTAAAATTATTGTACCAACAGCTATTCCCAAAGTATTTTCTCCTCAACCCTCCTAGAACACCTCTACTCAGTCCTTAGTAGGAGACATAACCTTATCATTTGGGCTATCATTTCTAAGCTCTCTAATGAAACTTGTTAGGGACTTCAGAACCTTGTAACATCTTCCTCCATTATCCTTTTTTCAAGTTATAACAAAGTGTTCCTGGATGTCTCCAAGGATGCCTTTGTACTTTTGTCATTGATGCTATCCCCTCCTATCCTTACAAGACCTTGCTTTTTTAATCATTTCAATCTATACTTATCCATTGGGTTTTTCTTTACTGCCTGGGGGGATGTTTACTTGTCTCTATTGTCAGTTAAGTTATCATTCTATATCTCTCTTTCTTCTCTCATTCAAATTCTGGGTAAAATGGTATCTGCAATCATATCTTCCACTTGCTTTCCTCCCACTCACTTTTTTTATTCCTTGGAATCTAGCTTTGAAATGAAATAAAATTGTTCTCTTCAAGGACAACAATGATCTTTTAACTGCTAAAAAACAGTCACTTTGTAATCTTCATCTTCACTGAGTTCTCTGAATTGTTTGTCATGTTTATATCCTCTTCATGGATACTCTATACTCTGGCTATTCAAGCTGCTTTTATAACTGCTTCTCCTCTCATTTCTCTGACTATTACTTTTCAATATCCTTTTCTGGGTCATAATCAATGTCCCAGCCTGCAAAGATGCACGTCTTCCAACATTCTAGCTCTATGCCTTTTCTCCTTGGTGGCATCAGTAAAACTCATACGTCAATTATTTTCAAGCAGATGACTTTAAGGCCTATATATGCAATCCTAGTCTCTGTAGAGATCAGAGAAATGTATACTTAGGAAAAAAAAGAATTGTGGTAGTCATGTAGTAAGATGGAGAGATAAAAGAGAGGCTGAATTTTGTATTGGTACTTTCACAGAATGTGAATTGACTGACAGTCATGTTTATCAATAATTACAATTACAAGTGATCCATAGAGCAACAGAAAAATATAAGGTGATCTTGAGTTGACTGTAGCATATTCTAACAATGGCTTGCGGGTGAGGAATATTTAAAATATATTATATATGAATCACATGATTGGCAAAAGAATTATGCTGGTCAAGTAGTGAGACTGATGAATAACATTTAGACTAAGTTGTGAACTATTACATCCATGGAATATGAGAGAAAATACTAAAAGGTATATATTGATGGCTATGCATGTAGATATGTATTTATGTATCTATTTTACTATCTATCTACTAATTCAGTAGGCTGTCTATTCAACCCTATGCTATAAGATAAAAAAGATCATTGCGCTAGAGTGTTGTTTAGAGCCACACAGTCCAACTCTCTTATTTTATACATAAGAAATGGCGGCACAGAGAAGTTAAGTGATTTGTCTAGGATCACACAACTAGTTAAGACAAGATTTAATCCTGAGTTTTCTTTAAAAAAACACATTTCTTTCTGTTTTAGAATTAATACTGTGCATTAGTTACAGGTCAGAAGAGCAGTAAGGGCCAGACAATTGGGTTAAGTGATTTGTACAGGGTCACATGGCTAGGAAATGTCTGAGACCAAATTAGAACCCAGAACTTTCCATTTTCAGGCCTGACTTTTTTTCTTTAATTTGAAAGATATTTTGTTCAAAATTCTCCTGCCTGGAAAAACAAGATATATGATATAGAAATCTGCTCATGCTCTAATAACTTATTTCCCTGTACATTATATATTCTATACAACAAAACCATCATTTGAACAACCATTCGGCATTTAAATTAAGAATCAAGACTTAGATTGAGCTATGAGACATTGAAGGTGGTAGTGTCATCAATTTATTCAAAACTCTGAGTTAGTGAATTATGCAGGTATATTGGTGTGGTGTTCTGTCTAAAAATTAAGATCAGGCCTGATTTTCAATCCACTGAGCCACCGAGCTAGCTTTCCTTAAACCCAAGTATTCTTGAACTGATGTTCAGTGTTCTATGCACTGTGTCACACTTCTGCCATAATTGGGGAAATATTCTTTCTTGATTTGTTTACCTACCTTGCATGGACCACTAGGCAAAGTTATTTTGAGTAAATGGTGATTTAGTGAGGAGGCTATGTGTTTTGATGTTAGATGCAATGTCCTCCCTAAAAATGAGTTGCTCAAAGATTTCTCCATCCATAGAGATTCCCTTTTCATTTTGGACTCTGCCCAGAATACCCTTTGTGTCAGAGGTTTACTAGACTTTTCTGTCACCTGATCTACTAGCAAAATAAACCATATCTATTTGTCAGTGTTTAACTATGAAGAATACATAGTCCTGTACATAGGTGGAAATCGATGAAAGCTTCATGTACTTCCCTTTGGAATCAATAATGCATTGAATATTCCCTTTATGTATCACTCTTTAGAAAGTTTCTCCTCTTTTTCACTCTTGATCATTTTTTTTTTTTTTGCATTTTCTAGTGGAGCCTGCCACACTTATTTGATTGACCGGACAATTCTCGGCTTATTTATTTCTCTTGGAATATTAATCTAGAATTCTATCACTTTGAAATCTCTGAATTTTTTCTTCAGTTCATCATATTATTAGCAACTCATCTGTTAGAATCAGTACAAATTGTGCAAACTTTGGATGATGTCCATCTCTTTTAGCAGTTCAGAAACCATACCTAGAACTAATGTTGAGATACTATACAATTGGATATTCACTCTTATTTCTAGTTCTCAGTTTCCATAAACTCTTTGGGGTTATGAAATCCTGTTAATGTTAAGGCTATACTTTAAGATATATTTCATGGAATTAGGGAAAAATCTTTTACAGCCTTGCAATCAGGGCAATGGAGAAAAAGCATTTTTATTAGTATTTGGACAATATTTTACCCTCTTTTGTGTATGTTTTTTAGTCAATGTTCCCTCATTTATTAATAAACTCTTTACTATATTGGTTGAAGAAATAGAACATACTCGTATTAAAGTTAAGGAGAAACTGTTGATAATGTGATTTAAAATTTATGAACAAAACTTTATAACTCAAATGAAATGCTGGAAAATGTTAGAAAGAGGACTAACTGATTTGAGGGGCAGCGAAGTAGCACAGTGGATAGAGCACCACTTGGAATTAGGATGATTTTGGTTCAAATTATTTGCTACTTATCCTGGGCAAGTCATTTAACCCCTATTTGCCTCACTTCCTAACTGTAAAATGGAAACAAACTGAAGATAAGGAAATGGCAAACCACCTCAATATTTTTGCGAAGAAAATCTCATGGACATATCCATGGAGTCATAAAGAGATAAACAGTTCTGAAGGCCTGAAAACAACAACTTGATTTGAATGACAAAAATCACAGGAATAGGAATGAACCTATACCTATAGTTTCATTGATATGGATTATTTCCAGATAAGAAATTTCCTCTACAAATTTAACTTATACACCATCTCTGTAACTTATAGTATTAGAGAATTACTTAAAACAAAGAAACATGTTAAGTGACTTATTCAATGTCTCTTGACCATGTAGTAGATGGCAGAGATGGATTTTGAACTAAAAACTTCCTGGCTTTCTTTCAACCTAGCGTAATTAAAGATCAAACCACTTTAAAAATTAGAAAGCGAAATTGATTGAATATCTTTCAAGGGTATGGGTAGGGTGAATTCTTATCAAACTAGGGACACAAAAAAATTAAAGAAAATAAGCAGAATAATTTGGACTATATTAATTTGAAAAGCTTTGAATGAAGAAAATTAATGCAACTAGTATAAAATGGACATTATGGACTGGAAAATATATTTGTATAAAATATCTTTGATAGGATCCTATATTTCCAAACTCTCTCTCTGTCTCTGTCTGTCTGTCTGTCTGTCTGTCTCTTATGAGACAGACAGACATATATATGAACGCACACACACACACACACACACACACACACACACACACACACACATATATATATATATATATATATATATATATATATATATATATATATATATATATATATATATATATATATAGGAAAGATGGACAAATCAATGCACCATTAATGTTACTATGAACTACTTCAATTGTTTAGAAAAGGAATTTGGAATTTTACAAAGAGAATAACTAAAAATTCCCATTCCAAATTCCTATACCATAAATATTCCTCTTCTATGTGTATACCATAAAGAGGTCAATAACATTTTTTTAAAAAGTCCCTGTAGACAAAAATATTCAAAACAGCATTCCTTGTGGTAGCAAATAAAAAAACAAAACAAAATAAAACTTAATAAAATGTACATGCCCTTTAAATGGGGAATGACTGAATAAGTTTTTATATACAAATGTAATTGAATATTACTGGGAATCTTCAGGCTCCCTACAGAATAAATATGAAGTTAATGGTATGATTTAATTCAGCTAAAGTATAAACTCAAAGTTGGGCTGAGATCCATAATGGGATCTTAAGAGGACATCTATAATTCATACTCTTATTCTCCCAAAGTAACTATAATAAATCCAGATGGGTGGTTTGGCATGTTGGATAAAAGCTGTACTTAGCAAGAAAGACCTGGATTCTAGTCCAGCCTCAGATACAAGCTGAAGTGACACTGTAAAGTGTATCAACTGTATAGGCTTCAGTTTTCTTAGCTGTAGAATAGGGAATGTGATAGTAACTATTTCACAGGGTTGGGGTGAGGATTGAATAAAATAACACATAAAAACCTTTTTCAAGTTTTAAAATGTTATATACACACAAGCAATTAAAGAAACATATTCTGATCCTTCCATTCATATAGTAGAAAAATGTTCTGAAAAATAGCCCCACCAAATAACTTCCTTAGAAATGATATTTTAGAAATGCATATTTAAATAGACGCACAGTTTAGGAAGTTATTTTATGTATTGTGAAGTTAGAGAAAGTATGATTCATAATAGAAAAAAATGATTTAGAAAGTTTTGATTTGAAAATGCTTATTGTGAATGTAAATTTCCAAAATGTAACATTAGGTAATACCTCCAAATAAATGACATCCAGTATAGTAAAGAGTGAAATTATCATGGTTTAGTGAAAATGAAACTAAATCTGGAGATTAAAGTCCTTGGTTCAAATTCCAGCCATGTTAGTCACTTCATTTCTTGAGGACTTGGTATGTTGTAGTGATAGGAGTGATAATTAGAGCCTCTCACGTGACTTGAAAAGAAGCAGAATTGATACCTCCAGTGTCTTTTCTCCCTCAATATTCTCCATGGGAGACTTTTATTCTTGCCAGGAGAATAAGTAGGAGTTTGGAGCGAGGGACCCCAACTCTACTATCTAAGACAGGGTTTACCAGGTCAGAAGTATATATCTGCTCTGAAATATTATTAGTCTCCATTCCATCTAACCTCTGATCACTTTGTCACTTTGAAGGGGAAGGGAGACCTCAATCTTTATATCCAAGATTTAAACCCCTTCTCATCAAATGCCTGTTCCACAATGAACACACATAACAAATAGCAAAAAAATGAATTTATCCAAATTACAGAAAAACAGAAACCAGAGAGGGTATATATAGAAGAATATGTACCGGAAATACAGAGGGAAGGAGCTCTCTCATTGGGAGTGAGGTAACTCAGCTCAATTGAGAGAGAGGGTCTTGATTGTTACCCAAAGTGTATCTCCCTAAAGTCTCTAGAATAGTAAATTAGGTTAGGGAAATAATAAAGAATTCCACCTTTACTGAAATCTTTTCCTTCGGCAATCTGAAGTGAGTTTAGCATCTTCTATCTTCTCTTTCAGTGGGAACTGGACTCGAAGAGTCCCAAAGGAGCACTCTAAGAGGACTTATTTTTTGTTGAGTTCCAAAAAAGGAAATGCTGATAACTGAAGCTCTTACCTCATCCCCCATGTAGGGCAGGACCTTTGTATCTACAGTAAGAAGAGTCACATACTAATCAGCTTTTGGCAAATTAAAAGAATGGGACTTAATATATCACTAAGGTCCCTCCCAGATCTGAAATGATCATCTTATTTGCAAAGAGTTCCTGGAATAGAAGTTGGAAGACTTAGTTCTATCCCTTTGTTAACTCTTTGATTTGGGAAAATTCATTGGATCATAGATTTAGAGCTAGAATGGACCTCAGAGGTAGACTAGACTAATGCTTCCATTTGACAAGTGACATAGCTGAGGTCTAGAGATGTGAAGTGACTCATCCTTCAGGATCATACAAATAGTAATTTGATGGCACTGAAGATGAAATCTCTCTCTGTCTCTCTCTTGTCTCTCTCTCTGTCTCTGTCTCTCTCTGTGTCTCTGTGTCTCTCTCTCTGTGTCTCTCTCTCTGTGTCTCTGTCTCTGTCTCTGTCTCTCTGTCTCTGTCTCTGTCTCTGTCTCTGTCTCTCTCTCTCTCTCTCTCTCTCTCTCTCTCTCTCTCTCTCTCTCTCTCTCTCTCTCTCCCTACTACACTAGAGCTTAAAAAAGAATAAGATCTAAGGATCTAAGGATATATAGGTACTGTCATGGTTTGGAGACTGCCAAAAAATGATATGGTGACCTGATTTCAGGCATGATAGTGTGAAAGCTCACTTCTCAGAACTCCAGATGTGATATGATGAGAGAAAGAGGAAGGCCAGTATAATAGTAGTATGGTTTGAAGCAACAACGATTATGGCAGAAATGAATCTAAAAAAATAAAACTCAGTATCCCTATAACTTTGTAAAACTAAGAAGATTAATAATACAAATTGATTCATTTCACATAGCATAAAAATCAGGCATGCAGTTCTGAGGAGGTGTGAATTTCAGAGTTGATTCCATTTTCCTCAGTGAGGAAGATCATCATACTACTACAATTTTTTTCAAGGGATGTGCATTGTGTGTCATGGATATATTTTCTGTTGGATCTAATGAAGTCATGGTATGTAGTGTATTCCTGACATTACCAAGAGATCATTCCACTGTTCCTGAAGGGGTCCATGTTAGATAATGCTCTATTTCCTCCCAGAAATGAATTTTTTCTTTGTTTCTGGTTCCAATTAAAGAACCCAGTTCATGTATTACCTCTTCCTCAAAAGAATAATAGTTGGCTGTGTGATCTACTTTTTTTCTCACTTTAAACATGAGATTCATGACACCTATTTAGTATAGGAGAAAGTCCTTATCTTTTTATTTTCTCATCTAAAAATGATGATCCATTCTCAGAGGCTAGGATATGATAACATTTTCTTCTCTAAAATGGGAATAATGTTCTCTGTAGAATCCAAGCACTCAAGGGAACATAGACTGACAAGTCCCTTAAGAAGTACCAAATTTTGGATTTTTTTTAATACTCACCTTCTATCTCACTATCAATTTTAAGACAGAAGAGCTAGACAATTGGGATTAAGTGATTTGCCTAGGTTCAAACAGCTAGTAAGTATTTGAGTCAAAATTTGAACCCAGGCTCTTCCAACTCCAGGTTTGGTTCTCTATCACTGTAATACCTATCTGTCTCACAAAAAAAAACAAACAAGCAAAAAAACACCTTATTTTTTAACTTGAATTTTTTGCTCAACAAAATCCCAGTCTTATGAATCACAAAGTTCTTGTTTTCAGCTCCTCCTTCAGATTGTCAAAAACTAATCCAGGAGCATGATTTTAAGACTTGCCCTACTGAAAAATAGCCAAAGTTTTTCCTTTTTTTAATTTTTTAAAAATTTTTAAACCTTTACCTTCTGTCTTGGAGTCAATACTGTATATTGGCTCCAAGGCAGAAGAGTGGTAAGGGTAGGCAATGGTGTTTAAGTGACTTGCCCAGGGTCACACAGCTAGGAAGTGTCTGAGGCCAGATTTGAACCTAGGACCTCCTGTCTCTAGGCCTGGCTCTCAATCCACTGAGCTAATGAGCTGACCCCATCCCTAAATTTTAAATCGTTAAATACCTAGATTTTTTCATTGTTCTAATCTTAGTTACAGTGGCTTTATTTTCATATTTATTGGTTTATTAACACATAGAACACGGTGTGGGGTGGGGGGGAAGAATGAAGCCCATTGTCTTCTTTGGACAGTGAGGAAAGGCCTTAAACATACTTACTACCAATATTTAAACACTTACTACCAATGAGAAAAATGAAAATGATGAAAAATATTAAAATTAGACAACTTTTAAGAATTCAGAAGAAAGAATTCCTTTAAGTCAGAAGGCAAAAAACAAAATAAGTTTATTATTTATTAAAAGGAAGTTACTAACACTGAGTAATAAAAGTACCATGATAGCAAAGTCAAATGAGGCCAAATTATTTAAATAAGAATAAGATGTATCCTGGATCTCTGATTTCATTGGTAGAGAAAATTCCCTGTGAGGAAACTTTCTCTGTCTATTCAGAACAACACCAGCTGTCTATCTTACCTTATTTAGAGACATGCCTCAGGCATTGAGAAGTTAAGGGACTTGCCTAGGGTCACAGAACCTGCATAATTCAGAAATGGAACTAGAACACAGGTCTTCCTATCTCTGAAGTCTGCTCTTTATTCACTATACCAACTTTAAAAAATAAAATTTATTTTAAATATAATCTTCTTTTAAATATTAATCACCATTGAAATTTCTATATTAGCCATATATGTGATAATAATGAAAACAATATTTATGTGTAAGGCTGAATTTTTACATGAATGAAACAAATTATTGGAATTATTGATTTCTGAAAGTTATTTCTAAGCAAGAGAGCCATGGAAATCTCTATTTTTGACACTTATATACATTTACATATTAGAATGAGGAATTCCATATGTCTGTGAAGCAAGTCAACTTTGCTCCCAACTGATACTAATATATGTTTACTGCTGGCATGGAAGTAAAATAATAGTAAGAGAAGAAGCAGAGGAAGGAGAAGGAGAAGGGGGGAAGAAGAAGGAGGAGGAGGAGGAGAAGGATCTTGTTTGATCTTGTTTTTCTTTCATAATATGACTAATGTTGAAATATATTTTACATGATTGCACATACATGTATAAACTATATCAAATTCTTTTCCATGTTAGGAAGAGAAGGAAAGAATATGGAACTCAATAAAAAAATGTCAAAATTGTTGTTACATTTAATTGGGAAAATAAAATATTTAATAGAAAAAAATCATCTGACAATTTCTCATGAAATTGTCACTCCCAGAAGAAGTCAGAGCTCTCCTGAGTCTGTCTGAGTCATTGGTAAGTCAGTAAAAAAGATACTGCCCAGTTTGGGCATTTCATTTGCAACAGTGTCTTTTGAAAATAAAGAAAAAATTCTTTCAACAATCTCTATTATAAATAAGGTGCAGTTCATCACTGACCAATTGCTTCCAAACAAAGTTTGTGTAGGAAATAAGGGGCAAATAACAATGACATGTTTATACATTAGCTAGTAGCATATTAAACTAAAGTTAATATACTATTATCCCTTTACAAATGTGAAGGAGTTTCTCTTCCACTGAACTGAAAAAGACAATGCCATTGGCTGAGAAAGTTTGGTTATACCCTAGAAGTTCCTTAAAGGATGATCTCTCCAGTTCTGAGTTAGATCAGGCTAGAAGTAGCTTTGTGGGGTATTCCCCAGTGCTTATACCAGAGGATACCAACAGTGAGAATGTCCTCACCTCCATACTGCCCCTATCAACCATGATGTCTTTTTTTAAACATTTATTAATATTTATTTTTTAGAAAAGTTAACATGGTTACATAATTCATGGTCTTACTTTCCCCTTCACCCCCAAGCTCCCCGCCCTCATGGCTGATGCACATTTCTACTAGTTTTAACATGTGTCATTGATCAAGACCTATTTCCAATTGTTGATAGTTGCATTGGTGTGGTAGTTTCGAGTCTACATCCCCAATCATGTCTGCATCAACCCATGTGTTCAAGCAGTTGTTTTTCTTCTCTGTTTCCTCTCCTGCAGTTCTTCCTCTGAATGTGAGTAGCATCTTTACCATAAGTCCCTCAGAGCTGTCCTGTGTCATTGCATTGCTGTTAGTACAGAAGTCCATTACATTCGATTTTACCACAGTGTATCAGTCTCTGTGTACAATGTTCTTCTGGCTCTGCTCCTTTCGCTCTGCATCAATTCCTGGAGGTCTTTGATTGTGTCACAGTGTATCAGTCTCTGTGTATAATGTTTTATTGGTTCTGCTCCTTTCACTCTGCATCAATTCCGGGAGGTCTTTCCAGTTCACATGGAATTCCTCCAGTTTATTATTCCTTTGGGCACAATAGTATTCCATCACCAGCATATACCACAATATGTTCAGCCATTGTCCAATTGAATCAGCCATGATGTTTTGAAGCTGTGAAGCTGAGATACTTAACCCAAAGGAGTAATTTCATACAGTTCCAGTCAGTCAAGAGAGGGAGCAACAATACTCACTCTTCAGTCAGAAACAGACTCATATTCAATAAAGAAATAAGTTCCAGGGACATGAGGTTTGGCAGGAGAAATATGTTGATATAAGGAGGAAGTAGCCTTGACATTTGATAACTGAGCTATAGAAAACTTTTCCATATTTCCTTATTATTATGGAGGATATTACTATCTTCAAACAGCTAGGCTCAGAACCTAGATTTCATCCTCACATCTGAAGACTTTCATCTACCAATCTGTTGCCAAGGTTTATTGATTTTACCTTTGTAGCATCTCTCTCTTATGGTCTCTTATTTCCTCAGACTTAAACCTTTGTCATTTCTTCTCTATTCTATTGCAGTACCCTGCTGGTAAGTCTCCTTACTTCAAATTTCTTCCCTTTTTCAGGCCACCTTCTACTCAGCTATTAAGGTGGTTTTCCTAAAGCACAGGTCCTACTATGCCAACTTTATTGGCTCCCTTTCACCTTTAGGATCAAATACAATATACTTGCATTCAAAGTCATTAGTAACTTATCCCCTTCCATTTACCTGTCAAATCTTCTTATACCTTCCGACTCCTCAGCCCACTGTACTAAGAGATCCAGTGACACTGGTCTCCGGTTGTTGCTTAAACTAGAAAGTCCATCTTCTAACTCCAGGCATGTTCACAGACTGTCTCCAGTTCTGAAATTCTCTCCCTCCCCATCTCCACCTCCTGCCTGACTTTCTATGGAAAACCTTACCCAATCCCTCTTAATTCTATTACCTTCTCTCTGTTGATTATTTCCTATTTATCTGATATACAGCATGCTTGTACACAGCTGTTTAGATGCAGTAGATTTTTTTACAAGTGATAATTTTAATGCAATAGCAGGTCCAGTAAAACTTGAATTAAATAAAAAGCCTTAAACACTGAATGTCTTTCATAGTTAGAAGATTCACATCACTTTGAAAAATTCACATTTTATATATAGATTCACTCACAAAATACTTTGCTATAAATTAGATAATTAAATGACTCCCTCAAAAAATTCAGTCCTGGGCCCAACTAAAGTGGAAGGCACTTTAGAATTACATAGGTGCTCAACAAACAAAAAGCCTAATTTCATTGATTTCATTGAGCCTGCAGTAGGGAAGAAGAGCTAATGCCTTTTTAAAATTCAAATTTGCCACATTTTAGCTTTTACCCATTTCTTAACCCATAATGGCCTTTTCTGAAAAAACAAAAAGCAAAAAACCACAACACAATTTTCTTTCAAATTCATGTACGTCTAAAAGAAACCAAGTTAGTCCAATTCATAATATACCTGTTAGAGGTAATCAGTAACTATTTCAGTGAATGTTCATGTAAGATACAAGTTCTTTCTTGCAGTTGGAAAGACATGGCCTTTCAATTAATTCAACATATCAAAGCATATTGCAACATATTTGTTGGTCCTATAAAGCATACTAGTTTTCTACCTTGAAACCTTGGTAGAAAATGCTGAAATGGAGTAAAAAAACTCCAGGTGACTTTTCAGTTTTGCTCTTGGTTTTTTTTGTGGTTGAAAAGAATGGAAGACAGACCTCCAAGACAATTTTTTTCCTGGTATGGATCCTTGTTTAGGAACTTTAAGTTTCTTAAAAATCTTCTAAGAAGTTTCTTCACTTTCCCCTCTAACTCTTTCACAGTCTCTTATTGATGAAATGTAGACCTACTGAGGTGTTAAAGTAAATCTTTAGTGTTAAAGTCATCTTTCAAGTCAACTTCAAGTTGTGTCAAACAATGAGGACAACAAATTATGGACCAGGTATTCAAAATGCAGCTTATCTCCAAACTTTTGTATTAGTCTGGCCAGTCAATAGCAATTTGAGTAACAACTGGATCTAAGGCGGCAGAGGCTGAGGATGGGGGTCACACCACATGAGGCTGTCCAGATATATTGGTTGGGCTAGGGGTTGGGGGTGGGGGTGGCAGTTGACCTTAACACAGAAATGGGCAGATTGATGTCACACCATTCTCTGGAGCCTTGCTCTGGAGGGTGTCTGGCTAGGGAGATTTAGCACATGGGCAGCTGCAGCTGCCATTGCAACACTTGGTGTAGATGCCATGTGCATGGTGTGTGCTAGCAGGAGACCGAAGCAATATCCTGCCTGAAACTTTCTTCTGATAGCATCTGCCCAAGTAGATTTTTGAGCTCTTTGAAGACAGGGACTACATTTTGCTTTTCTTTTTAGCCTCCTCAGTCTATACATTCATTGCCTGGAACATAGTCATCACAATACAATTTTTGGATTGAATGACTGACTGGAAGGAAGCACAGCTGAGCAACCTAACAGAAGATGCCGGGTGTAAGAATTCTCCATGATGAGGCAGTGCATGGAGGTTTTCTTGGTGTAAATGTATAGTTGCCTGGTTGCAATGCATCTGCTCCTTTTTGTGCTTCACCATCATTGTAATCTAATTTGTATGCATTTGTGGGAGAGTGTGCAGTGGTTTACGGAAACATATTTTGTAGCTACTACAGTGGCGATGCCATCTTAATAGATGCTTTGGCTTTGAGCTAATTATGCTTATTGGTTTGCTGTTAAGGAGAACTCCCAAGCCGCCACTGGTGAATTAGAATTTTAGAGTCCTAGATTGCCCCCATCACCTCCATCCCAGGATATCCTTGAACCTGTGAGTAGCAGCTGCCCTCTTTGGAATCAACCCACGAGTTAGAGTATAAATTGGAGGATTATAATGATAATAAGTTTGTTACCTTGACACAAATGTCTCCAATTTATTTTAAGCCTCATTTTGTGACTGAGTTGTTTTTATGTGTCATTTTTCCATAATATGAAGACCTTGAGTTGTATCGTCGAACAATTACATGTGTGTTCTCTAGATTTGACTGACACAGATTTGTTTACTTGCCAGGCAGTCACCTGTATGGAAGACACTCATACTGCCTGAGAACAGAGAGGGAGCTTTGTATTTGAATACTACTAGGATTTGGTTTACTGAGAAGCCCTAGTAAATGAGACTTTTTTTTTCTTAATAAGATAAATATTCATATTGAATGAGAAATGATATAAACTATCTGTATGCATTTGGTTAATAAAGTTTACTTGCTAGCATTGAGAAATGTAAATCTAAATAATCTTTCTATCACAATAGTTCTCATAAGTGACACTAAACTGGTTCTGCGTGTACATTGTGAGTTATAGGATTATATCCCTGGGTAGAATTAAGAGAAGCTATTCTAGTATACTAGAAGATATTCTAGAATCCACTTGTTGCCAACTATGTTTGGCACATATAGGAGAACCTCATAAGGTCCTGGTATTGTATACAATATTCTTTTTTATTTTCTTATTATATGTTTTGGTAAAAGAGTAATCTTTTAAAACCAAAACCCTAAATCATATACCCAGATAAACAAGTGAAAAATCATGTTTTCTTCTAGATTTCTATTCCCACAGTTTTTTCTCTAGATATATACAAAATTCTCAATAAATTTATTCTTCTCTTCAGTCTTTGACTTGTTAAAAAAGATCTCTTACTTTCGAGGATGTCTTTCACATATTTCATGTCAAAGTTTTATTTAAATGTCTGAGGGCCAGATGGAATTCTCTTTCAATAAGCTTTTAATGTAGCTCAGTTATAGAACAATCAGAAACAGAAACTTGACCTGTTACTATGCATAATTAAATTATAATTCAAATCTAATGATTTGCTAAACTGTTTAATGAGGAAAAATAGTAATTTTTTCATTGTTATAAGAGTATCATACTGACATGTTCAATTTGAACAGTCAAATTAATGAACTAATTATTAGTACCCCTCCAGAAATACCATCTATATTTTCTTGAAATGCTTATCCATTCATTTTTATCTTTCTTATACTTCTATAATTTAGGAAGAAAAGTTTAGTTCCTAGAGTAGAAACTAATATAAACCACCTTGGGATGCTGCCATCTTTATGATACTAAGCTATTTCCTAATGCAGGGGTAAAATACTTATTAAAATCATTTAGCATCTTCTTTATAGGGAGCCAGGAATTATTCGTATTCTTTGTTTTTATTACATTTTGGATTGTAAAAATTTGACAAACGTATGACCAACCTCACTAAGTAGAAATGAAAACCACCATAAAATGTCCACAAACCAGGCAGTGTAAGTTGGCAGTACTGGAGTGTGAGATAGCAACCATGCAAAACTGCTTCACTACATTGTCCTCTTACTAATACATTGAAAGGATAAATTCATGGTGCCTAAAACACATGTAATTTTCAGTGGAGTTATAGGAGTAGGGAAGAGAGACAGAGAGATAGAGAGAGAAAGAGAGAGAGAGAGAGAGAGAGAGAGAGAGAGAGAGAGAGAGAGAGAGAGAGAGAGATTGGTGGTAGTCCTCTACATATCACCAACTTATGTCACAATTTGTTGTCATTCCCCAATTGATGGACATCCCTCTCAATTGCCAGTTCTTTGCCACTACAAAAAAAGAGCTGCCATAAATATATTTTTTAAATTTTTTTAAACCCTTAACTTCTGTGTATTGGCTCCTAGGTGAAAGAGTGGTAAGGGTGGGCAATGAGAGTCAAGTGACTTGCCCAGGGTCACACAGCTGGAAAGTGTCTGAGACCGGATTTGAATCTAGGACCTCCTGTCTCTAGGCCTGACTCTCAATCCACTGAGCTACACAGCTGCCCCCTGCTATAAATATTTTTGTACAATTAGATACCTTCCTCTTTTTTTATTATGTCTTTGGGATAAAGACCCAGTAGTGGTATTACAGAACCAACATTACAGTTTTATAGCACTTTGGGCATAGTTCCAAATTGCCCTCAGACTCCTTTTCTTTTTCTTCTTTCTTTCTTAGATAGGAAAATGAGCAAACAACAAAAAAAGCACCTAACTCTAAGGACTTTTTATGGAAACAAAGAGCAAAGTACAGGCATAGAAAGGGGCAGTGAAAGGAAACACACACAAAGTCCAAAAGAAAAATATGGATTTGAAGCAATTTCTCAAAGAGTTCAAAAAACACTTCAAAAACAAATTAAGAGAGACAGAGGAAAAGTTGGAAAGAGAAATGAAAGTGATGTGAGAAGAAAGGAAAGTAATGCAAAGAGAATTGAAAGTGATGCAAGAAGAAATGGGCCAATTGAAAAAAGAGAACCAAAACCTGGGAGAGGAAAATCCGATCTTTAAAATCAGAAGTGACCATCTAAACTAATGATTTCATGAGAAAACAAACAATAAAGCAGAATTAAAGGAATAAAAAAACAGAGGAGAACATGAAATATATTATTGAAAAAAAACAACAGACCTAGAAAAGAGATCTTGGAGAGATAGACTGAGAATTATTGAACTACCTGAAAGCCCTGATGTTGAAAAAACCTTGGACAGCATATTACAAGAAATTATCAAAGATAACTGTCCAGAGATCCTTAAACAATAAATAAAATTGAAATTTAAAGAATTCACAGACTGCTTCTAGAAAGAAATCCTCAACTAACAACTTCCAGTAATGCAATAACTAAATTCAAGAGCCACCTAGCCAAGGAAAAATTTTCTTCAAGCAGCCAGAAAGAAACCATTGAAATACCATGGAAATACAATAAGGATCACTAAGTACCTAGTGGCTTCTACATTAAAGGATTGAAAGGTATGGAATATGATATTCAGGAAGGCAAAAGATCTGAGTTTACAACCCAGAGTCATCTATCCAGCAAAACTGAGTATATTCTTTCAGGGGGAAAATGAACATTCAATAAGATAGAAGGTTTCCATGCATTCATGAGGAGTAAGTCAGACTTAAACAAAAAATGTGAAGTCTAAACATCAGACACAAGAGAAGCCCAAAAAGGTAAATAAGAAAGAGAAAATTTAAGGTACTCATTAAGGTCAAAAATGACTCTTGATAGTAGACAAGATAGAAGGTATTTGTTCAGAAAGTAGGTGGAGAAATAAGCTGATTATGATGATATGATGTATATGATGATATATGGTGATATGATGTATATGTTAATGTGATAATATGGAATGTGATATATATATATATATATATATGAGATATGGTATGTATGCATATGAATGATATGTAAAAAAATAAATCAAGGGCTGAAAGAGAAGGTTTCCCTGAGAGAAAATGAAGGGGAGAGACAGAATGGGCTAAATTATATAACATAAAGAGGTGTGAAAAGTCATTATAGAGAGGGGAGGATAAGGGTCGTGATGGGAAATGCTTAAACTTTACTCTCATCTTAACTGGTTCAAAGAGGGAAAAACAAGCATACTCAGGGGGGTATAGAATTTTATCTTACCCTACAGAGAAGTAGAAGAGGAACAAGACAAGAGAAGAGGGAGACAACTGGAGGAGGGGAAAGTGTAGGGGAGGGTGATAAAAAGCAAAATACTGGTGAGGGAAAACAGAGAGAAAGGGAATAGAGCAGGATCTAAAGAGGATAATAGTAATAACATGGAAATAGGTTTTGAAAAATGATATATGTATAACACAGTGGAATTGCTCATAAGTTCAGGGAGGGGGGAGTGAAAAGGGGAGAGACATGAATCATGTAATCATGGAAAAGTACCCACAATTAATTAATTAGCTAATTAATTAATTGAAAAATAATTCAGTAGCATGAAGAGGAGATTCAAGGATTCATATAGAGTCCTCTTTTATATTATTGTTTTTGTATCAGAATGCTTTTGTGAGTAACTTGAAATAAAAACTCAGAAATAAAAAACTTTTCAAATCCTGTATAATTTTTTTCTTCTTAATAATCTTTAACTAATGTTATCATTTGAACTTTCATCATTTAGAAAAATTTAATTGTCAATGTGATCCATTCAGGAATGGAAGGAGTTTAGGAATATATTAATATATGCCTATTCCTGTGTTGACGATGTGGACTAGATATGACAAATCCTAAGTATTGGAGAGTTTGAGTGCCCCAGAAAGAGGGAGAATGTCTGAAATAGGGAGGAGTTTTGGGGTAGAGAAAAAAGGACAAGCTATTAAAATAATAAAGGGGAAGGGAGAATAATCAAGGTTTTCAGAGATGATAGTAATAGGGATCATAGTAATAGCTGATATGTATATCATGCTTTATAGTTTGCAGTTTTAAAAATGTTATGCCACTTTAGAGATTCTGAATATGAATGGGAGAGAATAAACTTCAAAGAAAGAGAGGTAAAGGGGTTGTTGAGTTATGATAGCAATAGGAGAGTCTAAAATTGGGGAGCAAATAGTATTGCTACTCTATTCCTTGGCTCTGTGTGCCAGAAAGAGTGAAAGAAGGAGCATGGAGAGGTGGCTAAGAAATGTAGTAAAACTCTGGGTATGGAGTCAAGAAGATCTGAGTTCAAATCTTCTCCAATATATTTCATAGCCCAGTGACTCTGGGATAGTAGTTTAATTTTTCAGTTTCTTCTTCTATAAAATAAGTGTGTGTGTGTGTGTGTGTGTGTG
The DNA here is from genome assembly GCF_016433145.1 of Gracilinanus agilis. Lineage (NCBI taxonomy): Eukaryota > Metazoa > Chordata > Mammalia > Didelphimorphia > Didelphidae > Gracilinanus > Gracilinanus agilis. Next base: position 25,112,232 of record NC_058135.1, read on the forward strand.
TGTGTGTGTGTGTGTGTGTATTTTGAAGGAGAGAACTTAATGGCCTCTAAATCTCTAAAATCCCTTCCAAGTCTAAATCTATGGGTTTAGTTTTCAGTGAACATAAAAAGATGGAAGGGAGGTCATATGATTTAGGTACATATATTATGATATAATTATATTTTCTTGGGGTGGAGGGAGAGAGGGAGCAAAACAATGAGATAGAGAATTTTTGACTTCTTTCATTGAGAATTTCTCTTGAATAAGTATATTTATTCTAATTTATTACTTATAACAAATCAAATATATAGTATATTATTGCTGCTACATATTATATTATGTTAAGATTTTTAGGGTTAGAAAATGAAAGCTGAAAGAAAGCATTAAGAACTCATTATATGGAAGGAAAATGAGTCCCAGAAGTTTGAAGATGTACCTGACATGATACAACTATACAGGAACAATGGAGAGATTTGTACTCACATCTGATTCTAAATGCACTAATCTTTCAGCCATTGCAGAACAGGGGTGAATCGTAGAAAGGGCATTGGAAATGGAGAGCATAGAAGTATGGGAAGCAGGGGAAGCTAGAGTTGACTTAAATGTGAATGATGGGGGCGCAGGACTGAAGGATCAGTGAATATTACCTTTGCCACTATTTCCCAAACCTATTTTGGAATGGATGCAGATCTCCAGGACATGTGGCAAGTTTCCATAGCAGCCCTATTCTCTCAACCTCAGTGGGAAGACAGCTTGGAAGAGGTTACTGAAAACAGCTATGTGGTAGGAGCATTTTGTTATGGGGCAAGAAAGGGAGTGAGGGATGGAGCAGGTGAGCCAGGCTTCTAGTGCTGCGGGTGGAAGGTAGAATGCCCTTTAGGCAGATTAATCCTGTCCCTCTTATGAGCTGCTCAGTATCAATTGGCTCGTTCCTACTGGCCTGGGCTATTTCAATGTGCTTCTCATACACCACCTCTCCATGCTTTTCTTTTCCAATCTATTTTCCATGTAGCTACCAGAATAAGCTTCTTTATGAAGCGATCTAATCATGTCACTCCACTTCTCAAAATTCTTCAGAAGCTACCTATTGCATTGAACGTTAATATCTCATTCTATTTTTCTCCACAGACATAATGCTTCAACTAAACTAGATGGCTCTGTCTGTGGAGCATGTCCCATACATGTTCAACTATCTGTCTTTTATGTGAAAATAAACAACACTTTACACAGGGCATTTCAATCAATTTAATAGTGAAAATCAAATTGCCATTTCTTTTTTTAATTGTCGTGTGACCTGAAGGAGAATCCCAGAATCCATAAAAACTAGTGGTCAAATTGCCAAGAATGTGTAGTAATGAATGTGTCACAGGTTCAATATGTTCATAAGAAATGTAAATTTACTTTTATTATCGACTTTTGCTCATAGACATAATGAATTGTCCATTTGTAAATCTGTATTATTTGACTTCATTAAACAAGCACCTTAAGTTTATGCCACGTGGAGGGAATTGTTTGCAGAGCCTGAACTTGTATTTCTCAGCACCATGTTTTTATGTTTACAGCTTTCATGTTGCTTAGTTTCAATTTCCCATTTATTTTTGCAATAACATATTTCAAGTAGTAGGTGGGAATTAAATAGGCCAGATGGCTCAATGAACAAAGTAGCAGAATGGGGAGCTCAGGAACTTTAAGTACCCTATTCTGTTACTTACATTTACAGAGAACTAGGAGAATGGGTATCATCTTAGACTATATCCTGGGCCCTCCTCTCCTTTCTTTTTATTTTCTCTAAGTAATCTCATCAACTTCCATGGGTCAAAAGATAATATCTCTGTTCCTGGTTTCCAGATTTCTATTTCCCTCTCTAGTTTCCTCTCCTACAGTTCAATCCTATCCCACCAATTGGGTGTTGGATATTTCCCAAGGCATATCTCAAATTTAACATGTCCAAACAATGCTTATCATATTTCCTTCAAAAATCTTCTTCCACACTCCTTTATGTCCTTTATGCAAGTTGCCACGGTTTTTTTTTTTTGGATTATTCCCAAAAAACATCTCTCATATCTATTTTTTTTCATTTACATGGGTACCATATTGGTTCAAACCCTTATAATCTCTCATCTAGAATTATTTTAAAAATCTCCTAAATCTATCATATCTATCTATCTATCTATCTATCTATCTATCTATCTATCTATCTATCTATCTATCTNTATCTATCTATCTATCTATCTATCTATCTATCTATCTATCTATCTATCTATCTATCTATCTATTACCAGCTTCTCTTATCTCTGATCTCCACTCCATCCTTCATTAAATCCTAGAATCATAAAACCATAGAACACATGCCTGCATTTTGGCACAGGAAGTCCTTGCCTCAGTTGCTGCCTCTGTCTACTTCTTTTTTGGATAGTATATGGTTTCCCAAAAGCACAAATGAGTATATCTAGACAGACCTGTTTGGATATGCATATCCAACTCAGGCAAAGCACAGTCCCCCACACATACCATTATACAAATATAAAAGGAAACTACCTTTCCTTAAATGAGGAATATATTAATATTATATTATCAAATAAATAAATAAATATTATAGCTAGAAAAAGCATAAAAGAGAATGAGTCCCCAGATTGAGACCTAATATATATATGCATATACATATATAATATATATCTAAAAACAATTCTTGATTAAACATGTAGCTCTCTCCCTTTCCTCTCTCCCCAGGCTTTACTTCCCAGAATGTTACCAGTGATGTGTTCCATACAGGGTCATCCTTCATAAAACTCTTAACATGAAACAATTGTAGTAATAAGTCAGAAGAAGTCGTTAACGGAGTTTCAAAAGCACCTCTACCCCCATTTATCTGGTTACAACAACCTAGCAAGGGCTAGGAGTACTAAGAATACAGTTAGGAGAAAATATCAAATTTCTATGTTTGAGGAAGCAGTAGACATGGTAGAGGCAATTAGGTAGTATAGCAGGTAGAAAACCGTGCCTTGATTCAGGAAGACATTTAGTTCAAATCTGATTTTAGATAGTATCTGGGCAAGTCATTTATCCTCAGTTTCTTTATCTGTGAAATAGGGATAATGAAAGTACCTGCTTCCCAGGGTTATTGTGAGGCTCAAAAGAGATACTGATTGTAAAGTGTTTACCACGGTGCACTGACATTAGTAAGCACTGTATAAATGTTATTATTGTTATGTGGGGTGGTAGGGATGGAAGTACACCAATAGTATTTCTAGTGACCTACTCTTATGAAATCTGGAACAAATAAAAGGAACTTTCTCAACAAAAAAACATTTCCATACAGCAAAACTATTTAACTTGCTGATACCCTTACAGATCTTGGCTCTAACTGTGTATCAGAGAGAGTTTTAAATTCAACGTATCCAAAAGAAAAGAAAAAAAAAGTAATCTTCAGTATGATATGCTTTAATGTGAAGAGAGCAAAAGAAGAACAAAAGGAAGATAAGAGAAATAGGAAAGAGATTAATTCCTTAACATGGTACAATTTTCTCTCCAGAGATACCCATGATGCTTAGGTAGTCTAAAATGTGTCCCATGGATTTTACTAGGCTGTTCAGAATTTTGACCTTGGGAAAACATCCTTCTGAGAGAGCAGCCACATGGGATCTGGAAGAAGGCAAAGTACACTTCTTTGCTTCCCTTGCCAACCTGGGCAAAGACCTTGGAATGGGTGCATTACCCTCCTTCTTCTGGAGGCTGGAACATCAGAGGTCAGTCAAACTGGGAGGAGTATGGTACTGACTAGAGCAAAAGACAATAGTAAACTGTGAATGAACCAGCTGAAGGAAAAAGAGAAGTGAAAGTGAGAAAAGGTACTATGGATCCATGAACTAGGAACAGATAGATAAAAAAGAAATTCAAATCATGCACAACTTATATCGGAATCTTATTTATATAGCTTGTTTTACTGTCTGTGTATTAACTATCAATAAATTAAGTGACGATTAAGAACAATTTTTATTAAGCCTATGCCTTTTCTTTTCCGATTTGACATAAAGATGGCAAAGGTCAGCAAGGAAAGATTTGGGGGAGCTTTATTAAAGGTGGGTGCAATTGATTGATTAAAGAGGTTTTAAAATTTGATAATTTCTTGGTACATTATAGACAGATGGACCCTGTATCTAGAAAGATTATCCAAGGATATGAGCCTGTTTAGAGTATTGTGATTACATAACTTAATGTGACCTTATGCATTTATACCTAGCCACATCTCACATTAGGCAACCCCAAAAATGATATAATCCTTACTCAAAGAGGAGACTCCAATGCTTTCAATAGCACTCACTGATTACTACAAAAAAATAAAAGATGAAATTATCTGTTTAAAAAACAGTAGTGATTCTTTAGATATTGCTTGTACAGCCAAATTTGCTTAATGTTTTGGTTAGATGTGCAGAATTCCTTTCCCTCCTCCCCTTTTTTAACTCTTTTTTTTAAACAAGAGTTCATTGGGGGGCATTTAGGTGACTCAATGGATAGAGTGGCAGGTCTGATGACAGGATATCCTGGGTTCAAATCTGGCCTCAGACACTTCCTACCTATGTATGCCTGGGCATATCACTTAACCTCAATTGCCCAGCTCTTATTACTCCACTGCATTAGAACCGATATTTAGTATCCATCCTAAGACAGAACGTAAGGGTTAAAAAATAGTTAATTTGTTAAAGGAAATGTCTGACATATTTGGAAATTAAGGTGAGCCAAAAACATAAATTTAAATGAAATTTTAAGCATACATTTAAATGAAAACAAAAATGAACAAAGATTTTGGACAGGTCTGGGGGAGTTATTTGATTCTGACTTCTTTATTTTCCCCTCAGATCTGTCAGCAAGGTGGTGCAGTGGATAGGTGGTCTAACTTGGAAGTAGGAAGCGCTGAGTTCAGATTCAACCTCATACTTCAGTCAGTTAATTTTGTTTGCGTCAGTTTCCTCAATCTATAAAATGAGCTGAAGAAGTAAAAAGCAAGAAAACCCCAACTGGTGTTGTGAAGCATCAGACACAGTTGAGAGAAAATGTCAAATTTATTTCTTCAAGTGTCATTAGCACAATTCTTTCAACCAATTCTCTGGAACCTCAAAACGAATACTGAGAAAACTTGTGGTAAGAGATTAATAGAATTCATTCAGCCATTTGTTGTGTCTAACTATGACTCCATTTGGGGTTTTTCTTGGTAAAGATACTGGAATGGTTTTCCATTTTCTTTCCACACTCATTTTACAGATGAGGAAACTGAGACAAAAATGGTTCAATGACTTGCCTAGAGTCAAAGAGTTGGTAAATTCCGAGGATGGATTTGAACTCAGAATGATGTCTTCTGGCTCTAGGTCTGGCACTCTATTCACTGGCACCACTGAACTTCCTGTTGTATGTCATATATTAACTAAATTTATAGTGGAATTTTAATTCTCTGAGACATTAATAATAGACTGCTTTTGATCCCCTACACATAGTTTGCTTTTCTTTTTCTGAAAAGTGTTCTCTAAACAATATGATGATAAAGAGCAATAAGAAGACATTTATTAAGTGCTTACACACTTTAACAAACACTAAGGATACAAAAAGAGACAAACTAAAGTTCTTGCCCTCGAGGAGCTTAAAATTAAGGGAGACAACAGACAAACAAATATATACAGAGGAAGCCAAAAAAATAATAACAGAGGAAAGACCCTAGAATGAACAAAGGGGTAATCTGTTTTAGAAAAATGAGAGAGATAGCTTATAATCAGTACCTCACAGTGGATGGCTTGTATATGAGGTAGCTAGTATCTTTTTAAGGAAATGAAGCCAGAAGGTTTTTCTGAAAACAACAATTTAAAAATCTTGTTTTTGAAAAGAAAGTTAGCGTTCTCTTTTAAAAAACGCCTACCAAACAGCTCTGTTTACAAATTGGCATTATCACAGCTTATTATCTCAAATGTTGATTGAAATGGTATGACTTTTTTGGAGGGCCTAGAATAGAAATGTAGGCGGTGGATGAAATAATACTCAGGAAGGATTTCACATAAAGGGAAATGTGTGTTCTCTGTGGAATTCAAGATCTTCTCATGAAGACAGACTCCTAGGTTCCCAGATATAGAGCTGGAAGGAATTTTGGAGATCATCTATTCCAATTCTCATTAAAAAAAAGTGAGGCTGAAGAATCGAGAGATGAATTTTACTTTCTTAAGATCATCCATGTCATAAGAAGCCTCTGCTGTTAACCTAGGTCCTCTGATTACAGAGGCAGTGTTCTCTCCTGACTTAGAGGCTCAGTAATGATAAATACTTTAGTAACTAAACAAATAATTCTAAGTAGATCAAAATTAAGCCAGGATAGTCTTTTTTTTTTTGTCTTTGCATATGATAGTCCTATTTGATTTGTTATTTGGAGTCTCTCAACCTTAGCTACCAGATGTATAAGATTTGTTGAAATTCAAGAGATCTGTAATTTTAAGAGCTTTATATTGATAACTCATTTTTTAAAATTTTAAACCCTTAACTTCTGTGTATTGACTTATAGGTGGAAGATTGGTAAGGGTAGGCAATGGGGGTCAAGTGACTTGCCCAGGGTCACACAGCTGGGAAGTGGCTGAGGCCAGGTTTGAACCTAGGACTTCCCGTCTCTAGGCCTGACTCTCAATCCACTGAGTTATCCAGCTGCCCCGATAACTCATTTTTAATCTCCATCACTTTCTGAATGTCAAGTTGCATGAATCACTACAACATTTTCCCAATAGTCTTCTTCTTTTATTTTGGTCTACACATATGATTTCCTTAATATAAGGAACTCCCAGTTAGGAAACTTCCTTTGTCAATGCTAATGGAAACATACTCCATAAAATAGTCATAAAGAATTACCCGAGGCACTGAGAACTAAAATGACTTGCCAATGGTCATACTAGTAATATTTGTCAGAGCCAGAGCTTGAACTGAGATCAATCAAGCTTTCTACAAACATTTATAAATCTCGTATATGTGCCACACACTGTACTAGACAGTAGAATAAAGTGACAAAATAAAAAGAACCACTTCTCACAATAAATACTTATCTATATGGTTTGTTCACACATATATAAGTATAGACATAATAAATATATGCAGAATACACATGCATATTTGTATTGAGATAGATATATATATATACATCTCTCTGTCTGTCTGTCTGTCTGTCTGTCTGTCTGTGTCTCTCTCTCTCTAAATGTGTGTAAACACATATATCTACTAATATAAAGCCATTAGTGAGAGTGATGACTTTCTGGCAGGATGAGGAAAGTCTTCTGTAGAAGGTGGTATATATGAGCTGTTTTTCAAGAAATTTAGTAATTTTAGGGGACAGGGATGAGGAAAAAGTGAACTATAGATACAAAGGATAGCAGGTAAAACAATAGGGAGATGGGAGATAAAGAATTGTATATAACAAAAAAGAGAGAAGCCTTGTTTTTCTGGACCAGAGTGAGGAAAGGAAAATAATATAAAATGAGCTGGATTGCTAGAAAAAGATGAGTTTTGCAGGGCCTTAAAAGTCAAACAAAAGAGTTAATGTTTTGTCCTGAAGCAATAGAGAATTAGTGGAATCTGTTGAGTGGAGAAGTTTGCTTTTGGACCTGGATGGAAGATGGCTTGGAAAGAAATAAAGAACCATTTAATAGACTATTATAATAATCCAGATGAAAAAGAATGACGTCCTGAATGTACTTACAGTGATGATTGAATGAGTAGAAATGGGTTTGATGCAAGGGATATTGTTGAAGGTAGAAATGGCTAAATGTGGCAATTGCTTGGATAAGCACAGGACCAGATAGTGAGGAATCAAGGAAAATGTTAACTAAAGCTGTGAACCCGGGAGAGTGGAAGAATGGTGATGCTCTCAACAAAAAAAAGGGAAGTTTAACTTCTTCTACTTCCCCACACTGCCTTGCTTAGGAATCAGATTACTTCAAGTGAAAACATTCACATATTCACATTTCTTTTATATTATTAGATTAAATTCTACATAGTTGTCATATTTAATTTTAAGATCAAACTGTATTGTGATTAATATAAACTACAGAATAGTCCTACTTATCAGACTAGAAAATTATCCTAAAGTTTTGATGGAAGTTTTGTAATTATATCTTCTAACATTCTCTGAAACTCTTTCAATCATGGTAATGATGTGATCTGGGGAAATAGCTACTGCAAGAAACTCATATATAATTAGAGGTGTTGGGGTGACATGTTTTCCTATCTCTTTCCCTTTAAAGATGGTGATTTATTCTAATTCTACGTGACTTGAAGAGGAAAATTTTATAACCCACAGACTTGGGGATCAGTAAGTACTTAGGCACACTTATTACCACACTTTTGTTTTGGAGATAATGAGAACATTGCAAGCTGTTTGGGGCTTTTGTCTAAAAATTCCCACCAGAGGCTCTTTCAAAGCCACTCTGGCTTTCTGTGCCTGATTCCTGCGGAGCTCAAGTCTGGTTTTGCTGTAGCTGTCAGCTGTTTCTCATGCTTGTTGGGGCTTGTGTGTGCTATCCGTGGGAACTTAGCCAGTGTTGTGAGAAATGGACTGACTTTAGGTGTTCTCCCCTGAGGCCATAATTTTGATCAGCTTGTCAGCCCAGAGCTTCATCCTTTTGAAATTCAGCACATAGTGACATATGTTAACTTGCCTTGCCCCAACTTGAGCAGAAGTGAAATAGAACTAATAGCAGGCATATGGTAATGAGCAGAAAAAACAAAGATAGTAAGTGTATTGGATCAGATAGCATGTCTTTGGAATTTTCAACAAACCAATAATTGACTACTGGCAAGATTCTAATTGATTGTTTTGATTGTAGTGACAAAGTTGGTTGTTTAATCTCTTGTGACTATGAAATATTAATTTGAATAAGATGCTTCTTTATTCCTTTACATATTTTTCACTTGTTCAATATAAATAGCTTGAAGATTGGAATAAGGAATAATCATATAGAGGAAATCCCAGAAGTCTCTTTTTTGTGATACAAAAAAGTTAATTACTTTAGCAATGTTTATGACTTGATCATCACAGATTATATTTCTACATGTCCATACTCTATGAGCTTTGGACAAAAATTTGAGGAGGATGAAAAAGTAGAAATCTAATCCTAGTATTTACATACTGTGTGACCTTGAACAAGGTACATAATGTTTCTGGGCTGCAGTTTCCTAATTATAAACAGAGCTTAAGTCACTAAGATGCATTTTACCTTAATTCTATGATCATATGAATATAAGTGGCCAGTTAATATTTAATAATGTTAACAATGGTGACATGAAAGGTAATAGAGGTAATCTATATACACATATACAATTATACACATATTTCTGTGTGCACGTGCGCATGTGTGTGTGTTTTGTATAGCCCTTAAATTAAAAAAAAAAAGTGAAAGAAGCATCTTGAATATAGAAAGCACAAAATAAACAGAAATACATGACAGTAACCTGAACAGGGAGAGATGACTAAAAACCTCTGAATGGGACATTGAAATCTCTTAGCATTTTGAGCAAAGATGCATAAAGGAAAATGGAAACAAATGGTAGGAACTAAAGAAATCAAAGTCAAAGGGAAAAAATCTCATTACTTTATTCATGAGTTTGGGGAGGGGAGAACCAACACTAAAAAAGAAAATTAGGTTGCAAATATGAGTAAACAGAGGAAGGCACTAAACACCATGAGACATATGGGTTAAGAAATGCCTCAAAAGTAAAACCAAAAGATAGTAGCACCACAAGTGAAAGTAGGATCTTTGGAGGTTAGGAAATGGGATGGTTTGACTACAAGGATTATAAAGATATCTAAAAGAAATTAAATAAAAGGCTAACAAATAAACCAAAGAACTTTAAATGATAAAAAATTGGAAAAAATAGTTTATAGCCTCTTCCAAGTAGTACATTTCCTGAACATTAGAATATACTTAAAAGAATCAAATCATTATATGAGATAATAAGAATTATAAGAACAAAATCAAAATATTGAAAATATAGAGAAAATGTATCAACTATTAAAAGCAATTGATCAAAAAAAGGTCAATGAGAGGTAATTTAAGTCATTTGACTCCTTTAAAATCATGACCAAAAAGAAGCCAGATTATCATACTCATCTCTGGTGAACTAATGGGAAGTGAAGAAATTAGAAAAGCAAGTGATAGTGGGAATTGAGTGAACCACATTGACTCCATCTTGTGACTCAGTAAGGGATCCATCTCAATTCCCTTTTTATTAAGTCTTATGAGAAAGCTTTTTTTCAATTGTGAGAACTGAGAGAATATTTAATTGCATTTTTCGAGCCTATGTCTGTGTGTCCATGATGCTGAATCACTCCACCTGCTGCTTAGTTATGTTGACCAGAAATATGGTCAGACCCAAAGATTGATGCAAGGAATTTTCTCATAATTATACATTTCAAAAAAACCTATATATCTCATCTGAAAACTGGTCCCATTCTGAAGAATCAGTTATTTCCATTCCTTTGATCATTTAGAGACATTTGGGGAGAATGGGATATTACTTTTTCTGATTTTAGGGATTTGGACCTATTTACTCTCCCCCTCCAAACTGGGAGAGTCTCTAACCTTTCCTACAATTAGAAATCAGATGACCTAATGTTGGATCCTGGTTAATCTTTCCTTTTAATTAATTGGCTTAATTTGATTAATGTATAAAAATCTGTCTCCCCTCTATTCAGAGTCCAGTGCTAAAACCAAATAAGACTACTAGACCTTATTTGTTGGGCAGTTGGAATGCATTGCTTGATAAATCAATATACTTAGAAATTTGAACCTTTGTATCCTAAGTAATTTCACCTTTTACTTGCCATAGAAGATATGAACAAAATTCTCACAGTACGGCCAATTATGGATGGGTTCTAATATGAATCACTGGAAGAAATATCTACATTGAAGAAATTCCATACTCATTCATCTGCTCCTTAAATTCACCACAATAGGGTCATTCCTCACTTTCTTCCCCCCTGGCATCAGGAGAGAATCAATGGAGTACTATTGTTCTCCACATATTCAAATATACAATATGCAAATGTCACCCAGACTTACTCCTTCTGTGAATATGTATTTCTATCTATATATATGAAGCTTAGACTGAAACATAGCTTTAAAATCTGAGGGAAATTTCTTACTCTTTTGTACTGTATTAATACTACAGATGTAATACTTGGCATTACCTTTAATATGCAGCACAGTAACAGCATAATTGATAATAATATGGTTAAAAACAGCAAGCCATCATTGATTTTCTTGGATATAATTCCTTGGATCCTGTTGCATTTCTTTTCTCTGAGAAGGAATGAATAGATCTTGGAAGGAAAACTGTGTCAAATGAAGGTTAGCCAAGAAGAAAGTACATTTGGATGAGGTTTCATGTGCCGATTGCTATTCTGATTAATCCTTCTGAAATTACAACTAGAAGATCCTGAGGCTGCAGAAAGTTCTGCTTTACCTGTATACTACAGGTATTACCATATAAAATCTTTTGTTACGAATCAGAAGTATTTTCTGTGTAATTTGATTCCAAGGTTATATGAAAAAGGACTAAAATGAGAGAAAGGGAAGAAAAAGAAAAAGAAAAAGATGGAAGACTGAGAGAAAGAGAAAGGGGAAAAAAGGAGAGAGAAAAGGTGAGATGTAGAATATGAACATAAATTCATCCTCATTTTGAAATAATCTAATTCATTCTTTTTACAGAGCAAAAGTATCAAGTTTTTAATCTTCTAATCTCATCTCTTTTCTTTTGTTTTCCTTTTTAGTCCTGACCCTGTGTTTTGCAGAGTTCTAATAGAGGAAAGTGAGCAAGAGAAATGAGAAAGTAGTGTGGTACTGTGGAAGAGCCCAGAGTAGACTAAGAATGGATCAGATCTTAGCTTTGATGATTATTGCTAGTCAGACCTTGGCCAATTCATTTCACTTACTTTGGTCTTCAATTTCCTAATTTATAAAATGATAGATTTGGATTTGATGGATTCTGAGGTCCCTTCTAGCTCTCTAGTGCTAAGTGAATTACTTGGGACAAGTAATAATTTTAATATGACTTTATTCTGTGACAGTAATAGAGGTGTGTGTGTGTGTGTGTGTGTGTGTGTGTGTGTGTGTGTGTGTGTGTGNATTCTGATTTCCAAAAGAGGTAGTCCCCTGCAGCAAGGGAATATTTTGAGGTCTGAATCCAATCAAAGGGGGTCATCCAAATTGTCCCCAAAGTTTCCACCAAATTTAAAGTGTATGGAGAAGCAGGACCATATGAAGCACAAGCTGTTTTAATTTCTTTTAACACTTTGTAGGGAAGAGGCTCCCATGTAGGAGCTACTTCTTCATCATCATCCAATTCATCTGCTCTAAAAATAACTGGGAAACAGAATGACATGTCTCCATCCTTTCGAGCATTTTTTAGGGCTCCTTTAAACCCTATATTCGGGGGTTGTGGCTGCAGAGTTAGAGTTTCAAGCGGCAGAGGCTCCTCTGCTTTTATCTCTCTTTCCTCTTTTGAAGAGAGGTTTTTAGGTGGGGGAAGGTCTGCTAGTGACTTTTTCATTCGAATTTTAAAGCTTCGTTTTGATTTACTATGAGCTTTTTCCTCCTCCTCTGATTCTAACACTGAAATCTTAAAGATTTCATTCTTTTCTTTCTGACCAGATAACAAAGTTGTTTTTTCAGCAGCCGATGAATTTTTTTCTGACATTTGTTCTGATCTGTGCTCAGTATAATAATTTTTTAAATTATTGCCAACTTTTTGCCAGAATTCTAAGGGAATCGGGTTACAATTTTCAATAAGATCAAGAAATTTAGTGAGTTGTTCTTTACTAACTTTTACTCCCCATTTTCTGAGGATGTGCTTAGTTATATCAATTAAAAGAGTTCTTTCCTTTGATTCACTGTGTCCCATCCTGTTAATCTATTCTTTTACTTCTAGTGTCTTCCCTTAAGGGGAGAGTTCTGAAAACTCTGGATTTCTTGCCCTTCTTCGGACAGAAACTAAACTGTCGTAATTTGGGAGTTGTCTGAGGGGGAGGGCAAATATTTACCTGAATCCAGCGATCCAAGGTACCTGTTCAGGTGCCAATTGTGGAGATCTCTTTATCATCTCTGATAATCTGATGACAGTTTAGTTGATAAGGAAATAAGGACAGGACAAGGGAAATGTCTTTTACTTCATGCTTCCAGCTCTGGCTCCAGGAGCATGGAGTTTATTATATATATTTCAAGACTCATTTCACACAAAAGAACCCCTCTCCCCCCGGAAACTTTGCAGATGCGCAGAAGTTACAAATTATGTCACATCAAAACACAAAATATTGGCTTCAGAATACACCAAGGCCAAGGCTGAATTTTTACTAGGTTCTTATCAGAAAGCCAAGTTGGGGAGTATCTTGGCCTTAGCTATAACAGGCAGCAGCATTCCTTGCTGTGTTAACAATGTTAACCCTTTAAATTCAGGTTTGATAGGAACTTAAAAGCTTTTCAGTAAGGCCATAATACTTTTCAAGAAGAAATCACAAGGATCACAAAAGGAGTCAAAAGAGAAGTCTCAGATTTTTATCTATTCTCTTATTGGCTTCCCACAGGTTAGAATATCTGACCTTGATCTTGACCATGGGAATCCAGTGAGGACTGACTAGTCTCTTGCTGACAGAAGAGCTACCATAATTGATCATTGACTGATCTGGCCTGTGTACCAGGAAGTTCCTCTGTTTCCAATAACTAGTTCAATGATTTTCACTTATGCAAGGAATTATCAGTGCAACAAACTTTGTCTAATGCATATATTCAAGGTTAACAAACTTTCCTAATCACAATGTCCAAATAATTGACAAAAGAAGACCATTGTCTAGGCCACTTGCTGATTTAGTCTCCCTTAAGACCCTTTTACACTTGGTCTCTCTGATTCTCTCCAGGGACAATATTCAGACACGAGGGTAGAAATCCTGAGTTTTGTGTTCTCCATCAAGGAATATGCATTTTCCCTCATGACCATACTACTACTGGTACTTACATGTTGGACTAAAAGTCTGAGGAGCCACATGCTAGCATGTATAATAAATTGTTTGACTTGTGATTCTTGAACATTCCTATTCCTTTTTGTATCTTATTCAAAAATCTTTTTTTTGTTTATTTATTTTTGTTTTTACCTTTAGTTAATTCTTTGTCCATTAACTGTTAGATTTTATACTATATGCAATGTGGCCCCAAAGTCTTAGTACAGTTTTAAACTCTTAAAATCTAAAACTTAACTAAGACTACTAAGTATGTTAAAATGTAGTTTCTAAAGAGCACATTTCAGTGTTGGAGACACAGCAGAGATTGTTGCTATGGTAAAGTCAAGGGTTTCCAGAATCTCAATTTAAGCCCATCTTGAAGGATCAATTTTATCAAACCAGAAAGGAAAGTATTGTCAAAAACAAACGAAAAATATAAAGTGACAATCTACTGCTATGAAGCAAAATAATTACTCTTCAGGAAAATAAAAAAATAAAAATAAAAAGCAAGAACCTGCAGAGGGAATCTCACAGTTAGTTGTTACTGAACTGATCATTACTACTGAATTGATTGTTGTTACTGAATAGATTCCTCTATATGTGACATGGGCTTCTTGAGGTTGGAAGAATACTGAGAAAATAAAACAAAACAAGACAAAACAAACAAAATCAACTAGTAACTATGGCTATGAACAATATACACTTATTATATGCAAAGATGAAGACTGAATATCAGGCAACTGATTTTTACTAAAACAAATTTTTCCATATAAAGCTACGCTAAAAATAATGGGAGAAGAAATTCAGCTCAATCTGTGAAACCTGGGTAACTTCATCTGAGTGTAAAACATCTAAAACTCTAAAGCATTTTTTAAAGTTTTAATGGGCCTGGAAGTCTTATCCTTATTGAGGAAAAGATGAATCCTAAAGGATCTATTAACACCCAGAGAAGCTGAATTGTTCTGGCCTTATGGAAATTCTCTAATGGATATGAAATATAGAAACGTGAAATTGTACTGGGTCACACATTATTCAATCAAAAATAAATATTTATTAGATACTAAATATGTGCCTGACACTTTGTTAATAGGATACAAAGAAAATCCAAAGACAAAAACAAACAAACAAAAAAGCCTCTAGGCCTGGTTCTCAAAGAACATACATTCTCTTAGGGGAGACAATATGTCAATACCAAGGTATGACCAAGATATAAAGAATAGATGAAGGTAGTTTGAAAAGTAAATATATTAGCAGTTGAGATGATCAGTAAAGGCTTCTTACCAAAGTAAGGATTTCAGTTGAATTCTGAAAGAATAGGGAAAAATAAAACTAAGGGAGGGGTATAAGGAATATCCAGTTCAAAGACACAGAGATGAAATGTCCCACTGGAAGAACTGGAAATAAGCTGGTAGAGTTGGATGGTAGCCATATGGGAAGGAAGTAAACAATAAGAAATATGGAAATTTAGGACAGAAATGCCCAGGACATGAAGAACTTAGAAAGCCAAACAGAGAAATTTGATAAAGAGATTATGAGGACACCAAGAAAAGGTAAGAAATTTTTGAATGAAATGGCAATAAACATACTTTAGTGTCCCTGGGAATTTGCTCTGAATACTAATGTGAATTGATGGGCTAGTATTAAGATTAAATTGAAAAAGTGTATTGTTTGTAACAGGATTATTTGATGTTCAAAATAATAGAAGTATAGTTCATGATGGAAATTTAAAGAATATAGGTCAAAATATTGTCAGCAATGTAAAATTATATAAAAAGTGATAGAAATTAAAGGACTATTATTTTTTAAATATCAAAAAGTTATAAAATTGTTTTGTCAATTAAGTATAGTACTACAGTAAATCTATGGTCTTGTGATTTTATGATCACAAGTAAATACATTTGTACAACTGAAAAGAGTTTAATGACAATCAAGTAGTAATAGGAAAAAAGTAAAATAGAGAAAAACATATCTTTAATATGTTACTCTTTTCAAGGGTTACAATGGGAATAAAAAAATAGATAAACCCAAGGTTTTGATTGTTTTTTTTCTGTTTATTTCATTTTCAAAGGGAAGAAAAAGAATGAAAGAAAAAATACTCTAGAGAACAAGATAGGAAGAAAAAGGAGGAATTTTCTATTCAACATATTTGGGGAATGTTAGAAGAAGAGTACATAAAATGGAAGTGGGGATGCTGCAAACTGGGCATATCATGAATTTCTTCATACTTATAAGAATTGAGCAAAACAAGATTGTAAATGCACAAAAATTTATTTGGAAATTCATTCTATTAAATAGAGAAATAAATAAGGAAAAGGAAAAAGGGAAATGGATAGACAAAAGAAAAATAGTCTTCAATAGAGAAGGCTGATAATAAAGGGAGAGGTGCTTTAAGGGGAATACAATATAAGAACCTATACTTTGGGTGTGGGTTGGTTGAAGAGAGGAAGAGTAGAGAATCAGGCCACAGTAATTATAAATTCCACATCTTGATCGTATTCTTTCTTTTCCTTCTTTTTCACTAATAAAAATGTGGCAGTGGGTAAAGAGAGAGATTAAATACAACAGAACAGGATAGATGAAAAATATAATTAATAATTATAAAGACGAGTGTTCCTAGATCCTTAGATATGCACTGAGTAACCTAATGTATAAGACTTTCAAATTAAGGCTAATTGTTTTACAAAGAGAAATACATATAAAAAATATAACATCTGTGGAATAACCATGTCACTTATAGAACTATACAAATCTAATTAAAAAAAAGATCAACAAGAAAGAAGTTACAGACCTAAATAGAACCTTAAAACATTTAGCTATAACCTCTAATGAATAGTAAATGGCATAATACAGGATGGATATTTTTGAGTAGTTCATAAATGTTATTTTGCATTCTTTGCACTGATACAACTATAGAAATGTCAAAAATTGTGAGTAGTTTCAATCAAACTCCCTCTCAGATTCGAAGCATATCAGGCTTTTCTAGAGGAAGAATATTGAATAAATCTGTTATCCCATTCCTGACTTCAAAGCTGTGCACAGAGTCATTTCACATCCTCTCCCCCACCATTCTGCCCTTTTCAAACAACTATTCTAAGGATTAAGGTCATAGTACAAATATGCTTCTCTTTTACTGAAGTACAACATCATGGTAACTACCTCAAGGTCTTTGTCAGAAATATTCTGTGGTTTAATTGCTAAATTGTGCCCAATTCTTCATGATCCCATGGATCATACTGTCCATGGAAATTTCTTAGCAAAGATACTGGAGTGATTAGCTATTTCTTTCTCTAGTGTATTAAAACAAATAGAGGTTAAGTGATTTACCCAAAGTCTCACAGCTAGTAAATGTCTGAGGTTGGATTTGAACTCAGACCTTCCTAACTACAGATCCAAAGCTCCACCCACTGAGCAACTAACTGAGAAATGCCCTTCAATACAACAAAAACCTCAAAATTTTCTGAGAGTTCCTGTTATCTCAGAAAACATGTATGACCCAATATTCTTGTTGCCTACATGCTTTTATTCACCATCAACTTGCCTTGTTCTTATGTTAGTCATCTGGATCCTGGTAAGTGATGTTAAGTGGAAGTAAAATTGGACGAGTTTATGAAAGTCCATCTTTTCTTAGGCCATTATTTGATTATGATGCCTTTGGTGAAATAATTTATCCCCTTACCTTCAGTTTATTCACTGGTAAATAGGAAATTTAGACTAGATGAATTCTAACATACCATGGTCTTTGTGTCAGGTTTTTATAATATTGTCATTTAATTCCCCTACTCAAGCAACTAGTGGCTGTCTCTCTGTAATGTTTGGGATACAATATATCTCATTTGCTTAGTTTTTAAAGTTCTCCACATCCTGGCCTCAACTTCTTGGATCATTTCTCTATCCTTCAAATCATGACATTCCCAGCTAATGAACTTATATACTATATATCATATACTGTATACTGTATACTGTATACCCTGTATGCTGGTCATTCAACATAACTAGAATGCATTCACTACTTTATTCTGGTTACCAGAGTCTTTCTTCCTTTAAGATGTATCATAAATATCCCTTTTCTGCATGAGGACTTTCCTTATCTTTCTATCTTATAATGCCCTTGCTGTCAAATTACCTTATATTTATATACTTGATATCAATTTGTTTCATATTTATGCTCCATATCTGCCTATATAACACATATAGATAATATGTATTGTAACCATTTCTGCAAGTAGCAAGGATATGGGGTTCAGAATTTGGAACCCCAAGAAACTGGAAAGCAGTTGGGGTCAGTTACAACAGCACTATAAAAGGAAGTGAGCCCCAGGCAAATGAACTCAGTCCTGAGTTTGGGTCAAGGGTGGAGGGAGGTCAGGGTAGGACTCTCCATAGAACCCTTGCTGACGCATATCAGGATTTTCATTGCCTGTTCTACTGTGCTGTTTCAAATTGTGTCTTCAGTTCCATCAATAACCTGCTCTCTGATGCATATAAATATATATCTCATCAACTGATATCAAGATTAACATCATCAAATCGTTACAGAAGATCTACAACCAATACCTGTCATTGATTTGCCAAGCTTACTCTTCAATTTATTTAGTTAGTCACTAGAGGCAGAAGTTAGATATAGAGTGGAACTCTGAGAAGGGTCTGCCCCTGAAAGGGGAGGCCAGCCTCTAATCCATCTTGTGTTATTTGGAATTCCGGGGGTCCCATTTTAAAGTATTTGACAAACTTCCTGTGGACATGTGGGGGACTTTGAAACTACATTTTCTGTGATCCAATGGGTTTCCAGTTTTGGACGTGGTGATGTCCCCAACATGTAGCGCAGCTTAAATTTGGAGGGCGGCCTTGAGACGGGATCTTTGGCTACTTAGGGAAGATGGGAGGAGATACGGAAGGGTGGCATTTTTAAAAATAGTCAGGCGTGGTCATATATATATATATTTTTCCAACATGGCCATGGTATTTAAAATATTATTTTTCTTCATAATATCAGCCTTTATCATTTTTAATCCTTACATCTTGATTAGTTGATAGAGTTTACCTCATCCCTCTCTCCTCCCATCAAACCCATATATCATTTACCTTCCCTGTTTATACCTTTCCCAGATAAATTAAAGATGTTATCTTTGTTACTTCAAAGCCTTGGTTAATACAGTTGCTCAGTTCTAACTTCATATATCCCTGAGTAGAATCCTTCATCATAACAAGGCTTGGCAGTTAGTGAGGGAATCTTGATTAGAGGGATTTCTGTAGATATCCACATATAATCTCATCTGTGGATCACACTTGTTAGTCTGTAATATCCACTCAACTGGCAGAACTTCATCTCTTGCCATAGCCATCAGTTTGAGAGACTTTGTTTTGAGTCCCATTAGGGGGCCATAATATTTGAGCCCTTTTCAAAGGATATTCTCAGGCCAACCTCCTAGGGGAACTGGCAGCAACTGACCCAATAGACTGCCCATCCCTTGCAAGATGGTCCTCTGTGGCTGCTTTCCATCTACAGCCAAGAAATTATCCTTACATTATCTTTAATATCTATCTTTAACTATAGTTATACCTATCTATATATAACTAAATGTATAGTAATTGCTTCCTTCAGTGGAATGTAATTTCCTTGGGAATAAAAATAGTCTCATTCTTTGCATTTGTAGCCTAGCACCTGACACAGTGCATGGCACACCACACAGGCTTAGTAAATATAAGCTAATTGATTGATCATATAAGGGCATAGTTTGTTTCAAGTTCTTTTTGATATTATGAACAAAGCTGTTATTGATTTTTAAAATCTTTTCATTTTATTTTTCTTTTAAAATGACACCATTAGGATATCATGCTTTTAGTGGAATCACTGGGTCAAGATATATGAACTTCTTTGTAGTTCATTTTATGAAATGACACCTTACTTTCCAAAAGAGAATTGCATCAACATATTGATCTTCCACATGAATAATAGTGTGAATGTTTCTCTATAATCCAACAACATTAGGCTGGGCTATTTTAAACTATCTTGGCTAATTGAATGGGCATAAGGTGATAATTCAGAATTACTTCCCTTGGCATTTTGTTCTTTCTTTGACAATTAGAAAGAAATTCCAAATGAGTATTTATAATATGCATTATTTTATCAAGATTTATCTGTTTAAATATTTTGGCTACTTATCTAGTAGAAAATTGTTCTCACACATATTTTTCAGTTTCTTATAGGTGTTAGATTCCAGTTTTTGTTGTATTTTTTTGTTTGTTTTTGTTTTTTTGCCATAGAGATGGAGACTTGACTTATGATGGGGAACTTCCAAAGGAGGAAATACTTCATGAAAGCACATTGGCAACCTGTAGTCTTTCTCTGCAACCTGTAGTCTTTCAGACCTGACCTAACAACCAAGGTTTTATGTAACTTGGTAAGGTTCACAGATTACATGGGTGTCAGAGGCTAGACATGAACCCAGGTTCTTGATTGCAAGGCCAATTCTATGTTATGTTTTATTTAATGTGTACTATAAATGTCCTTTACCTGCTTGTTCCTTATTTTAGAAGCACTGTTTGTTGAATATGTTCTTACTTTTATATAATCAAATCAACATATTTTATCTTCAGTAATTTCTTCTATTTATTCAATAGATAGTAACTTATAAATATTTAATTTCCTTTTTTAAAGATGTTTTGAACTGATATTTTTGGAAGTCATTACAACACACAGTGTGAGATATGTATCCAATGCCATTTTTTTTCACCACACTGCTAATCAATTTTCCCCAAATATTTTGTTGAATTCCCTGTCATAAATCTTTATAATCTTAAGTGCACCAAATTGTTTTAAATGTTGTTCTTTCTAACTCTGAATTATTCATACTGGCTCCTTGATTTATTATTTTTTTAAAATCTTACAGTAAGTAATTTGATATTATTTATTTATGTAACAATTTGCAATTTGACAGCATGTGAGAATTTTCATTCTCAAAAAGTAAACAAAAGCAAAGGCAAAACAAACAAATTGAATCTTCCCTGATAGTCTTTAAAAAAAAAAAAAAAAAAACAAAAGAAAAACAAAACAGAAAACCTTACATTCAGTCTTAGCATCAATATGAAGCTTTATTTCCGTGGCAGAAGAGTGATAAGGGCTAAGTAATGTTAAGTGACTTGCCTGAGGGCATAAAGCTAGGAAAGTGTCTGAGGACAAATTTGAAGTCAGGACTTCCCATTTCTAGTCTTGGCCCTCAATCTATTGAACCACATAACTGTCCCTTCTCTTTATACTTTTCCCCTCTTCTTTCTTTCAAAATTACTTTATCTGATCTTACGAAGTATTTTATTAGTATTGCATTAAATCTATTTCATTTACATGGGCAATTTTACTATTTTTTTTACATTAGTGCAACCCAGTTATGCACATTGGATATTTCTGCAGAGTTGCTTATTCTTTAAAAAAAAGTTCAAATTAATATATAGATGTAATTATGCTATCTCTGCATTTATGTATATCAACAAATCAAACAAATGTTTGATACATTCTAATATTAATAAAAAGTCTTCGTTTCTTTTTTTATTTTGGTCAATGATAAATTAAAATGATTATTTTTATGGATTTATACCTCTATATTATAGAAAACATTAGTTCTCTTTTAAAAATATTTCTTGATATTCATTTATAGTCTACAGTTCCCTGTTACCTCCCCCCTCACTGATCGAAATAAAAAAAGAGAAAATAAGGCAAAATAAGAATTGTTAAACAAAAACATAGGAAAAAATTTTCACATTTGCTATGCTTGAAAATGTGGGTATTTCTGTATGGATGTTCAGTGAAGAGTAGCACCTCTGGTTGTGAAGGCTTGCCAAACCTGTTTCAGGGCTTTTAACCAACTTAGGTGCCCACCTGGCACTTAACTCTCAACTGTGGCTCCAAGAAATTGTAGCCTACTCAGTGGTCACAAGGCATTAACCCATCTTGGCAGATGGGCTAAACTGATTTGAAGATAAACAATGAACCACAAATCCATTGGTGAGCTGGGTGGGGGCAGGTGACTCCCTGAAGCATGTGAAGACTCACTTCAGTGGAAGGCATGAATAAGAACTATTTGTTCTAGTGGCCATGAAGGTAACTGAATGAGCTTAGTCAGATATCAAAGAGGCCAAGATCATACATTACATTCTGAGCCATTACTAGTCATCCTGACTTTTGTCATGACACTGGACTTACATGACTCTGGAAAAGAGAATAGGACTGATGACTTTGTGCAATTCCACCTTACCAATTAATGTGTAAGTCAAGGCTTGACCCTGTGATGTCATTACTCTTCTTCAAAAAACGAAGGACAACCAAGTCCATTACCTCTCAAGCAGGAGGAAATTGCTGATTTGTCTCATCTCTAATACTCTGGAATTATTATTTATCATTTCATTGATCAAAGTTCAAAGTCTTTCAAAGCTGTTATTCTTTTCTATGATGTCATTGTAAAATTTATTCCCTTAGTCCTGTTTACTTTAGTATGCATCATTTCATAGATTGCTAGTTTCCTCTAAATTCTTCATTTCATTATTTCTTAAAACACAATAATATTTGCTATATTCATACATTACAATTTGTTTAATCATTCCCTAATTGGTGGGCACCCTCTTAGTTTTGAATTTTTGGTATCACAAAAAGTCATTATTAATACTTTCTTTTTAATTTGCTCTCTTTTGGGTATGCTACTACTGGACTCAACAACAAAAGATTTGCAAATAGCAACTTTTGAGATATATTTTGGGTAAATAGTTACAAAGCCTTTCTAGAATGGTTAAACCAATACATAGTTCCACCAGTAATCCACTAATGTGCTTGTTTTCTGGAATCCCTTTTAACATTCCTCATTTTATTCTTGTCATATTTGCCAATCTTAAACATGTGAGATGGAACCTAGAAGTTGTTTATTTTACCTAATTATCTATTATTAAATTATCTAATTATTAGTGATTTGGGGCATTTTTGTATAGTTCATTTAATAATTCCCAATTAATTTTAGTAGTCTTTTTTCTAAATAAAACATCACATCTCCAAATACAAATAGTTTCACCTTTTCTTGTATTATTTACCTAATTTATTTTCTTCCCTGTCTTCTCTGGTCAAACAGTGAGTTGTCTAAATAGCATAAATATTTGTGAAATCAAAGTGGAATATGGGGAAAGATTCTACAAAACAGGCAAAATAAGAAGTAATTCCAGAGGATAACTCAAATCATAGTCTATTGGAGGTGCTGGAGGCAGCTTGAAGGAGTTTGTTATGAGAAGAGAGACAGACAGACAGGGAGACACAGGGACACAGAGACAGAGTCATAGGGAGACAGAGAGTACTTTCCCTAGCTAGTTGGTATATAAACATATACATACAAGTATATATATATATATATATATATATATATGTATCTGTACATATATGCATATGATGTTTATATATATATATATATAGTTATAGTTATCTGGTATATATCTAGTATCTAGTTATTGTAAAAAGTTGTTTCTTAAACCATCACATCCTTACTTCTAGAGTTAGACAAAACCTTAGAACATAAAATGTCAAAGTTAAAAGTGGTCTTAGAACACAGAAATTAGAATCCAAATGAGTTTGGAACATAGGATCATACATTTACAGCTGGAGTAGGCTTTAGAGACCATCTATTTTAAACTCCTTATTTCTTTTAAGATGAAGAATCTGTGAGAGATGAAGGACCTTGAAAGGTTGGAAAAGTGGATGGAAGACCGATTCCTGTACACGTGAACAAGAGACATCACGAGGGGTATATAGAAAATGCTTTAATCAAAAATACACGAACTAATTTTGGAATTAGAGAGCCTGGATCCAGATCTCAATTCTTGTACTTCCTAAACTGAGCAAGACATTTCCCATTTCTGGATTTAGGTTTTTGTATTTTTTTTTATTTTATAAATGAGGGTGCTTGAATTGATGATTTCTAAAATAACATCTAGATTGATATATTGTATCCTTCAAAGTTTGTGTCTTTAGACTCCAAGTCCCTTGTTCTTTCTACCTAATCAATGCCTTATTTATAAGAATTATGATGCTTTTTTTTTGAATGTCCACCTATTGTACTGGGTATAATAATTAGTGTTCTTAAATTCTACAAAAGGAGCAAAATTGTTCAAAGGACAGTTCAGTTCTCTGTTTCATTTCCTTGGGTGTTTTGTTTTATTTTCTTTCTATGTTTTAGAGGGTTCTTTGGGCAAAACATAATAGCACAGGGAGCGAAGTGTACTTTCAGCCAACTTATTTTTAATAGTGTTGCTCTCTCAAGTGTTTAAGCCATTCAGATGGCCTCTCTCGAGTACTTTGGCAAAGTCTCTCTTTTATTGTTTATTACCTCTGCTCCGTGCTTTCCTTCTAAAAGGGACTGCACTGCTGGGTTCTGATACCATGGCCTGGGCACATTGCCATAGTGAATGGGGCATGGAAGAGCGAGGGGAAAAGCTTTTAAGTCCTTAGTTTACCTGGTTGGTCTGTATTCAACAGCCCTGTATCTGATTAGATTAAGAAAAACAATTAAGATATTTAGCAGGATAGAAAGAGTACCTTATTAGGCCCTCCTCCAAGTCTGGTCACTGTTTTAGTATTTCTTAAATTTGATAAAGAACTTAGACAATTATAGCAAGAGACTATGAAGAATAGTAAAACAGATTAGCCAGAAAGAATTTGTTTTTGTTTTTGCCTAAAGCCAGGATTTAATTAGAAAAAAAAATTATCAGAGAAGAAATTCCACTTTCAGTGCACATATTTTTCAGTTTATAGTAGTAAGGAGTCTACCTGAGTAACTAGGCTAGGGTCACACTGTCAGATGCTAAAGTGAATAGTTGTACCCAGGTCTTCCTAATTCTGAGCTTGCTTTCTTCATTTTCCCTTGTTGTATACATAGTGAAAGGAGGAGGGAGAAGATAGGTAAAGAGGGACGAATAGCAAAGAGGAGGCACAGGAGAGAAAGAGAAGAGACTGGAGAGAGATAAAAAAAAAAAAAAAGAAGAAGCAGGAGTTCTCATGGTTGCCCTCATGACTAAATATACTCAGTTTCTTTTATTTTCTGATTGCGATTTATGCTTGTTTTATGTTTAAAAAAATCTGGAACTAACAATGAAATCATTAGAGGAGGGCTAGTTTTTAGGATAAGGTATTTCTGGATAATTTTCAATTAAAAATAGACGAGGGAAGAAAAAGTCAGATTTGCCAGTGAAACAACATTGGGGCTTTCCTGTCCCACAGACTTCCTTGAAATTGGCAATAAGTCCTGGCTTTGTTTTCTGGTCCATGCCATGCTGCTTATCAGAACTCCATTCCCCTCTGAGAAGAGCAGACAAAAATCTCCCGGTAGCTCTGCCTTATGAGCACGGCTGTCTCCCCAGGCTGTTCTGAAGCCTGCACTGTGCCAGATAAGGAAAGAGCCCACTTCAAACAGCGAGCCATGAATCAGCCAACCTGACTTCAATCTCCGCATTAGAGCTAAGGCACGCAGCAATTTTAGAAGCTCACTTACATTAAATGAAATTAAATGAAACAGACTCACTTAATTCTTGTTTATAAAGAGCTCTTGAAGTGCTGTTTTAAACCAGTTGCTTGGTAATGTCATGGAGCAAAGAGGTTGATGGAGCTCACTGGGAGAGAAAGGGCCTCTGGGTTTGTTGCACAAACATCAGGCTGGCGAAGGAAAACCATTCCCTTATATCTTATTCATACATTACAGCATTACATAATGTGCCATCCATTATCTTTGAACTAGGATGTTCATCCCCTCCCCTTGTGTCAGTGTTATTTGAAAAAGAGGAGGCCCTTTGGGGAATACAAATGATAGTTTAATTGTTCTAGGGAGCCATGTAACTCAAGGCCTCTCTCATTGTACTTCAGGAAAATATTTCTCCTTCGGAGTAGTAAGCTGTAATTTTCAGTTTCGTTAAAGAAGTTCAGCAGAGACAAAAGTAATTTTAATTTCTCCACATTTTAAAATCGGATTCCTAATAAACTCAGAGTCAGTATAAAAAAACAGCACTAAAATAATCTCTCCTGGGTCATTTTTTCAAGCTTTATATTTAGAAAATCTCATTCTATTTGATTGTTACAAAACCCAAACTTAAGAAGTCATTTTTTTGGCTACAAGGACCTTCCTGGAGGAAGAAATTCCCTTGATCAGTGTAGATTAGTACCTTCTCTGTACCTCGAGGGCTCTTAGAAACTTGCCTAGAACACTAGATCTAAGAATTAGTATGTTCAATGGGAGAAGAGTTAAATGACTTGCCCACGAGGCTGTATTGAAGGCTGAAGTCAGGCCTTCAATCTAAGTTTTCTCTCTTCTCTCTCTTTCTCTCTCTCCCTACTTCCCTCTCTCTCTTTTTCTCTCTCTCTCCCTACTTCCCTTTCTCTCCCTCTCTCCCTACCTCCCTCTCTCTCTCTTTCTCTCTTCTTCCCTCTCTCTTTTTCTCCCTACTTCCTCCCTCTTTCTCTCTCTTTCCCTACCTCTCTCTCTCTCCCTTTCTTACTCCCTCTCCTCACTCTCCCTCCCTCCCCTTCTCTCTCCCCTCTTCTCTCTCCCTTCTTTGTCTCTGTCTCTCTGAATCTCTCCTCTATTCTCTTTTATATTTACATGCACGTGTACATAAAAATACACACATGTGTGCATACACAACATATAAACATACATGTATGCTCACACATAAAACACATATGCCCGCATCTGTATAGTGAACACACATGTGTTTACACACACTTATTCATTTATGAGACGGGGTCCGTTCACATGTAATTTCATTGTTTTAGGAAGTTCTAGGCTAAAGAATAGCTTTTACCAATGCTGGTTCACAACTATTCTTCCATTTAAAATCTTAGAGAATTGCCTTGAGGAACTGAAAATCACGAACCCTTTAAATAAGATTAAGGCATCATCTCATCATAGATTTAGAAGTGCAAAGCAGCTTTGGTATCATTTAATTCAAATCACTCATTTTACAGAGGAGGAGAGGAAAGCTCAGAGAGGGGCAGTGAGTGAGTATGTGTTAGAAGGAGAACATGAACCTAATTCTTTCTCACTTGGAGACCAGACCTCTCTTTGTCCATCATACTGTGGTACCTCCCTTTGCATTCTTATGTGAATTATTAAAACAAAACAAAAGAAAAAATAACAATAAAAATCTATGAAGTCACAAACAAATCCATTTTTTTTCTGTAGCAACTGTAGCAATGCCATCCAACCAAAAATTCCTCTTCTGAAGTTTGAGAAACTGTGCCCCAAAATGGTTCAATTCCAAGGGTTATCTATTTTCTAATTAAGTGATTAGCTAATCAGAGTAATCAATATATGCTAATGACAGGGCTAAAAAGTGAATTCCCAAGTGAATTTAAATCTATGACTGAGAGCTCAGAAGCATCTGTTCTAACGATTAAGTCATTTGTTCTATGTGTATCAGATAGTAGCCCATTAGCTTATTCAGTGATAATCAAAGCTTTCTCTTCTACAAGCTCAAAGTAAAGTGAATAAAACATTTCTTCCATTGACAATTTCTTAATGGATTTATTCATCATATACAGTGACCCTTGAACTAGACCTTAGCCATGCAATTGAAATTAAAAAAAAAAAGAAAATCTCAGGACCACTATTAATGTGTCTGCTGTTTCTTTTAAATATGGTCCTCCCTCTATGAGAGTTATTTTTTTCAGTATTCCCAATATCATGTCCAGAAATTAGTTAGCAAATTTCCATTTAGCATCAATTGCTTCAGTGCAAATTATACTTTAAGTATTTCATTTTAATAAAAGAAAAAAGCGTGTTTATTAAAAATAGTGAGAATTAAATAGGTGTCTTTGTATTTGTATATAAATATAATTTAAAATTCTATGGAGAGCAAGTAGGAGCTTTGGAAGGAATGGTATAGAGAAGTCAGAGTACCTGGTTCAATTTTTGGCTCTAACTGAAGAATTTGCTTATTCCACAATGAAGTAGACTTACCATTTTATCACTTCTGAGTGGAGTTTGGGTTGAGAGAGGAACAGATATTGGAGGCCGAAAGAGCTTCGGGTCACTGAGTGATGGGAGGAACAGAGAGGAGATACTATTTGAGGGAGACAAAATGTGCATTGAAGGCGTCCAGTCACTGGCCACCAGAGACTAATACCATACTTTTCCCTACATAGATATCTCTGGTTGGCTGAGCAGATGAAAAGCTGAGTGCTTCTTTCAACCACTCTTGGCTCTTTTCTCTTCCCATTTGGAGATTTTCTTTCCCCTAGAATTTTCTATTCCTCTTTCAGGGAATATTTCCCTGACAATATTTGTTGTTAATCTTGATTCTTTTACCTAGGGAGTTTGTTTCATTTGTTATATTAAGTAGGACTGCAAGTGTTTCCCTTATGTGCTTCAGGGGATGCAGCTCTGACTAGGTTTTTATATTTTACAGAATATATGTTAGCATTTCACTCCTGGTTTGGTGGTCAAAAAGATCCCTTGGGGCCATATTTTGTGGCCTATTTTATCTTAAGTTTTATATCTGAATTCTCAAGGGCAAAATTGGAACAGAATGAGAAAATTGCCCCTTGAGACCAGAAGTCGTTCTCACACCTCTATTGGTTGTAGTGTCCTATCATGTTTCCTAATATGACTGGCTTGTGCCCAACTCTCTCTTTTATCCCAACTCTTATTTCTAGTAGAGAGGAAGGGAAAAGGTAAGAGTTCAGGTAGTAGACTAGAAGAGAAAGTTCTGCCCCAGACAACTCAGGAGATAGTGACTGGATCATCTAAATATGTTGCCCTCTTCTGGTTAAGATAGTCAAGAAAGAGGAGAGAAGAGAGAAAAACAATACCATGACACCTAAGGACTTCACTACTATACTAAGGCTACATATTAGATGGCTCTTGCATCACTAGCTATATATTCTTTCTTTGGGTAACTTCCATCAGCTCCTCTACATTTAATTATACTCCAATACTTGAAATTTTTAGTAGTATATATCTGCCAAGGAGGAAGCTAGGTAGCTCAGTGGCAGAGTGGTGGGCTGAGTCAGGAAAGCCTTGTCTTAGATTCCGGACTTGACACATACTAGCTGTGTGATCCTGGATAAGGCACTTAACCGCTATTTGCCTTAATCCCCTGGAGATGGAAATGGCAAACCACTCCAGTGTCTTTGTCAAGAAAACCCCATATGGAGTGATGAGTGGAATTTGACAACAATATCACAATATCTAGCAAGATTCATTTAGAAATTCCAAATATAATCTACTCTTTGCATAATTATAGGCCTAAATGACTAGAAAAACTTTAATTTCTAATGAATATGTTGATCCAACAATAAAAATAATAATATGACCTAAATTAATTCATTCATTCAGTACTCAAATAATCAACACCAAAGATTTTATAGAGTTAGAATATTCATATGAAAGAACTTTAAAAGGATGGAAATCTATCAGTGCCAGAGCTCAAAAACTATGCTATAAAGTCAACATTAAAATAGATTTGGCAAGAGAGAGGAGAGAGAGAGAGAGAGAGAGAGAGAGAGAGAGAGAGAGAGTGGAGAGAAGAGAAGGAGGAGAACAGAAGAAGAATAACAACAGCAACAACAACAATAAGGGAGGAAGAAAGAGAGAAAAAGGCAGAGAAAGAGACAGATAAAGAGAGCAATCATATGAAAAAATGTTTGAAATCACTAATATGGAGAAATGAAAACCAAAGTCACTCTGAAGTTCTACTGAACACCATTTAGACTGGCAAATATTAACAAAGATAAAAACATTTGAAAGGCTTAAGGAAAACAGGCACAGTGGGGGAGTGTTAGTGAACTCCTAAAATGGTATGTTTACTCTAGAAAGCAATTTGGGACTATTTCCCAAAACTTACTAAACTGTATATACCCTTTGACTCAGCTATATCATTACCAAACTTGTCTCCCTCCATAAAGATAAACATGAAAGACAACAGGATTTAATAAGGTTAAAATTATCTATATTCCTATATGGGAAGATGATGCATCTAACTCCTAAAGACTTTATCAGTATTAGCACAGATATAAGTTTACTATGATGGAATGATAGCTACAAAAATTTTAAAAAATGTTTGAGTAAGAGAGATAATGATGGAATGATATTTAAAATTATTGAGAGGTAAAGAGATTAGAAGGGGGGATGCACTGGGAGAAGTGGGAAGGGAGGTAGATTGGAGTAAATTATCTCACATAAAAAAGGCACACAAAGATGAATCTTTACAGTAGAGGGGAAGATGGGGGATGATAGACACCACTTGGATTTTACTCTTGTAGAAATAGGCTCAAAGAAGGAATAATATATGCACTTAGTTGGGTTTGGAAATCTTTTACCATGCCAGAAAATAGGAGAGGAAAGGGTATAATAGAAGAGAGAGAGCTGATAGAAGGGAAGGTGGATTGGGGGAGACAGTGGTCAGAAGCAAAGTTCTTTTGCAGAGGGACAGGATAAAAGGAGAGAGAAGGATAAATGGATAAAAAAATAGGATGGAGAGAAATAGTGATCATGCTGTTAAAAAAATTTTATAGTGTTTTTTCTGATAAAGGCCTTATTCCTCAGAGTCAACTTTATATGAATAGGAGTCATTGCCCAATTGATAAATGGTCAAAGGATGTAAACAGGGAGTTTTTAGATGAAGAAATCAAAGTTATCTATAGTCATCTGGAAAAATGCTCTAAACCATTATTCATCAGCCAAGCTTCCTGAAAGACCTGGCCTCCTAGAAACCTAACAGTTAGGCTCCTAAATCAGAGACATTACACTTTGTACCCAGAATGAAAAAGGATGAAGAAAAAGGCCCACCTCCTGGCCTGTTTCTGACCTTTTAGCTGCTTCCATCTCCTGATATGAGTTGATGGAGTCTTTTAGGCTAAGAACCTCATGTATAAGATAAAAGCTTTGGCCCTTGCTAAGATTTAACAAATGCTGGCTTCAAAACCAGTGGAAAAAAGCTGCTCCCAATCCTGTGGTAGGCCAGTGTAGAACTCCATCCATGCTCCAATTTTCTAGTTTCCTAAAAGAAGGTTCTTAGATTCAACAAGTATAATGCCATTTTAGGTAGCCTAGGCTTTTGCTAATTCCCCATTTACTACTTAAAATATGTACTTGTCTCCCAAGATAGAATACAAACTCCTAGATAAGAAGGAATATTCCATTTCTATCTTTGTATTTTCAGAATATAGCATAGTGCTTGACATATAGGAAGTGCTTAATAAATGTTAGTTAATTGTTTGATTAATTGATTGATACTTGTGTGACCCTGAGCAAATCACTTCATCCCCCTCTCTGTTCTGTTTCCTTATCTGTGCATGAGGAGGATGTACTAAGAACTTTAGAGCTTTTAGCCTATAATACCTTGAGAAAGAAGGTTTAAGGGTATTGGAGGAATAATAAATTCAAGAGTATAATAAATTCAAGGAAAAATTGTGTATCTCCCAGAAACATTTTTTTTAATGTTGGCACTAGGCAGCAGAAATGCAGATCTATAAGGGAAGACAGAAAATGTGTCCCTAAAAACAGGTGGAAACCAGGGTTGTGTGTGGAATAAGGCAGGAATAACTACTCAGTTTACTATATCTGTTGAAGCCAACAGGTGGCTGCTCCAGTTCCTTTCCTTTGTTTAGGTGCTATTAGACTTCAACTAAGTCTACTTTCAGTCCCTCTCAGTATACATATGAGAGATTTAATCTAGTTTTGGGGAAAGGAAAGACACAATAATAAAGTGCTTTCTTTAGGTTAAACATTGTACTAAGTGGTTTTTCACCAATATTATCCATTTAATTCACACAATATTTGAAAGTATATGATATTAAGCCCATTTTATAGTTGAAGAAACTGAGATGAACAAAGGTTAAGGATTTCATTAGTAAGTGTCTGTGGTCAGATTTAAGGTAGAAAAATTTCTAATACTCATTCATAACTTAGTTTGTTTCATCCTCAAACTTACAGGACTTTAAAGTCACTAATGGCTTACCCACACATCTATAAAGTATATTTTATTCAATTAAATGATAAAGCTAAATGTACAGTGTTAGAAATTTGGAGAAGTGACTCAGAGACTCTTCTGGGGAGGTTTAAATCCCCATGTATTTAGCAAAAATGATATTGATAATGGCAGCTTGCTGATTCTAAAGAAACCCCTCTTTGTCTATCCTAAATATGAAGTCCTAACTTTTTCCTTTCTGTTATTTCCCATATGTAACCCTTAGGGAGTATTTTCCAGCTTTCAAAGCCTCACAGGAAAAGGAGAAAAATCTCACCATCTTTTCTACTACTGGAGGGCAAAACCAAAATAATTCTTCACTTTTGACCCTCCAGCAATTCCTTCTGTCAATTCTCAATCTAGTTTACACTTTGTCAGCTACCCCAGGAACTTATGTCAGTACCTTTTGAGTTTTCTACTCAACACCTTTGGTATCATTTCTCATGTCTGAGGTACTTTGGCATTTTTCCTGTAAAAACTGTCAATTCACTTTCTAATCTTCATCTTCCTCCCAGTGCAACAGGGAAAAAACTTAAGTAAATGGTGTTGCTTGGGCAACTGCCTTTAAGTTAAAAAGTCCTGGGCGAATTATTGCTTTCTACCCATTCTTTTTTTTTTTTTTTTTAACTTTTACCTTCCGTCTTTGAATCAATGCCATGTATTCGTTACAAGACAGAAAAGGTGGTAAAGGGTATACAATGTGACTTCCTGAGGGTCAGTCACACAGCTAGGAATTGTCTGAGGTCAAATTTGAACCCAGGACCTCTATCTCCAGGTCTGACTCCCAATCCCCTGAACTACCTACCCGACCCCCTTCCCTCTGATTTCTTGAAAAGTATGAGGCAAAGATGAAAAGGCAGAGCATGAGGGCATTTGTATTGGTTGAGAAACTTTAGCTTAATGCTGATGTTATTGTCTAGATTTTAATTAATTAAAAACAAATAAATAAACAACCTTTAAAATTCTGGTTGCTTTGGGGCAAATCAACCTTCTCTGAAATAGGTGATAATAGCATGTTTATGGGAAGGAAGAAACTGACATCTTAAAACTAAATAAAATCAGTGTTTTTTTTAGTTTATTTATTTTTGTAATCTGCCTTGTTTAGTCACTATAATTATCTGATTTCCTAAGATCTGTCTGGGAACAAAAATTGGATGCTAAAAATCAAAGAAGTAAACTTTGCTTGAGATTTTCTGGCACAAGGGGAGGAGCAATGGACTGTGAGTAAACTAGATTTTAATACAGACCTTTCTTCTTGCTAGACTTCTGACACTGAGCAAATTCTCTTTCCCTGGACTTGATATTCCACTTATATAAAATGAAGGCCTTAATCTAGATTTTCTGTTTTTTTAGCTTAATTAGTTTTTAGCCTAATTAATTAGCTTAATATTTTTTTAGCTTAAAGATTCTATGTAATATGTTTAATAGAAGAATATTATCATAACAATAATGGGATACTGAGGAGGTACAAGGGATAGAGTGCTAGGCCTGGAGTCAGGAAGACTCAAATTCCTGAGCTCAAATCTGAACCCAGAAAATTCCTAGCTGTATCCCTCCATTTCCTCATCTGTAAAATGAGCTCAAGAAGGAAATTATAAATCACTCCAATATCTCTGATAAGAAAATCCAAAATGATGTGTCAGATGACTAAAAGAAATGAACAAAAAACAATAATAATAATAACTTGCATGTATATATACTTTTAAGTTTTACAAAATACTTAACTATGTAACTATGTGAAATTTTTAACTCTCACAACAAACTTGAAAGTCCTTTGGGGGTTGGTGAGGCCAAATTATGTAAATGGATAAATTAATCAAAGAACCCTAAGCAGTAAGGTTATAAGAGATTATTATTCTGCAGGAATCATGGAATGTAATGGGCTAATGAGACAAGGAAGGACTAGAAAGAATTACCTAGAGATAATTAATTGCTTTTCGGTAATTCCAGCCTTGTTTGCTGTTTAACTGAGGGAAGAAACTGGTTTGCACTGCTGTACCTCAGAAACAAAGTTTGTGTTTTTGTTCACAGTTCTGAAAAATAATAGCCTATCTTTGAAAGTTTAGGCTAGTTCAAAGAATGGCTCAGGCAAGCAAAACAAACATAATGCCAAGAAAAAGGCACAGAATAACTTTTTTTACCCTAGGCTGGATATTTGGCCACTCTAACACTTATTGCTAATCCAGCCTGAGAGTAGATCACACTTGGGATTTTAATTTTTTGTATCTTACCATATGTCATACCTTACTCAGATGTGCTATTGATAAAATGGCAAAGTCTATTTTATTCAAGTCTTGCTGCTTTGAGGATGTGAAAAATTTATTTGAGGCTCCTGCAAGAAAAATTTAACTAAGTTTTCTTCTAGCTCCCTATATATTATTTTAAATTATCTCTGTCTATAGTTTTTGTTTTGTTTGGTTGGTTTATTTCTTGATAAATAGGTACTGATATTCTTGGTATTCTTAGAAAAACAAAAATAAAGGGGTGGGAGGGCTCCCAAATTTTCTTCTCACAGTTATTTTAGGGTGAACGCAATTTAACTTTGCAAAGGAAATACCTACTACAAAATGAAGATGTGGAGAAGGGGAAATGTAACCTTCTAAGCTCAGTTCCATATTGCAGGTTTTAGCCATAATTATGAAGTCTTTTTGTGGTAACAAAGTATTAAGCTAAGTGTAAAATTTCAGTCACACTGGGTGACTCCTTTGCAAAATATGAATTCCTGAGTTAGAAAAGAAAAGAAGATTGACTCAGTAAACAAATTAGTTATACACCTAGGGACTTCAAAAGGCTAAGCCACTGTTCCATGGAGGCTGAAGAATAATTTACAAACAAACAAACAACAATAACAACAACAAAACAGCTTTGAGAACCAGGTCCTCTGATAGCAGAGAAGAGAGGTAATGATGGACTCCAGAATTTTCTGGAATTCAAGTCCTGAGCTGTGGGTAGAAGCATATCCTGGGATCCCAGATGAGGAATGTGTTCAGCAGCTGCTGAACTCACAAGAAGATTTTTAGGATTTACAATGAAACAAAGAATTTCGTAATCTATAAAGACAAGGAATTGTGAATTTCACTGACAATATCTATGCCTCACTACCATAGTACTCTTACAGTTGAAGCCTCTCCTTTCATTGTGAAGAATGAATCAAACTCTCTTTGTCTATCAATCACCAATTTTTAAGTTAATCAATCAAAAACTTAAATACCCCTACTTAGTATTTGCCAGTCACTAAGTAGGAGAGTTCACAAGTCACTTGTTAGAGTGTAGAGTATGGGGTGACATCTCCAGAGGACCCTCTGAGTAGTGCCAGGAAACTTGAAAGACTGTAATTGGTTCCTGTAAAGTTCCTGTAAAGTGGGGATTGACAGGACATCAATGACATCAAGCAAACTGCTTTAAAAAGGCCAGCTCAAGGATTCAGTCACTGACTCTGAGTTAGTGAGGAGACCTTCTCTGCTTGTTGGTGCTTTGGTGAGTTCTGGTGACGTTCTTGGTGGTCTTAGCCTCCTGTGCACTGAAGGTGAAATAAGGTAAACTAAGTCCAGAAAACTTGTTTTTCCCTGGAGAAAAATAAAAATCGGAAATGAAATTTTCTGTAAAGGTTAGTCAGCTCAGGATCCATGAAAAAGTAACTCCCTATAGCTTCCTCACAGTCAAGGATAAGATATAAGGTGGAAAGTCCCGGACTCCACCAAAATAGCTTCCAGACAATAAGGTTTGCCTGCTACTTCCTCAAGGTTATGTCTCATTTATAAACATTTTCTTTGTATCTTGAACCCTATAAAAACTGCATTGTAATTTCAGTTCAGAGCAGCTCTCTTTAGGAAAGTTGCTCTGGCCAGTTAGATATGTTTATTAATCAATAGATGAATGAATAAATATTGGTTCCACTACTTTGAACTTCTGGGTGTCTGGACTCCTTCTCTGAGGTAATCCACTTCAAAGGTTCTTAGTGCATTCTTCAGCATCTCCTGGCTCTTTGAATTTAGGCTTCCTAATTAGGACTTTAGATTCTGCTTAGATTTCCTTTTTGGATTCAGATTTGGGTTCTGGAGACATTTAGGATTACATTTAAGGTATTTTGTAGCTAAGCAGTACTTTCTGTTTTTTTATCTAATTTTTCCACCTTCTCTCTTTCCACCTCTTTATAATTAAAGCTGCTAAAAGTCATTTTTACTTAAGCTGGAATATTTTTAAATTGAAGACCACAATATTTTCATATTCAGCATAGAACTTAAATTTAAATTCTTATACCATGGACTATGTATTTGTGGGAGAGTGCACTCAGGATTATGGGTAGAAGTTTTACATGTATTGTTTTTAGTATGACATCTGAGTAAATGCTTTGGCTAATAGTTAATTGTATTTTTTGCTTATTTTTCATGGGAAGCCCATTGGTGGAGCATTATGAGCTATACAGCTTCAGGAGTAGGTACCTATTTTATACTGAAAAATATACAAGAGACGGTTTGGGTAAGAATATCAATTTATTGATTAGGCTAGCATTTAACCAATAAATAAAATATCAGTTTCCTCCCAGTGATCAAGGATGAGGAACTACCTTCACACAGGTCTATAAAACATTTAGGGAGCTCGTTATCAAGTTCCTCCCTAGAACATCCCAAGATTATCTCTTAAATGTTAAATAGCTAATGAGGAGATTGAATTTGAGACTTCAACTTCTCCTTTCCATTATTTCATCAGAGGGAAAGTGAGTCTTTGCCTAAATTAGGAAAACACCAGCGATAAAAGGTTGACTCACCTTACTTTAAAATAGGTTTAAAATCCAACATGGCTGATTAAATGTCTTTAATCCTTTGAAGGTCTTAACAAAGAACATAAAACCTCAGTCCTATTTGATAGATTGGGGCTTAGGAGTAACTTTAGCTAAGAAATAGGCTGTTTCAGCTTGACTTTGAAAGGTTAAAGAGAAAATTATTTCACATAGAAATATTACTAATAAATAATACAATTCAATATTAATTTTCCTCATACACATACAAGGAACTTCCCTTGAAGTTGCTAATCTATTGAACTTCCTTCTTTCCCATTCTACCCCCATCTCAACATTCCTCATGAAGAGAAAGAGAAAGACATTAAGTAGCCTGCAGTACAAAAGTGTATTGTTTGTGGATTCACAACCTTTCCAGAAAAAAAAATTCTCATTAAAAAAAAATATATTGTGGGGGCAGCTGGGTAGCTCAGTGGAGTGAGAGTCAGGCCTAGAGACAGGAGATCCTGGGTTCAAACCCGGCCTCAGCCACTTCCCAGCTGTGTGACCCTGGGCAAGTCACTTGACCCCCATTGCCCACCCTTACCACTCTTCCACCTATGAGACAATACACCGAAGTACAAGGATTTAAAAAAATATATATTTTCATATATATATATATTGTGACCTACATTTTTGGAACATTTCAGAAATGTTTATTTTTTTCACTATTCATTTATCTATATAGAAATTTATTGAAGCTCTTCCCACATTGCCACTACAAATTAAAAACTAAAAATCACATAACAAATGTGCATATTCCAATAAAATAAATCTTTCTCTCTCCCTTTCTCTCCCTCTATCTGTCCATCCATCAATCTTATATTTTTTTTCATTTTAAGTCCATTTTTATAGTATATAAGGAAACATGTGTCATCTTCAGTCCTTTGAACTCATAGCTCTTCATTACACTGATCAATTTTAAAATGTCTTTCAAAGATGTTTTCCTCTATACTAACTAATGTTATTGTATAAGTTTTTCTCCTACTTCTACTCACTTCACTCTTCATCATTTCTTAGAGGTATTCTTATTTTCCCCTGAAACTATTTCATCATTTATTATATCACAGTAATACTCTATTATATTTATATGTCATAATTTCTTAATCACTTTCAAATAGGTGGGCAGTCTCTTAATTTGCAGTTCAGGGCTATTACAAAAGTGTTATAAACATGTTTATACAATAGACTTTTTCCCTCTTTCTTTGATTTCTTTACTAGTAGGTCAATAGATATGTAATATATTAGTAACTTTGGGGGGTATAGTTCCTAATTGCTTTCTAGATGGTCTGGACCAATTCATAACTCCACAAACAGTGTACTAGGGTGTCTCTTTCACTGAAAATCCACCAATATTTTTTTTATTTTGCAATTTTGTCATGTTTACCAATCTTATTGGTATGAGGTGAAAACTCAAAGTTGGTTTACTGAGCATATTTCTAATTATTAATCTTATAGTTTTTAAAAATATAGTTAATAGCTTGAAGTTCTTCATTTGAAAACTTCCTGTTAATACTCTTTGACAGTTTCAAGTGCTGTACTTCTACCGACATGTGATAAATTTAGGAATGATTTTTAAAACTTAAAAAAGACTTCAAACAAATTTTAATAATGTGCATCCTTTTTTCTTCTTCCTCTCAAGGTCATCTTGTAGGCACTATTCTCTTTAGTCAAAATACTTGACTCTGCCAGCCCCAGTCTACTGGGAGAAATATTTGCATTGAGTTCCTGCCTTTCCAAAGAAAGAAGCATCTTTCTGAAAACTCCTTTCTGGTCTTTTCTTAAATCTGAGCAACCAATATTCCAGCTGTCATACAGCATGCTAATTTAATGGTAAGCTCCACTGCAAGCAAACGTGTCTCTACAAGACATTGATTCTGTATGGAAAAAAAGACAGAGAATACTTAAAATAGGAGATTCATTTTCTACTTATATGCAATTGGGTGTCTAAAAGTATATTTGCATGACTCTCTTCATTGGAGGAGATCAATTGCTCAATGTTGAGTAAGGGGATGGAGTTGATTAGAGACTGAGAGAAGATAGATCCTGGTCTTCTGGCTTACAACTTTGAGAGAGAAGACATCTAGTTATAGACTGCCTTCAAGATATTGAAGGAACAGAAGGACCCTGGGATGATGCTGAGAGGTAGAGGAGCCAGCAGTTTGATCACATTCCTGTCCCCTTCTCTCTACCCTGGTGATTTCAGAAAATTTCTTCTTCAGGGAGATCTTGGACTCTCTTGTTTTAGCTGATTATCTCACTTCTAGTAAGGGTGCTACTTCACTTAATTTATTGTCTGATAGTCTCCTTCGTATACTTTCTCTGATTTATGTTGGCTAGTTCTTTGGATATATGGTTTTTTTTATTTGCTGTGAGTTTATTGTGCCATTGTCTTCTAATAAAAAGCAAGTCAAACTTTGGATATTTATTTTTGAGCACACTTTCTGTATTAAAGGATAGCAATTAGGAGTACATCTGGAACCTAAAATTTATTACCCTTAGACATGTAATATTTAAGAGAACAGAAAAATATAGTTCTAGTCAAATAAGTCTTTCTGAAGAGAACATTATGGTTAGTCAGTTACTATTTCCCCTCCTGGCAAAAATTAAATTCTCTCTAAAAAATTATAGAAGTAAGATACTCTAGAGATAGCTATTATTTTCCCATTGTGAGCTACATATAGAAAGACCCTCACAGAGAACCACATTGCTTCACATATGGAAAGCAGGAAGCATTGGGAGCATGGCATATGTGTAGTTTCTGTTGATTTCCCTTTAAAGATCCAGGGAGGGTATTTGTCGAATTACCATTGGTTTGACTTTTGGTTTTTGAGGCCCAAAAGTCCTAGTCAGTCTGGTTTGGGGAGTTTAGTAAAATTCCTATCCATTCCTATTTGACTTTCAGACCTAGCATAATCAGTTGCTGAGAAATAGGTAAAATTACCATTTTATTTTAATTATGAATTCTAGCTGATATATGTTCATAATTGCCATTGGAAATGGAAAAGAAGTGGTAAATATGGTCTTTTGGGGGTAGATTTAGGTGAGGCAATAAGTACTCCTGAACCCTAAGAGCCATTGAAAAGAAACTCTACAAATTAGGTATTAAAAAAGCTGTACTTAAAAATTAAAGGGATATGAAATGCTACTCCTCTTCATAGTTACTAAGTTATTAATTTGGGAAAGTGATCTGCAGGCAGTTAGAATATATGAATAACCTCTCATAGACAATATCAAGAATTCTTAATCTGAAGTCTGTGAATTAAAAAAGACAGAGTTCACTGTAACTAGTTTTCTTTAGAATATTACACATTTTATTTCATTCATTTGGAAATTTTATTCTGAGAAGTCCATCATTTTCACTGGACTACTCAAAGAACCCATAGCACACAAAAATCTTTAGAACCTCTTCTTAGCCCTTTTTGTATCTCAAGCTGCAAATTAGGTGACTTCTACACCTTTAAGAGATTAACTTAATTATTGTAGGAACCTAATCTTTAAATGCTGGGTTTGGCCATAATACAAAAATAAGACAGAACAAGATGGAAAGGGAGGAAAAGGGGCTCTTGTCATAGACTGCAATAGAAACATGACCCTTTCTTTAGCAATGTGTAGACCCTGTAATTTGGTCACTTCTTCCCAGTGACAGCCTTTCAACACCCTAATCTAAATCCAAAAAAAGTACACCTCTTACTATGGGGTAGGAGACATATTTTCTCCTTGCTTCTTGAAAGTCCAAGTATCCCAAAAGAGGAAAAATGATTTTTCATTTTCTTATTAAGTATTACTTATCAACCTTGTGAAAAAATTATCTTTAAATCAGCCACTAGTACCAAGAATCAACTAGGAACCAGAGTGCTTCTCCCCCAAAAGGCAGAGTACATTTCCAGTTCCTTAGGAGATGCACCAAATTCCTGGTAAGCCACAATTATAGGAAGGTTATATCAAAATTGTTTCCAGATATGATATTCCTGATAATGATCTGTACTCACAAAGAAGGAACTATAAGAAAGTGATTTTTTACAAAGCCACCTAGTGTTCTAGACTAGAGCATGAATTCTTAAATAAGAGCACATATGTGTGTGTGTGTGTGTGTGTGTGTGTGTGTGTGTGTGTGTGATGGAATCATTTGTCAGCCTGGTGCTGTCTATTGATATCTTTTCAGAAGGATGTTTTTAAATGTATACAATTATGTAGTATTACAAAATAAATCTATTATATTTAAATAAAATTATTGAAAGAATAATAAAAAATATCAAGCGATTTACCTTAGGTTAAGAATCCTGCTTTAAAGAACATTTAATGCTAATAAAGAATAATCTAAAAGAATGTTCTTATACCCTTCAACTCAATTCATTTGATTTGAATTTGCTGAGAAAAAAATATTAGGTATATATCATAGATAGTCTTAAGGTTAGACCAGAGGAATTCTACTCTGCTAAATCTATGAATTATCCTCTCCTCCACTGATGTTATATGGAATTATAAACTCTTTCAGAATAGGATATGACTATCTCTCCATCTTTGTATCCTCCATAGCATCTTATCTAGGCCTATTAATAGATAGAAAGATGTTTGTTGAATAAATAGTAAAATGAGTACATTAATAGATAGAAGGATGTTTGTTGAATAAATAGTAAAATGAGTACATTTCCCATTTGAAATACTTTAGTAGGGTGAAGGACTAAATTTTTGCTACTTGCCTTTGCTTTCAGGTCCAGTTCTCAGTCTTGCAGTTTTGGAAACTCAATTTCATTAACTCCCCCAGGGTTGATCAGGTTCTGTTGAACTGATTCCTGCTGACCAAACTCTCAAGAGACTGATGATAAACTGCAATGCCAATTCATTTACACTGAGAAATACATCTGGTCTTCAGTCACTTCCCTAGTTCATAAAATGGAAATATTAACAATTCTTTCTAAGGTAGGATTTTCATGCATCAGATCTGTAGACTCAATGTTTTGATGTCCTCAGGGAGAATACTCTCAGGATACTATGAATTTTAAACTCATAAACAAGTCAGTACTAAATGTGAAAAATATATTTAAGGATGGCTCTAGACAAAATTACAGAGCATTTCAATTTGATTCTCAGTGCCTTTTCACCACCCCAAATTGTTGTTCCTCTTTCTCTTATTGTCTAAATTATTTATTATTTATACATAGAACAAACACTTTCTTGTATTCACATTGTGTACAGTACTGTGTTAAACCTAAGCCCAGGAGAAATGCTAAATTTAGATAAGAGGAAATCCATGTCTCCCTAGAGCTTACAGAGTAGAAGATGTTTTAAATACAAATATATTATTGTAAAAATATGTTGTATATATAGAAAACACTTTGGCACTATTCACCCAACCTGCATTTGTAACAGATTATGCTCAGGGTTCTATGGTTAGTCTTCTAGAAATTATAACCTAATGCTATAGCTCATGAGCCATCACTAGTGTACAGCTCATGAACACTCTGGTATATAGTATTAACTTATGTCAAAGGCAAGACATGATACAGGAAGAAGATTTGGTACAAAATATTCTTATTTACAACCTAGAACACTTTAAGGCAACTCCCAAACTCTAACTGTAGATAATTACTGGTCTCCATTGTAAAATAGAGTTTGACTTTCCAGGAATTCTCTACATGTTTGAAAATCTTTTCCAAGGGTGGGGGTTGGGGCTGTCAAGTCAAAGGGACATCAAGGGAGGGAGATGCTTTAGTCACTTTTCAGTTCCATTCATTGGAGGGAAGTGATAAATGTCACATATTTTATTTGTCTTTTCATATTTTTAACAACCTCCTTCCACTTCATCTCAGATTTGCCCTTTCAAAAACAGTGTATCAAGCTCTAAAACTGATTCTAGTTTTTCCCCTCTTCAGTCTTCCTTTCCTTTTCACATTTAACTCCCAATTACTCAATGCCTTTAATATGGTAAACCAGTTTCTGTTTATGCCATTAAAGATGCCTACCATCATGTACTTCCCTTCTGTGAGGTATATATTCACAAATTGAATATTCATGGAAATTTTATGATCAAAAGGATTATTTTGAATATTGATGAAAGTTCAAGGACATGGAAGGCCAGTGGGGATAATTCCTGTCTTTAAAAAACTAATTAATTAATTAATTAAGAATATTTTCCCATGGTTACATGATTCATGGTTCCCCCCTCCCATTCCCCTTCCCCCTTCCAGAGGAGACAAGTAATTCCACCGGGTTACACATGTATCATTGTTTAAAAACTATTTCCATGTTATTCATATTTGCAGTAAAAAGATGATTATCTTTTAAAGCCCAAACCCCAGTCATATCCTCTTTGAGCCATGTGATCAATCATATGTTTTTCTTCTGCATTTCTGCTCCCACATTTCTTTCTCTGGATATGGATAGCATTCTTTC
Source organism: Gracilinanus agilis (assembly GCF_016433145.1). Taxonomy (NCBI): domain Eukaryota; kingdom Metazoa; phylum Chordata; class Mammalia; order Didelphimorphia; family Didelphidae; genus Gracilinanus; species Gracilinanus agilis. The sequence continues at coordinate 25,155,377 of NC_058135.1, forward strand.
TCATAAGTTCCTCTGAATTGTCCCGGGTCATTGCATTGCTGCTAGTAGAAAAGTCCATTATGTTTGATTGTACCACAGTGTATCAGTCTCTGTGTATAAGGTTCTCCAGATTCTGCTCCTTTCACTCTGCATCAGTTCCTGGAGGTCTTTCCAGTTCACGTGGAATTCCTCCATGTCATTATTCCTTTCAGCACAATAGTATTCCATCACCAGCAGATGCCACAATTTGCTCATTTTCCAATTTTTTTGCTACCACAAAGAGAGTGGCTATAAATACTTTTATACAGGTTTTTTTTTTCCATATTATCCCTTTGGTGTACAAATCCAGCAGTGGTATGACTGGGTCAAAGGGCGGGCATTTTTTTAAAGCCATTTGTGCACAGTTCCAAATTGCCCTCCAGAATGATTGGACCAATTCGCAACTCCACTAGCAGTATATTAATGTCCCAATTTTGCCACATGCCCTCCAACATTTATCACTTTCTTTTTCTATTATATTGACCAATCTGCTATGTGTAAGGAGTTGTTTTTATTTACACTTTTCTATTCAGGAGGGATTTAGAACACATTTTTATGTAATTATTGATAGTTTTGATTTCTTCATGTGAAAACTGTCAATTCATGATCCTTGATCATTTGTCAATTGGGAAATGGCTTAATTTTTTCCAAATGGACTTAGTTCCCTATATACATTTGGGAAATTAAACCTTTGTCAGAGAGTTTTATTATAATTTTTTTCTCCAGTTTGTTTCTTGTCTTCTAAATTTGGTAACATTGGTTTTGTTTGTCCAAAAATTTGTTGTTGTTTTTTAATTTGATATAGTAAAAAACACTTATTTTACATTTTGTAATGTTCTCTATCTCTTGCTTCCTTCCTTTCCCACAGATCTGACAGGTATATTATTCTATGTTCACCTAACTTATTTATGATTTCACTTTTTATATTTAAGTCATTTACCCATTTTGAGTATTTCTCGGTGTAGGGTATACGGTATTGATTAAAAACCTAATTTTTCCCACATTGTTTTCCAATTTCCCCAGCAGTTTTTGTCAAAGAGTGAACTTTTGTCCCAAAAGCTGGGATCTTTGGGTGAGGTCACCTACCTCTAGTCTATTACAGCTATCCTCCCTTTTGTCTCTTAGCCAATACCATACATTGTTTTGATGATTACTGCTTTGTTTAAGAACTGGTACTGCTGGTCCCCATCCTTCATCTTTTTTTTTTCATTATTTCCCTTGATATTCTTAATCTTTTGTTCTTCCAGATGAACTTTGTTATAAATTTTTTCTAATACTACAAAAAGAATGATTTTCTTTAGATGGAAAGTGATTTCCATCCCTTGGCAATCAAAACAAGTAGACAAATATCCTTACCTCAGGCAGACTCCAATTGACCTCTACAATTAGGAAGTTATTTAACTGGACCTGGGATGATGTAAAACACTTTGTTCTTCCTAATATTCCTGTGAAAGGAAGAAGAAAATAAAACTAACCATTTCTTGTGCCCAATACTTAAATAGACACTGCAAAGCCAAAATAAAGAATAAAAGGAAAAACAATCCAATTTTTAAAAACCTTTATGGAAATTACCCATCTTAATTTTCTAAAAGAAAATTTTGAAAATCCATTTTGGTCTCACCCTCAGCCTTTGATTGAGTTAGGAACAGGGTATGAGGCTTATCTATATAAGGAAAATGCCTGCCTTTTGGTCCACATGACTCCTGGCATCCCATTCCAAAGACTGGCCTCTGACCTGGACTGAAGACAATTCTGTCCAACCAGGGAAACCCAGAAAATGTGATGTCACTGGTGGCATAAGTTATGGATCAGAGAAGTTTGCCTTTTTATTAGGAACCAACACTGTCTTGGTGTCACCTCTTTACTAGCAAATGGACATGTGGTGAGCAGTGAGCTCAGATTAGTTAGGTGAGCAGCCATGTAATTATGTGCCTTTTTTTCTCTCCAATCTGTTTTCCCTATTTAATAGATAATTATAAATTAACATACGGTCTCCAGAAAATTATAAACTTACTTTAATTTTAATCTTAATTAATTAATTAATTGATGTTACATTTAAATATTAATTAATATTAATACTTTAATAATACTTTAAAATTACTTTAAAACTAACACTTTGTTATTGAAAGTTGCATTTGAATTAAAAGGCAAGAAGTTACTTAATGAAGAAAAATATATGTTTTTTTAAGTTATACTTTTTCTTTTCTTTTTTTTTAATTTAAATATTTATTAATATTCATTTTTAACATGGTTACATGATTCATGCTCCTACTTTCTCCTTCACCCCCTGCATTCCCCCCACCCATGGCTGACCCACATTTCCACTGGTTTTGTCATGTGTCCTTGATCAAGACCTATTTCCAAATTATTGGTAGTTGCATTGGTGTGGTAGTTTCGAGTCCACATCCTCAATCATGTCCACCCTGACCCATGCGTTCAAGCAGTTGTTTTTCTTATATGTTTCCTCTCCTGCAGTCCTTCCTCTGAATGTGGGTAGCATCTTTACCATAAATCCCTCAGAGCTGTCTTGTGTCATTGCATTGTTGCTGGTACAGAAGTCCATTACATTCGATTTTACCACAGTATATCAGTCTCTGTGTATAGAGTTCTTCTGGCTCTGCTCCTTTCACTCTGCATCAGTTCCTGGAGGTCTCTCCAGTTTGCCTGGAACTCCTCCAGTTTATTATTCCTTTTAGCACAATAGTATTCCATTCCCAGCATATACCACAGTTTGTTCAGCCATTCCCCAATTGAAGGACATACCCTCGTTTTCCAGTTTTTTGCCACCACAAAAAGCGCAGCTATAAAAAATTTTGTACAAGTCTGTTTATCTATGATCTCTTTGGGGTACAAACCCAACAATGGTATGGCTGGATCAAAGGGCAATGTTTAAATTTAGTAGTTATGGTAATGCAAGCCTGTCATCCTTTTTACCAGGAAGCTATGGCTGGCAAATTTCTTGGATTTCTGAGCTCTGAGCTGTGATAGGCTAAGCTAATCACTTACTTGTCTGAATTGTTTAGCATTATTATGTTAAGTCCCCAGGTTGGGGTATCAAGTAGCTTAAGTCAGAAATGGGGTAGGTCAAAACTCCTGTGTTGCTCAGAATGGATCTTACCAATAGGTAGCCCCTGAAGGCCTAGGCTGTGTGAGATGAAGAGACATAATTAAGGAAAGGGAAGTAGAAAGGAAAGGTTAGGTTTTTAACCTTTTAGTTTGGATAGAGAACCACCAACTTTCTTTTAACACATATTTCTCTATGTGGGAAATGTATAAGCATTCGATTTCATCAGTCAGTTTCCAAAGGTTTGTTCATCCATTCATTGTTGTCTTTCTGTGCTCATTAACTAGCTCAATACCTGGCATGCATTAAGAACTTAATATATGCTTGTTAGTAAATTGATTGATTCATTCCACACATGTTTAGTATACATTTAAATGCATATAACAGTGTTAGGGACTGGGGATGATATAAAGGTAAACAAAATTGGTTCCTTCTGGTACCACTCAAATCCAGATTGAGTTTGCATTAATGTACCACTTAATGCATTTTAAAAGACTTGTCTTTAATAATCATGTGAGTGAGAACATAATCACTGCATCAAAAATCTAGATCTAAAAGTGACCTCAAAAATCTGTGTAGGATGCTTATGTGATTTTACCTTGAGTAAGATTAAATATTATGGAATGCAAGTCTCTGAACTCCAATTTCAGTTTTGTTTTTATCATACTCCACTGACTCTTGGAGTCTAAGGAGGGTGCTAAATCAGGTTATATAGATAAATATGACACACATAAAATGTGTTTAGAGGATATGGTGCATATATAATGCTATGAGTTCAAATGGATATTACCTTCTTTGCTAGGGGTTGGCATTTGAGCTGAACATTGAAGGAGAAGTGGAATCTTAATAGGGAGAAATGGAACATACTATGTTCATATATAGCTATAATTATATCTCTGTATCTTTATAAAGATCAAGAAGAAAATAATTATATTAGGGGAGAAAATATATTATTGAAGGAAAGATAAGGGGCTTCAAAAATCCATGGAAAATTGGAATACTTTATAGGGAATCTATGCAGTAGAAGGAAGTACTTCCTGCCCTCTCCCCAAGTTATTGAAGGAAATAAATTATGTAAATAGACATAGGATAATAAGATTTTTTTATTCAGAGTATTCAGTAGTCTCCCATCAGATTCATGTATTGAGTGATAATTTGAATAGTCTATTTTAGGTGTTATTTCATAATTTCTTTGAATATAGTTTGTTTTTACAAAAAGAAAAAAGTATATAAACTGATGTTTGCTTGGTATGATGCATAAAATTTAGGAGGTAGCATGGTAAAAAAAAAAGAGGACCTGAATTTAAACTTGCTAGTGATCTTAACTTCCTTTGTGATCTTGATGTTTGATAAATGTGTTCTTACAACTTTGTTCAAGTTGCAGTCAAAAAAATGCTCACCATCATAGTACCACACATGGGTCCATAGAAAATGTCACTTCCATTAGGTTGAAATGGATCTATTAATGATTGATCATACTATTTTAATTCCATTTAATTATACAATTATCTACTGAACAGTTAATCTTTTTCCTTATAATATGGTATATTTGGCTGAATGCCTTGATAAAGTCTAGATAAACCATGTTCATATCAGTCCACTATCTACTATTCCATTTTCTCATCTGTGAAATGAGGATAATAAAAGCACATAACTCAGGGAACTGTTGAAAGATTCAAATATTTGTGAAGCAATTTGCAAATATTAAAGCACCATATAAGTTTTAGTTTATTATTATTATTATTTTATTTGTTTCATAATACTTTCAGAAAAGATTTGTTTGACATGACAATTTCACAAATACATTCCAGAATTGGCCTAAGAATACAAATCAAGCTCACTGGTCTAAAGTTTGCCAGCTCTCATTCTTCTCCTTTTTTGAAAACTAGAGCAAAAATATACTTCTTGAGTCCTGAGGTACCTCTTCTGTTTTCTGTAATCTTTGCCATATCCTTGATGGCGCTGCAGCCATGCCTCCCTTTTCTCAGAATCTGATTGTGTAGTTAATGTGTCTAGCTGACTTGAATTCATCAAGGACAACAAATTATTAACTCTCTAGCTCTTTAATTATTTTCCTTATCACCTCATTATTGAATTATATTCCCATTTTTCCCCAGGTCGAATGTAATTCTCTTGGTCAGAGAAAATAAAAACAAGATAAGTAATAAACAACCAACCCTTTTCTTCTTTTTAAGTTATCACTATTGCATCCACTCCATACAGTTTCTCAACTTTTGACCCCAAACGAAGCTTAAAACAATGAAACTGGTACAGCATTTTTATGGTAGTCTTTGCTCCTTTTCACTTTTGGTATTCCTAATGTTTTTCTTACAGGATGGTGATATGATTTTGTAATCATCCTCCCTTACCTTCCCTTGCAACATTTTTGGCTCTATCCTTTCTGTTCTATTAGAAGTGTCTCTTTTATTCTATATTGGATATAACGTATATTAGCCGAATCAGGGAAATTCACCGCCCCCTACACAAGTTAGAATAAGATTTTGTTTCCCTTACATCTTTCTGGAATGCTGAAATTAGCTGGAATTAGTTATTCAAGGCCCACCAATGAGGTTACTCCTTTAAATTATATCAGAAAAAACATGTGCTTTAACTTCACAGAGATATCATGGGATGTCACCATGTTGTTAACTCATTAATACCTCATTAATTTTTGCTTTTAGGGACTATTCATTTATAGGAGTGGGAACCAAACCCCCTTTCATTACACTTATCTTTTCTTTTTTAGTGAGTTATTTTTGTTTTATTTTGTATTTTTTTTTAGATTTTATGTAAGTACAATTTTAACCATACTATGTTTATATTCTTAGTCTTTACTTTTGGAGAATTTTCTATCCTTTCATGAAAAATTTCAAACTATTTCCACTATTAAACTTTTTAAGCCAACAATAATGAAAATTCAGTAGATTTCATCACTTTTAGGACTCTATATTCATACATTAGACATTTATAGAGATGTCAACACTTCTGAATACAATTTCCTTTAGGAAAAGTAATATGAATTCCAAATAAAATAGCACCTTTGCAATTAATATAATTTAAAGGGGCTAGAACCAAGATGGCAGAGAAAAATCAGGAACCTTCCTGATATCTACCAAATTAACCTTAAAGTATTAGTAGGTTAAATAGTAAAGAAAGCACAAAAATCCACTGAAGAAAATAACTTCTTAAAAAAGAATTGGCCAACTGAGAATAGGAATAAGAAAATAAATCATTCCCTAACTAATAAATGGTCAAATGATTTTAACAGGCAGTTTTCTAATTTCTTAGGTAATCAAAGCTATCAAACCTCAGGAGAAAAATGCTCTTAAATCACTATTGATTACATTAAATGAAAATTAAAAAAACCCTTAGGTATCACTATGCAAAATGTTGGAAGGGACATGCTAAATTTGAGATACTAATGCATTATTGGGGGAGTTGTGAACCATTCTGGAGAAAAATGTGGAACTATGCCCACAGGTTTTAAAATTGTGATCCAGTAACACCACTTACCCTCTAAAGGAGGAAGAGAATTCAAGACTTTTTTTTTAGTGCTAAAATTGTTTTACAAATAATGGGAAAATATTTTATAAAAGCCAATGATCAAAACCCCAATCATCACTTATTGAGCATGTTGTAGTTTTTCATATGCTGGGCACAGAGTAAACAACTTTAAATAAATTTTCACTAAAAATATTTAGATATCATGGAATAGATATAACATTTCATTTCTACTTTCTTGGCATGACTTTTTAGTGTTACTGGATGACAAAAAGTCTCATTAGGACATAACTTTCTAACCTAATGATCATGTATTGTTTGCTTCAATAAGGGCAGTTTTGAAAGTTTTCACAAAGAAAGGAACAAACTTAGGGAAGAAAACAAGAAAAAAATTAAAACAGGAAAGAATTTAAAAAGCAGTAAGGGAGGCACACAAGAAGGAAAATAAGAATATTTCAATGGCAAATACAAGTCTTCACTTTTCAAAATCTGAAATTAATGCCTAGTCTTACTTACACTTACAAGGAAAATGCAAGTAATGCAGAAGTTTGACTAGGTTCTTAGTTTTCTGTCAGTTGGAAGGTATCTTGAAGTTTATTTGGTCACCTACCAAGGGTGTGTCTCCTTAGAGGGAAAAAGTTGATTTTTTTTATTTTTCTTTTTTTTTTCTCTCTTGGCTTCTTGTGGACAATTATATCAATGGCAAATCTAAAATAGGATGAATTTTAAATATAGGGTATTGGTTTAGTAACATGATTTTGCTCAGACTTTTAGGTCAGGTCTAATATGATCAGACATATTTCAGGAGGATTCTTTTAAATCAGAAGTTAGAACAGCTGGATATTCTCACTCGAGAGGATTTCTTTAGAGAAATATAAGTACATCTTAATTTTCTTTTCCTCTAAAGGGTTTTTCTGTTATTTGAATTTTGATGTAGAACAATATAATTCTGTTTAATGTGTAAACACAAATGCATTTGATGTCCTATAGGCATCTGTGAATAGAAGAATTGCTTTCCTAAGCAGTATACAAAGACTGAGGTCTAACCTGAACCTACATCTGACTTGAAATTTTAGGACTTGACTTACTCACCCTCCATAGAAATACTTAATCATTCCAGAGCCCCACTTAGATGTAATTTGTAAGTTATAATAGCAGACTGTTGTAGGTATTTCTGAACTTCATCAACTGAACATGGTTTTATGCTAGTGTAACTGTGTGATTGAACACTTTAAGAGGGCTAATGGTAAGCTAAACCACTTAACCACTGAAAATGATTCATTTGTATAAAAAGATTTTTTATGTCCTATCTCCATTTCATTAATTTTTTTTTCTTAATGTTCTTTTCTTAGAGGTTAGGGAAGTGGGGTCATGCATAATGTACTCATTTCCTCTTCTGTTAAAACACACACACAAAATGTACTTAAGGTAAATGATAAATGATAATTAAATACAAAACATGTATTGAGTAAAAATTGAATATCTTTATAGATAGTCTAAAAATACAGTCATGGTCATTAAACATGTTTAAACAAATGAAATTGTGATATGAAACCTGAAAGAACAACTGATCACTTTCTAATTTTAGTACATGATATTCTAATAATGTTTTTTGATTTTTGATTACTTACACCTTCTAGAATGAGTCATATAATTTATAGTAATGGAGAATAATTAGAAACTACAAATATAAATTCATTAACATACTGTACAGGGTAGGCATACCTAAACATAGCCCTTAGATTCATATAGGTAGCATGAAGGGGAAGAACTATCTCAAATCTTTGTAGAGCAACTCAGTGGCAGGTATCCCATCCCAGTATCCCTGATATTAGGAGTTTGAAATGGTTAGAACCCTTACTAATTCTAAACAAGTCCAGAAGAGTGTTTTTAGATAAAATGGAATTCTAAGTCTGGAGCTGCCTCAGCAATTCATTCTTGCATACCATGTTAGCAATTTGTTTATACAGTCTATGAGGATAAATGAGGGGATCCTACTAAGTTAAAGCAGAAATCTCTACAAATCTGAAAGTATGAAATATATTTTTAAACCTGTCTATATAAAGACATTCTTCTCTAGACTCATTGAAAGCACTTTATGAACAATTCCAGTGGCAATTGCCACTCCCACTCCAATTTTCTAGACTTATTTGCAAGATGGGAAAATTGAAAATAGAATTAGTACTGCCAGGAAGAATGAAGAGTGGAAAATAGAGCAAAACAATGGCAAAATAACAACAATAATAATAAATGTTAAAAAGGAATTGAGATAACTAGTTTAAACTTCTTCGACTAATGTTGTAGAAGACTCATATGAAACAAACAAAAAAAAAGTGAAAAATACTTTAATCTGCATTTAGACACCCTCAGTTTTTTCTCTGGAGTAAGACAATATTTTTCATCATGAGTCCTTTGGAATTTTCTTGGATCATTGTATTGCTGAGAATAGCAAAGTTATTCACAGCTAATACAATATGGTAGTTACCTGTCTACGCTGTTGTCTCAGTTCTGCTTACTTCATTTTATATCAGTTTAGGTAAGTCTTTTCAGGTTTTTCTGAAATCATCCTGTTTCTCATTTCTTATAGACCAATAGTATTCTTTATAGTTTTAAACCACACTTTATTTAGCCATACACCAATTAATAATCATCCCTCTGATTTCTACTTCTTTGACACTACAAAAACTTCTGCTATAAATATTTTTTACACATAGGTCCTTTCCCTTCCAGTTCAATTAAAAAATCTCCTTGGGACACAGACCTAGTGGTATTATTGAATTAAAATATATGCACAGTTTTATAGTCTTCTGAGTATAGTTTCAAATTGTTCTCTAAAATGGCTGGATAAATTTGCAACTCCACCAAGTTATTCCCATTAATTTTAAAACTCAAAGGAAATGTAGGATTACCTAAAAATAAAATATATACAAAGTAACAGAATGCCAAATAGGGATATTACACAATTTTATTCCAGAAAAAGAAACACTCCTGGTCCCAATTGAATTATAGGAGCAATGTAACAAATGTCTTTGAGACCAATATGATCCTAAAGCATAAACCAATGTAGACTAAAGAAAAGGACAATGGACTAATTGATAATTCATAATTTAAAATTTCAAAATAAAATTTTCTCATTATATTAATGTATCCAAGAAATAATTTATTCTAAGTTGGATTTTTACCAGTGATGCAAAACCTTATCAAGAATTAAAAAAGGTAATCTGAGTGGGTCCATGAAGGCAATTTGGGTGTGAGGAAGGATAAAGGGGATATAAAGTGTTTATAAGGTGATTGGAGGAGGAATGAAGGTATGGGAAGGTATGTAGGAGATAAAGGAAATGGGGTATGTAGGAGAGGCAGCTCAAACAGGTTTATTCCCAGAGGCTTGAGACAGAGGATACAGGGAGGAAACCAGGGCCAGTAAGAAACCTTTCGGTTTGGCTGGAGGGTTTCTCTTGTTAGTTTCTAAAGTCTCTTGTGGGAGGAGTCAGGAGGGCCCCTCCCTGCCAGTCAAACTGATGGCTGGAGGAAGCCTGGGGGAGGTACTTCCTACCAATATGGATGCCCCCAGCTCCCCTCAAGGAAATAGAAGAAAAATGATTCCTTCCCCTTGAGCCCTTGTCTTAATTTTTGACACAATGATTCACCAGTGGGTTTGAATAGATAAAAAGGGGTTTTATTAATACCAGAGTCAGTCAGAAGGGGGAGGGGGTTCAGGATTTTCTAACTGCTGCTAGGGAGAGGGGTGAGGGTGGGGGATGGGTCGCGGAGAGGTTTAGACAGAGAGAGAGAGAGAGATGGGGTGTCCCAGTCAGGAAGATTTGACTGCCTTTTAAGTAAAGTCTTTATCAAATCATGGGGTAACTTATTTGAGGATACTCTACTAGCCTATAGAAACTAAAACCCACAATGTCTAATCACCAAGCCCTCCCCTCCACCAAGACCCAAAGGAAAATCAGGGAAGGGGAGGGATGGAGATGGAGAGCAGGGAGAGGTCCAGAGAAATGAGATAGATCCAAATTCCCCCAAGACAAAATTAAGCCCAGGCCAAAGCCGAAGCAGTTAGGCCAAAGCCAACAGGTTAAGCCAAAGCCAAAGCCTCCAGCCACAGTGGAAGCCAGAAGGCAAAAACCCTGTCAGTTGGAACTTCACCTCTATTTATAGTTTCATGTTCCAACTGACTTTCTGAAGATTCTAAGTTGTTTAACTGACTTTTTGTGACCGTTAGAAATTACAGAAGCAAAAATTTCTGTTAGCCACCTCGCATTACAAAAAGATGATTCAACATAAAAGAAGTAAATGTAAATATATTTTAAAAATATACATTTTTGCTAAAAATCCTCAGAAGCAATTCTGAAATCTGATGAGGTCTGTGAAATCATAATAATGAACATTTAAATAGTGCTTTAAGTTTTGCCAGTGTACTTCCTTTTTTAATGTCGTTTGATCATCAAAACAATACCATGAGGATGGTGCTAGTAATCACTAGCATTAATTTATTTTTCTAAAGGTATTTTACTTTCCTAGTTGCATGCAATAACAATTTTCAATCTATATTTTCTGAAACTATAAGATCCAAACTGTCAACCTCCCTCATTCTCTCACTCCTCCTAGAGATAGTAAGCAATTAGATCAGGTATTATCATGTAAAACACACTTCCATATTGGACATTGTTGTAAGAGAATACTCACATAAAACCAAGACACCAAAATAAAAACACAAACTAAACAGAAAAATAATATTCTTTGATGTGTATTCCCCCAACAGTTTCTATTCTATAGGGGCACAAGACACATTGTATTTTATTAATACTAAAATTAGTTCTACTAAAAAATCACAGAGTATATATGTGTGTACATGTATATGAATCTACATATACACATATGTACATATATACACAAGTATATATAAATATATATGCATACACACAGAGGTGCACAAGGGGATTACTGGCAGATTTGCACTAGTCTGATTTTCTCATTGACCACAGTTAGGTATTAAATTTAAGAGTATTTTGTAGGGCATCTCTTTTGAAATCCAACTATTGCATTCTAAAAAAATTGCATTTTAACCTCCCAAACCCCACTCTAGATAACATTCTTTATTATTAAGTTCTTCACAGTTATCCTGGATCATTGTATTAGTGAGAGGCACTAAGTCTTTCACCATTGAACATTTTATAATATTGCTGTTACCATTTGCAATGTTCTCCCGATTCTGCTTATTTCACCCTGCATCTGTTCATGTAGGTCTTTCCAGCATTTTCATAAATTATCTTGATCATCATTTCTTATAGCAGAATAGTATTCCATCACTATCATATACCACAATTTGTTCACCCATTCCCCAATCGATGAATATCCCTGCAATTTCCAAATGTTTGCTATTATAAAAAGAACTTCAATAAATACTTTTGTAGGGGGCAGCTGGGTAACTCAGTGGATTGAGAGTCAGTCCTAGAGACAGGAGGTCCTAGGTTCAAATCCAACCTCAGACACTTCCCAGCTGTGTGACCCTGGGCAAGTCACTTGACCACCATTGTCCACCCTTACCACTCTTCCACCTATGAGCCAAATACACAGAAGTTAAGGGTTTTACAAAAAAGATAACAAAATAAATACTTTTGTACAAATAGGTCCTTTGACACTCAGTTTTTTAAATCTCTTTGGGATATAGTCCTAGTAGGGGTATTGCAGTATCAAAGGGTATACACAGTTTTATAGTCCACTTGGCATAGTTCCAAACTGCCCTCCAGAATGTTTGGATAAGTTTGCAGCCCAAACAATGCTTAAGATTCTCAATTTTGCCATCTCCTCTTCAACATTTATTATTTTCCTTTACTGTAATAATGGCCAACTTGATAGGTGTCAGTGGTACCCCAGAGATGTTTAAATTTGCATTTCTCTTATCAAGATTGATTTATAAATTTTTTTCATGTGATTATTAATACCTTTGGTTTCTTTATCTGAAAAGTACTTTTATATATCCTGATGATTTTTCAATTGCCAAAATGACTTGTATTCTTATAAATTTGATTTCTCTGTATCTTTGAAAAGTGATAGTTATAGAAATTTTATGTAAAATTTGTTCCCATTTTATTGTTTCCCTTCAAATCTTGTTAAGGCAACATTCATTTTATATCTCACATTGTCCTCTAGTTTAATCATAAATTCTTCCCTTCTATATACATCTGCACCCTTACCACTCCTGGGCTAAGGACGGTCCCTAGCCCGGATGAAAAAGGAGGAGGGTTGGGCGTGGGGCTAGCAACCCCACCCTGTAAAAACTACATCTGCTAAAGAAACTGCAACCTAAAGTAGGGGCAGCTGGGCTAGCTCAGTGGATTGAGAGCCAGGCCTAGAGACGAAAGGTCCTAAGTTCAAATCTGGCCTCAGACACTTCCCAGCTGGGTGACCCTGAGCGACTGCGTGACCCATTGCCTACTGGTTGTGGCCCTATGCTCCTAGAAAGGAGTCCCAGGATAAAAAAATATATATATATATATACATCTGACAGGCAAACTGTTCTATGTTCCCCTAATTTACTTATGGTACCAATCTTTATATCTAAATCATATATGTATTTTTGAATTATATTTGTAAAGGATGGGAGATGTTGGTCAATACTTAGTTTTGGTCATACTGTTTTTCAGTTTTTTCAGCAGTTTTAACAAATAGTGAGTTTTTCCCACAAAAGCTGAATCTTTTCAGTTTGTCAAATCCAAAAGACTCTTCTGTGGACTCTTCATTGTCATTCTCTTTAATAAAATTATTGATTTTTTTCTAAAATTTGTCCATTGACCTACCCTTTTTTATAATTAAATTATTTAGTTTCAATTAATTTTTAAATTGTCTTTCCATTCAACCTTATTGATGATCATTTTTATTGTGACAAGGATGCATTATTTCTGCTTTTTTGAATTTGGTTATGAAGTTTTTATGTCTTAATACATGTTCAGTTTTTGAATATGTGCCATGTACTGCTGAAGAGAAGGAATATTCTTTTCTATTCCCAATTAATTTTCTCCAAAGATCTTTTAAATCTATTTTTTCTAAAATGTAAATCACTTCCTTGCTTATTTCTTATTTATTTTTTGGTTAGATTTATCTACTTCTGAGAGGGAGATATTGAGGTCCTTCACTAGTATACTTTTACTATTTCCTCCTGAAGCTTATTTAATTTCTCCTTTAAAAATTTGGAGGCTATACTATTTGGTGTGTATGTGTTTAGATTTGATATTACCTCATTGTCTATGATACTTTTCATCAAAATGTAATTTCTTTCCTTATCTCCTTTAAATAGATGTATTTTTACTAAAATCCTGTTTGCTACATCTGATTTTTTCTTCTTTTACTTTAGTTGAAGTACAAGAAATTCTGCTCCAGCCCTCTACTTTTACTCTCTCTGTCTCCTTGCCTCAAATATGTTTCTTATAAAAAACATATAGGCTTTTTGTATTGAATCCATTCTACTCTCTGCTTCTGTTTTGTTGGAGAATTCATCTCATACATAGTTACACATATCATTATGAACTGTGTATTCCTCTCCATTTTATTTTCCCAATTTGATTTTTCTTGTTTACTCTGATACTCCTGATAAGTGTTTTGCTCCTAATCAACCTCCCACTTCCCTTCCCTTCTATTACCCCTCTTTGTATTATTGCCCTCCTATTTTTCTAGAGGATAAGATAGGATTCTATACTCAAATGAGATACTTGTTATTCCCTTTTTGAGCCAATTCCAATGAATAAGCATTGCCTGTCACCTCCCTCATCCTTCCCTCCACTATAACAATTTTTTTCACACCTCTTTAGGTGAGATAATTTACCCTGTTTTGTCCCTTTCCTTTTCTCTCAGTCCCTTTTTATTTTTTAAAAATCATGGCGTTCTAATCACTTTACTACCACACTCTCTGTCTATTTATATGCCTTCTAAATGCTCTAATAATGAAAAAAATAGAAATATCATATTTCCATGTAGTAATATAAACAGTTTGACCTTTACTGAATCCCTTAACTATTCTCTTTTGTGTTTACATTTTTATGTTTAACTTGAATCTTGTATTTGGACATCAAATTTTTCTACTGCTAAATCAGACTCTACTAGGGACTGTTAAAGGTTTGCAGTGTTCAAAGCAATGTGAGCTACCTTGGGCTGGGGCTTAGGGTCTTACCTTAGGCTTAGGCAGGTGCTGCAGAACTCATTCTGGTTTAGATTTAGATCTAGTCTTTTCATAAGAAATACTTGGAATTCTATTTTATTAAATGAGCATTTCCCCCAAAAAATATACTCAATTTTGCTGAGTAGGTCGTTCATGATTATAAACTATTTTCTTTGCTTTCCGGAATATCAAATCTCAAGTTTTCTGATCCTTTAATGCAGAAGCTACTAAGTCCTGTGCAGTCCTAATTGAGACTTCATGATATTTTAATGGTTTCTTTCTGCCTGGTTGCAGTATTTTCTTTTGTTCTTGGAGTTCCTGAATTTAGCTCTAATATTTCTGAGAATTGTCATTTTGGTATTCATTTTAGCAGGTGATCAGTAGATTCTTTCAATTTCTATTTTACCTTCTTGTTCAAAAAATATAAGGGCAGTTTTCTTGGATGATATTTTTGTAATGTGATATCTAGGCTTTAATTTTTTGGGGGGATCATACATTCAAGGCAATCCAATAATTCTTAAATTGTCTCTCTTGGATCTTTTTTCCAGGTCAGTTATTTTTCCAATGAGATATTTCATTTTTTTCATTCTTTTTAATTTTGTTTTATTGCTTCTTGATTTCTTGTGAAGTCATTAGTTTCTACTTACCCAATCCTAATTTTTAGTGAATTATTTTCTTCTCTTAGCTTTTGAAACTCCTTTTCCATTTGTCCATTCCTACTTTTTAAGAAATCATTTTATTTTTTTTAAACCCTTAACTTCTGTGTATTGGCTCCTAGGTGGAAGAGTGGTAAGGGTGGGCAATGGGGGTCAAGTGACTTGCCCAGGGTCACATAGCTGGGAAGTGTCTGAGGCCTGATTTGAACCTAGGACCTCCCTTCTCTAGGCCTGACTCTTAATCCACTGAGCTACCCAGCTGCCTCCAAGAAATTCTTTTCTTGACTGGACTTTTGTACCTTTTTTTTCTAGTTGGCCAATTCCTTTTAAGATGTTATTTTCTTCTTGTATGCCTTTTGTTTCTCTTCCTCATTTTTCCTCTGCTTCTCTTCTTTGATTTTCAAATTTTTAAAGCTCTTCCAGAACCTGATACCAATTCTCATTTTTCTTTGAAGTTTTGTGTGCATCTGTGTTTTCTTGTTCTTCTTTGTCTACATAATAAATTTTTTATGTTTAGGCTTTTGATGTTCACTCATTTTCTGGCCTTTTTATCAGCTTTTATTTTCATCTTAAAGTTGGGCTCTGTCTCATAGCATTCTCTTAATTTTAAATTAATTAATTAATCAATTAATTAAACTCAAACATTTTTTCTTGCTGCCAACCTCAGCTCTAGCTCTGGGATTCTAAAAAAATCAGTTCTTCCAAGATGGTGTGATGACCTGTGGTCTGGGAGCTGTGAAAGTCACCTCTCACATTGCTGATTTAGTCTTCCCTACCCCTGAAGCACTGTGAGCTACTTTGTGCTAGGGTTCAGGGTCTCACCTTACATCTGGGCAGAGGCTACCAGCCTCATTTTGGGCTTAAACTCCCCAGGCATACCTCAAACTACATGCACCGAGATTGTGTACCTTATTGCAGGCTTGAGCATAGGCTTTGGGTCTTCCTTAGGTTTTTACCAGCTAGATGCACCATGTATTTTTCTGTGCTGTGGCCTCACTGGCTTGGCCAGGCAGTCTAGGCTTCACTCTGGATTTGCATTGAATAGGTGCACTGTAGATTGCTCTTTGCTAGGATAGGGGGCCCCACTATAGGCTTTTGCAGTAGGGATTGGGACTTCAAGGGGTGCAAGGGGGTACTCTGATGTTGGATTAGGCAAGGTCTTAGGGTTTTGAAGTTGATTTGGGGCAGGTTCAGAACCTGGAGCAGCAGAGGTGGGTGGGAAGGCCTCACTCTTGACTTCCACCAATATTCCATGGATAAGCCTTCCTTACTTTGAGTTCTGTGAGGCCTTACTGTGAGTTGAGTTCCCCTCTTACTCCAATGAACCAGACCTTCCCTGCCTACCTTCCATGTTGTTTTCTGCAGAATACTTGCTTCACTCTGTCTCCTTGTTTGTTCTATATTCATCATTTCTATATTCATCCAATATTCACTCTGAAGAATTATTTTAAGGTTGATTGGCAAGGATTCTCAGAGGTTTGAAATTTCTGTGACTCTACTCTGCCATCGTGGCCCTGCTTTTAATTGTTAGCATTCGTAAAAGATTTTGTTCTACTTTGTGCTGCACACAGTGCCAAGTTTTTTATGAATACAATTTCATTTGATCTTCATGGTAGGTGCTATTACTGTCCCCATTTTACAGTTGAAGAAACTGAGGCAATTAATTTAAGTCATTTAGGTTCACATAGCTACTTAGTATCTTGAACCAAATTTGAACTCAGATCTTCCTGACTACATACTCAACTTTACTTCTCTATTTACTAAGCCACCTATGCATCCCATTTTAAGGATTAAGAAAATAAACCTGAAAGTTATTATTTGACTTTTGGAGATCCACACAGCTATGAAGTGTCTATGGAAGAATTTAAACCCAAGGCTTTTGATTCTTAAGTCCAGTTCTGAATCCTTAAAGGAAGTGTATGTGGAAATGATTTGGCTCTCAAAATAGTCAATAGTATGGCACACATAAGGTAGAAGAGTAGAATAAAAAAATACTATGCACATTTCAGTATCTAATATCATGTCAAAATAGAAGCATCAAATAGATTAGTTATATGCATTTGGTTTTAGAAACAGAATGTTTTTGATGATAGTTCAGGACTTGCTTCTACTCAGAAGAAATCAAGGAAGGATTAGCCTTAGAAATCCTGAATTTAGTAATTTTTTTCATTATATTTAAGAAAATTGTAGAAACTCTGAAATATATATAGTTGCAGGTTGTGATTATTTTACATCTACCCAATACTTAGAAAGACATGACTTGGAAGGTAAATTCAGAACATCAGAAGCACCCTGTCATCCATAGATATACAGATGTTGAATCCCCACACTAAATTTAAGATATATCAAAATTTATTTTAAAATATATTGGTAAGTGAACCAATAAATGTTACTGGTAGCAGAATCTCATCACAGTCCAAACGAATGATTACCCTCAAAATAATGATTCATAGAAACTTAAGAATAATATTTTAAATTTAAATTTTACTCTTCAACTAACATTGAAGGAAAAGTTCTAAAAACATGGAAACAGTAGATGATTCAAAAATCAAGTAAGAATGGTTATTTGCTATTAGATGCTTTAAGTGAGTTAACAAAAGATGAGTTCATATCCTACTGACTTCAGGAAAAGGCAAAATTTAATTTTATAATGCAAAACTCAACACAATGTCATGTGTATTAGAAAGTTAGCAAAATAGGTTCTTTTCCCAGGATCATTTCTACCTCAGTTTCATTGAAGATAAATATGATTTTTCAATAATGATCATTTATTTCTAAAAAGTTTTTTTTATTTTGTTAAAGTGCTTTCATGAAAACTTGTTAGGTGTCTACCATAATGCGCCATTGTATATTTGGTATTTCCTAATATTCTTTTAACATGAAATGACAGTCATCATCTTTGTGAAATTTTCAAATACGATTGTTCCAACTAAATGGAATACTATATATTATACATAATATATTACAAGTACATATACATATATATATATACTCTACATACATATATATACATGTGTATATATGTATGTAGAGTATATATATATATATGTATATATATATATGTACATACACTCATTTGCTTTCTTGAGTGAACACAAAGTAGAGAATGCAAGACCTTGACTTCACATTGTGATAAGGTCATGGAAATAGTGTAGAGATAAATTGAGTTCCATATTTATAATGGTTAATGGATTCATGAAAGGCGTTATAGAAATATAGATAGTCAAGATGTGGTTGCCACATATCTCTCTTCTGTTATAGGAAATGCTTTTATACCATTTCTAATTTCTTTCTTGGTCTCAATGACAAGTAGACCATGAGGTATTCCGCCCCCTAAACTGAAATGCTGACTGAAATATGAGAGGTTGCAAATTTATAAGTGAATTCAACTTGACTTCAAAGCTACAAAATCAACAAAGCAAGTCCACCTCCATCAATTGTACAATGTTTTTTTGCATGTGTGATTCCTTCTGAAAACCTGTCAGAAAGACTTGGAAATTTTGTTTTCATCATGATTCAGAAATGATTAGGAATGCAGGAGAAAGTACATTGATAGCAATGATGAATTAATGGACTGTCACGAAGGTATTCTACCTTGAAAAGGCTTTAAGAGTATTTCTTAGATATTTGATTACCCAAGAAAAATGCAGGCAAAGCTCAGTCTCCAATGGTGTCTGTCAGGCTTTCTTTTTTCCTTCAGCATAAAAGTTTTAGGATATTCTTGTGGCCTAGCTCTGGAAAACTAGAGTCAACTGAATTCAAGTGAAATAATTCCTATACATAACATAAACTATTTACATATTTGAGTACCTCATATTTTTTAGGTCTATAATATGTGCAGATCTCAGTTATCTCCTTCTGAGGCAATTCACTATAGCAATAAAGATCAATAACAATTTAAAAAAATATAATCCTAGTAAGTGGTCAGAGGCAAGGAGAAATTAACTGATTTGTCTGATGTCAAATAATTAATATGTCCGAGATTGTCTTTGAACTAGGTCTTCATGGTTCTGAAGCTGGCTCTTTGTCAAATATTTTCTGTAATTTCTCAAGTCTACATCATATTCACAGGACATTATCCTATACTTTCTATTATAAGGAACTTGCTAACTAACGAAGCACTAAAACGCAAACACAAATAGCTCCAGCATGTGATAATAACATATCAGACAAGTACAATACGTTTGTCTGAGTGGAAGGTCAATATCAATTGTAAAGGATTAGAAAAGATTCCTGAGAGAGATCAGATTTTAATTCAGCCTATAAGGTTTTGATTGAGGTACCATGAAGTGTTCTATATTCTGTGAATCATATCCTAGTTTTTATATGAAGTATTGATATCATTAATATGTATAAGTAGTATTTGTTCTATGGATCCTCCAATGAATTAGAAGGCATCAGCCTTTATAAACAGGTACCCCTTTTGCTACATCCCACTATTTCATAGCAAAGTTCCAAAATTCTTTTAGAGAGCTTTCACAACTAAAATAGTTTAAAAACAATATTGACTTCATAAAAAGCTCCAAAATGGGAGATTTAGTTAATACAAATATTGAATGATTTTAAAGGTCACTGAAAAAGAAAAATCAAGTAATGAGGTAGAGAGTAATGATGGGGGGCAGTTCTCATGATATGAAAACAATATTAGTTTTCAAGAACAGCAAGTCCACATAGGTTGATGGGGATATTATTATGGATATAGAGGCTAAATAATCACCCTAGTGCAACTATAAATAATATGGAAATAAATCTTGATCAATGATATATGTAAAACCCAGTGGAATTGCGTGTCCTCTATGAAGGAGAGGAGTTTGGGGAGAGGGAAAGAACATGAATCATGTAACCATAGGAAAATATTCTAAACAAAATAAAAGAATAAACCAAAAAAAAAAAAAAAAAGAATATCAAGTCCAAAGCAAAGAAGATAAAAAATGTTCAATGGAAGACTATTACCACTTTCCATCAACTTTCCAGGTCGTCATTAGCAAAGTAGCTGAGAGATTATATGTGTCTTGTGTACAAATTGTTCTGGGAACTGATATGAAATCAGCACTTCTTCCATACTTTTAGCTACTTCTTTGTGGCGAGAACTTCAAGGAAATTCCTTGACTGACTAGCCAAAATATTCATATCCTCAGAGTCCTGTGATGAAGATAATATCAAAATCCAGTGATTTCAGAGGCTTCTACTGAGGTAACTACCTCTTATATTTCTAGGTTTTGTATAAAAAATCATCCAGAAACTTAAGATTAGCATCAAATAATCTAAGATATCTACTCATTTCAAGTGAATTATCATTCACTGTGATCAGAAAAATCCAACTTTCTACTCCATATCATTCAAAAGTAAAGTCCCTCATTCTTTTTAAACCATTTCTAGGAAGAAAATATAAGAGATATTCTGAAAATATGGTGATAAAATAGATCTTAATGATTTCCTGCTTTATATAAAACCTGAAAGAGTTGAAACTTTGAGGTCTGGAAATCTCAAAGAGTGAAATAAAGAGCTGGAGTAAACTGGCACTTTATCTAACATGTTTCACTGTTAGGGAGATTCACTTGAAGTCCATATCAAAGAAACTGTCATACTGTACTGTTCTTCCTTTCTTTGATTTAGCATTGATTTATCAAAGACAGCCTTTGAGTGGTGCTACAATCTATCTACTAAACATTTAAAAGTCAATTTCATCTTTCAATGATATTAGTTTTCTGAGGATGATATGAAAAATGGAAAACTCAATGAATATACTTGTAATGAATTACATTAAAAAATCAAGGGATGAAAAAGAGTATTGCACTGAGGGAAAAGAAAGGTAAAATGGTATGTGGAGATTAAAATTAATATGCAAAATACTAAATGTTATGCTTATGAATACTTTATTAATAATAAACTAACAGAGACGTAACTAAAAGGTTACTAACCAGTCCGCTCCCAGTAACAAAAGAGAGGGAGGAGTTACAGTCAAATATAAAGCAGTAACATGACCATACAAATGTGTAGACACAGGAGAGATTAAAGGGAATTTTGGGAAAACTAAGGGCTTCTGGGGGATGAAATCCAAGGTTCAAAGTCTCCATTTATACAGGTGTAAATTATATCACCTAAAGAAATGTGGAAAAAATACTATTACAATGGAGGGGAGGATGAGGATGGTGAATGGGCAGTGCTTAATCCATACTCTCATCAGTTTAGCTCAGAAAGTGAATAACAACGAAACTCATTGGGGTATAAAATCCTATATAAA
The DNA here is from genome assembly GCF_016433145.1 of Gracilinanus agilis. Lineage (NCBI taxonomy): Eukaryota > Metazoa > Chordata > Mammalia > Didelphimorphia > Didelphidae > Gracilinanus > Gracilinanus agilis. The sequence goes on from NC_058135.1 coordinate 25,177,021, forward strand.
CCTATAAAGAAGTAGGAGGGGAGTAAGAAGGATGGTGGAGAGTGGAGTAATATAAGTGAAAGGGAATTGGGAGGATGATTAAAAGTAAAACACCTATGTGGAGAGGCAGAGGAGAAAACAAAATTTACTGTAATGCACAGATCGTAATCATACCTATGAATGTAAATGGGATTACCTCACCCATAAGATGTAAGTGGATAATGGAATTGATTAAAAACCTGAATACTATGATATGTTCTTTATAAGAAACATTTGAGACAGGTAGACACACACACAGTAAACATAAGGAGATAGAGCAGAATTTATTGGGCTTCAACTGAGATAAAAAAAAAAGCTGGAATAGCAATCATGATCTCAGACAAAACTAAAGAAAAATATATACAATTGAAAGAGACAAGGAAGGAAATTACATCTTCCTAAAAGGTAGTATAGGCAATGAAGTAATATCAATACTTAATATATATGTACCAATTGGTATAGCCTCCAAATGTTTAAAGGAGAAACAAAAGGAGGTTAAGGAGGAAATAGAAAGTAAAACTGCACTGGTAGGAGACTCAGAACTGGATAAATCTACCCAAAAAATAAACCAAAAAAATAAATAAGAAAGAAGTAAAGGAAGTGAATGAAATTGTTGAAAAGTTAAGATTTAGTAAATTTGTAATTTTAGTAAATTTAGTAAAATTGGAGAAAACTGAATGAGGATAAAAAAGAATATAACTTTTATATAGTTTTAATCATTAAAAGAATATGATACTAGCTAAGAAGTAGAATGGTTGATCAATGGAATAGAGTTGGGGTAAATGACCGTAACAATCCAGTTTTTGATAAACCCAAAGTCCTAGCTTTTGGGATAAGTACTCACCATTTGACAAAAAATGCTGGCCAAACAGTATGGCAAAAATTAGGTATAGAGGTTTCCAGAAAGATGGCAGCTTAAACGGAGCGAATCTTAAAACCTCCACACCCTTACACACCAAGATAGAAAACAATGCACTTCTAGAAGAAGGAGAACCAAACCTAATAATGGAACAGAGCAGGGGGAACCCTATTGCAGCACAACTAATGAGGTACACCAAGAAAAAGGCTTCAATTCATGAACTGTCCAGGATGTAGAAAGGGAATCCCAGGACACCTCCTCCATGTGCTGTGTAGAGTCTCCAGCAGCCCCAGAAATCTCAGGGTGGGTGGAGGTACCTGATCAGAGAGAGAGGACCTTGCTAGCACCTGACATTGGGAGTTAAACACAGGCACTGGAGAGGTGAATGGAGAAGAAAACCAGAGAAACACAGCAAAAACCCTCTGAAGAAGGTGGCACCAAACCCAAGTTTTTCTTTTGTTTGTTTGTTTTTCCTCCTCTGGAGGTTTTAGCCTCAGGGCACATTAAACAGTAAGATTAATCCAATCAATACAGGATTAATACCAACAATTAGACAGACAAGACAGATATCAAGGAGCACCAATCAGGATCACACAGGATCTGGCAGCCTTACACTAAAAGACCATAAGGCTTGGAATATGATATTCAGAAAGGCAAGAGAACTTGGTCTACAACAAAGGATCACCTACCCATGAAAACTGACTATATACTTCCAGGGGAAAAGTTTGGGCATTCAACAAGACAGAAGATTTCCAAGTATTTGCACAGAAAAGACTAGGACTAAATGGAAAGTTCCATATCGAACCACAAAAATCAAGAGAAACATGAAAAGGTAAATAAGAAACAGAAGGGAAAGAAAGAAAACATTTCTAAAATTTGCCTCTTTAAGGGCTTCAATAAGATCTAATTGTTCATATTTCTATGTGGAGAAATGATAAGTATAATTCTCTGTAGTGAACTCTATTCACTATTATAGTAATTAGAAAAATTATTCATAGGGAGAGGTTGGAATACTAAATGGTCTAAGATGACATGGGAGGTGGGAAAGAGGGAGGTGAATAGTAGAGGACATCAAGAGCAACTTGAATGAATAAGAAAAATAGGATATTCTATTACACACAAAGAGGGCATGGGAAGGGGAAGGGATGAATACTATTATAAGAAAGAGAGGAAGAGAGCATTAAGAGGTAATATGTAAACCTTATTCTCAGTGTAATTAACCCTGAGAGGGAAGAGTAGCTATATCCATTGGGATATAAAACTCTATCCAACCTTACTGAGAAAGTCAGAAGGGATAAACCAAGGGGAGAAGGGGAGTGGTGAGTTCAAAAAAAGGTGGGGAGAAAAAGGGGGAGGGAATTCATTAGGCCTTAAAAATAAAAAGAGGGGAATAATAAGGGAGGGGGTAGAAAGAGAAGTAAATCAAGGAAGGGGAAAAGGGTTACTGTCTTAAAGCAAACCACTGGTATAAAAGGAAATAGTGTAAGAAAAAGGTGTAGAACTAAGAGAGGATGCCAAAATGTTGGCGAATATACAACTGATAATCATAACTCTGAATGTGATTGGGATGAACTCGCCTATAAAATGGAAGCAAATAGCAGAGTGGATTAGAAACCAAAAGCCTCCCATATGTTGTCTACAAGAAACACATATGAGGCGGGTGGACATACACAGGTTTAAGGTCAAGGGCTAGAGCAGAATCTTTTGGGCTTCAAATGAGAAAAAGAAGGCAGGAGTGGCAATCATGCTTTCTGACAAAGCCAAAGTAAAAATAGATATGATTAAAAAAGACAGGGAAGGTAATTACATCCTGATAAAAGGCAGTATAGACAATGAGGAAAAAACAGTGCTCAATATGTATGCACCAAATGGCATAGCATCCAAATTCGTAAAGGAAAAACTGGCAGAACTCAAGAAGGACATAGATAGTAAAGCCATACTAGAGGGAAATCTAAATATTCTTTCAGATCTAGGTAAATCAAACCAAAAAAAAATAAGAAAGTGGTAAGAGACAAGAATGAAGTCCTAGAAAAATTAGATTTAATAGATGGGTGGAGAAAAGTAAATAGGGACACAAAGGAATACATCTTCTTTTCAGCTGTACATGGCACATTCCCAAAGATTAACTATGTAATAAGGTATAGAAACATTGCAAACAAATGCAAAAGAGCAGAAATAATAAATGTAACCTCAGATCACAATGTGATAAAAATAATAATTAGTAAGGGCACCTGGACAGGCAAATCAAAAACTAATTGGAAATAAAATAATATGATTCTCCAAACCAGTTAGTCAAAGAAGGAATCATAGAAACAATCAACAATTTCATTGAAGAGAATGACAATGATGAAACATCCTACCAAACTCTGTGGGATACAGCTAAGGCAATACTGAGGGGGAAGTTTATTTTTTTTAGTAATTTTTTTTTAAATTTTAAACCCTTAACTTCTGTGTATTGACTTATAGGTGGAAGAGTGGTAAGGGTAGGCAATGGGGGTCAAATGATTTGCCCAGGGTCACACAACTGGGAAGTGTCTGAGGCCGGATTTGAACCTAGGACTTCTTGTCTCTAGGCCTGGTTCTCAATCCACTGAGCTACCCAGCTGCCCCCGGAAATTTATATTCTTGAGTGTATATATTAACAAATTAGGGAGGGCAGAGATTAATGAATTGGGCATGCAATTGAAAAAAACTAGAAAGTGAGCAAATTAAAAGTTCCCATATGAAAACTAAATTAGAAATACTAAAAATCAAGGGAGAAATTAGTAAAATTGAAAGTAAAGGAACTATTGAATTAATAAATAAGACTAGAAGCTGGTATTTTGAAAAAACAGGTAAAATAGACAAAGTTCTGGTCAATCTAATAAAAAAAAGGAAAGAAGAAAACCAAATTGACAAGTATCAAAGATGAAAAGGGAGGCCTCACCTCTAATGAAGGGGAAATTAAGGCAATCATTAAAAACTATTTTGCCCAATTATATGGCAATAAATATAACAATTTAGGAGATATGGATGAACATTTACAAAAATATAAATTGTCTAGATTAACAGCAGAAGAAATAGAATGCCTAAACAATCCCATATCAGAAAAAGAAATTGAACAAGCCATCAAAGAACTCCCCAAGAAAAAATCGCCAGGGCCTAATGGATTCACAAGTGAATTCTATCAGACATTCAAAGAGCAACTAATCCCAATACTATACAAATTATTTGATATGATAAGCAAAGAAGGAGTGCTACCAAATTCCTTTTATGACACAAATATGGTACTGATTCCAAAGCTAGGGAGATCAAAAACAGAGAAAGAAAACTAAAGACCAATCTCCCTAATGAACATAGATGCACAAATCTTAAAAAGTATACTAAAAAAGAGACTCCGGCAAATGGAAAAATAACAATACACTGTAAGGGTAAAGAGGTTAGAGAGAAGAAATACTCAATACTTAAGTGCATTAAAATCAACTTAAAGAGAGAACAGTCAAAACCATTGGGGCAGAGAATTAATTCACACCCTATAGAGAAGTAGAAGAATAACAAATGAACTGGTGGAGAGGGAAGCAATACTAGGGAGGTAGAGGAGGAGGGGAGGGGGGGAGTGCAGGGTAGCTTTAAAGAACAATAAGAGGGGAATAAGAAGGGAGGGAGGAGAAAAGGAAGTACAACAAGGGAGGGGATTATAGGAACTGATTAAAAACAAAACACTAGAATAGAAGGGAAAAGTGAAAGAAAAAAGGAGAGGACTAGGAGAGAGAAGCAAATGTCTGGGAATGCACAGTTGATAATTATAACTTGCCCATAAAACGGAAGCAAATAACAGAGTAGATTAGAAACCAAAATCCTACCATATATTGTCTACAAGAAACATACATGAGACAGACAGACATACATAGAGTGAAAATGAGAGGATGGAGCAAAATCTATTGGGCTTTGAATGAGAAAAAGAAGTCAGGGGTTGCTATCATGATCTCTGACAGTGCCACAGTAAAAATAGATAAGGTTAAAAGAGATAAAAGAGATCCTAATAAAAGGTAGTACAAACAATGAAGAAATATCAGTACTCAATATGTATGCACCAGACGGTATAGCTTCCAAATTTCTAAAAGAGAACCTAGTGGAGCTAAAGGATAAAATAGATAGCAAAACCATACTAGTGGGGGACCTCAACCTTCCCCTATCATATCTAGATATATCAAACCAAAAAATAAGAAAGAGATAAGAGAGATGAATGAAACCCTACAAAAATTAGAGTTAATAGATATATAGAGAAAAATAAATAGGGACAAAAAGGAATACACCTTCTTTTCAGTAGCATGTGAAACAATCACAAAGTTAGACCATGTAATAGGGCATAGAAACATGGCAAACAAATGCAAAAAAATGCAGAAATAATAAATGTAAACTTCTCACATCATAATGCAATAAAAATAGTTACTAGTAAGAATACACAGAGAGTCAAACAAAAAAAATAATTGGAAATTAAATAATATGATTCTCCAAAATAATTTAGTGAAAGAACAAATCAAAGAGTTAATAATTTCATTGAAGATAATGACAATGATGAGATATCTTACCCTATGGGATGCAGCCAAAACAGTTCTAAGGGGAAAATTTATATCACTGAGTGCATACATTAACAAATTAGAGAATGCAAAGGTTAATGAATCAGGCATGTAACTAAAAAAAAATAGAAATGAACAAATTAAAAATCCTCAGATGAAAATTAAATTAGAAATAATAAAAATCAATCTAGCAATCTAGGTGATATGGATGAAAGACTCCAGCAAGTGATCAAGATGGTTATCCATCATGATCAGGTGAGATTTATACCAGGAATGCAAGGATGGTTCAACATTTGGAAAACCATCCACATAACTGACCATATCAACACACAACCCCCCAAAAAACAAAAAAAACCACATGATTATCTTGATAGATGCTGAAAAATCCTTTGACAAAATACCACACCCATTCCTACTGAAAATACTAGAAAGTTTAGGAATAGAAGGGCCTTTCCTAAAAATAATAAACAGTATATATCTAAAACCATGAACAAGCATCGTATGCAATGGGGATAAATTAGAAGCCTTCCCAATAAGATCAGGAGTGAAACAAGGATGCCCATTATCACCTCTATTATTTAACATTGTACTAGAAACACTAGCAGAAGCAATTAGAGAAGAAAAAGAAACTGAAGGTATTAAAACTCGCAATGAGGAGACTAAGCTATCATTCTTTGCAGATGATATGATGGTCTATTTAAAAAATCCTAAAGAATCGACTAAAAATCTACTTGAAATAATTAACAACTTTAGCAAAGTTGCAGGATACAAAATAAATGCACATAAATCATCAGTGTTTCTATATATTTCCAACACATCACAACAACAAGAGGTAGAAAGAGAAACACGATTTAAAATTGCCCTAGACAATAAAGATATAAAAGACTTAGGAATCTATCTACCAATACAAACACAGGAATTATATGGACATAACTATTCAAAACACTTTCCAAAGAATTAAAACTAGATCTAAACAATTGGAAAAATATTGACTGCTCATAGGCAGGACGTGCTAACATAATAAAAATGACTATTCTACCAAATTAGTTTACTTATTTAGTGTCATACCTATGAAACTACCAAAAAACTTTTTTACTGAATTAGAAAAAGCTATAACAAATTTCATTTGGAAAAACAAAAGATCAAGAATATCAAGGGAAATAATGAAAAAAATGTGAAGGAAGGGGGCCTAGCAGTACCAGATATTAAACTATACTATAAAGCAGCAGTCATCAAAACAATATGGTACTGGCTAAGAGACAGAAGGCAGGATCAGTGGAATAGCCTTGGGGTAAATGACATCAGCAAGACAGTGTATGATAAACCCAAAGAGCCCAACTTTTGGGACATGAATCCACTATTTGACAAAAACTGCTGGGAAAATAGGAAAACAATATGGGAGAGATTAGGTTTAGAGCAATATCTTACACCCTACACCAAGATAAATTCAGAATGGGTGAAAGACTTGAATATAAAGAAGGAAACTATAAGTAAATTAAGTCAACACAGAATAGTACACTGGTCAGATCTCTGGGAAAGGAAAGATTTTAAAACCAATCAAGAGTTAGAAAAAGTTACAAAATGTAAAATAAATAATTTTGATTATATTAATTTAAAAAAATTTGGCACAAACAAAAAACAATGCAACCAAAATCAGAAGGGAAACAACAAACTGGGAAAACATCTTTATAACAAAAAATTTTGATGGAGGTCTAATTACTCATATATAAGGAACTAAATCAATTGTATAAAAAAATCAAGCCATTCCTAAATTAATAAATGGGAAAGGGACACGAATAGGCAATTTTCAATTAAAGAAGTCAAAAGTATCAATAAGCACATGAGAAAGTGTTCTAAATCTTTTATAATTAGAGAAATGCAAATCAAAAAACTCTGAGGTATCACCTCACATCTAGCAGATTGGCTAAAATGAAAGAAGGGGAGAGTAATGAATGTTGGAGGGGATGTGGCAAAATTGGGACACTAATACATTGCTAGTGGAGTTGAGAACTGATCCAGCCATTCTGGATGGCAATTTGGAATTATGCCCAAAGTGCGATAAAGAATACCTGCCCTTTGATCTAGTCATATCATTGCTGGGTTTGTACCCCAAAGAGATCATAGATAAACAGACTTGTACAAAAATATTTATAGCCCCACTCTTTGTGGTAGCAAAAAAATGGAAAACAAGGGTATGCCCTTCAATTGGGGAATGTCTGAATAAATTGTGGTATATGTTGGTAATGGAATACTATTGTGCTCAAAGGAAGGAATTCCATGTGAACTGGAAAGACCTCCAGAAATTGATGCAGAGTGAAAGGAGCAGAGCCAGAAGAATATTGTACACAGAGATGGATACATTGTGGTAAAATCGAATACAATGGACTTCTGTACTGGCAGCAATGCAATGACCCAAAACAGTTCTGAGGGATTTATGGAAAAGAATACTACCCACATTCAGAGGAAGAACTAAAAGAGAGTAAACACAGAAGAAAAACAACTGCTTGTACATTTGAGTTGATGAGGACATGATTGGGGATATAGACCTGAAAGGACCACACCAATGCAATTATCAATAATAGGTAAATAAGTCTTGATTGATGATACATGTTGAAACCTGAGTTGGCCTAGTGGGGGAGCTCGAGGGGGTGAGGGAAGGGAAAATAAAAACATGAATCATGTAACCATGCAAAATTTTTCTAAAATAAAAAAAAATTATTAAAAAAATTTAAGTATAGAGTAGACCAATTTTCATATTCTTGTCATGTTTTGTAGTAGATTGGCTAGAGAAAGACTGATGAGACCATAAAAAAATATGACTATTTCTGACCAATTGTATTAAATAAAGAGGAGGAAACTCAGTCCCAAATTCATGGAGAAATATTAGCTTTAATATTAGCTTTTGTGACATGGAAATTCATTATTGAATCTAAGGAATGGAGAAGGAAGATAATTCTGGATTCTCACCACTATTTAAAACACTGTGTAAGACTGTAATAAGCAAATTAGCCAATAAACTCATGCTAGGAACGTTAGATTGGCCCAAGAGATAAATAAATATTTTAAAACCATATGAGCTACCAATTCCCTGACAGAAAATTTTACCTTTTTAAACACAAGTATCTTTATAATACATGGCTATGAATCATTAAACACTACAATGCCAAAAGAATCATAATTATAGGTTACCCAAAGAGGTTTGGATTTGTGTAGTCTGGGCAAAAATAGACTGCACATTTGACCAATTATATAAAAGCTACAGAAGTGGCATAAAATATTCTTGGTAGAAAGTAAACTAGTGCAGAAAAAGTTAGAAGCATCCTGTAATGTGTATTAAAACCTTTCATTTGCATCATGTAAGATACCTAAGGAGTTTTAGCAGCGTGGTAGTGTTTGAATCCAGGTTACAAGGAGGTAAAAAAAGAATAGTTTTGTAAAATTGTTGGTATCATGCATATGGCCAATTTTCAATATTTTATTTCCTTCAACTTCCTATAGAGGTTTTTTTTCAGAAGTTAGCCCCTTTCTCCTAGTCCTTTAAAAAGAACTCTTAAAATCTAGATAGATATTTGAAAGATTTTGGGGAAGATATGGAAAAATCATATTAAAGGTAGAGAGGAGTCATAATGAGCACTTTGTACTGATTATAATCCCAGTGCCTTCCAAATAATGGACTCAATAAATGACTGTTGGATTGTATAAAAAATTAGCATGCATTAATTCAAGCACTGATGTATGACCAAAAGGCTAACAGCAGAAACATAAAATAGAAAGAGTCCTTTTCTTAATTATAGTGTTAAGCTAGCTTATTGTTATAACTTAGCATTAGAATTTTATACTTAGAGCTAGAAAAGAAGAAAGAGGCTATTTTGTCCAAAAATCTAATAATATAAATGAAGAAACTGGGGCTGAGAGAAATGAAGGGTCTTGACCATAATTACACAGGTAATTAGAAGTAGGATTTGAAATCAAGTCCTTTCATTCTGGAACCAATAATCTTTTTAATAATCGTGATTGCTTCCTTCACTTACTTTAAGGATGTGTTAGAAAAGACACAAAAAATTTTAATTTAAACGAATATGAATTGATTTATATAATATCTACCATTCCTTAGTAATGAGACATAAGATATATATATATGCGACATGCTAAAGCAATGTTTCAATGACATTATTTTTGTCTCAAAAATAGTTATGAGGGATTAAGATGGTAGGAGAGTAAAAAGCAGGTGCTTAACCTCTCCTAACCGAAACATACAGGACTCCTCAAGGGGACAAAGAAACAAATCCAGGCGAACGGAGTGACCCCACAAGAGGGCGCAGAGTGGAAGGTATGTGGAATTGGGGCATTTCCATGCTATAAAGGGGTGAAATAGCTCTCACTAAATCCTGGGCTGAGCAACCCCACACCCCTCACACACACCACCTACAGTGCCAAAGCCAGCTCAAAAGAAATAGACCGAGTTTGGGGCACCTGTTGAGTCATTGGCAGTGCCAGGGGCTGTTCCTGAGAGCATCAAGACTTAAGACCCTAAAAGGATAAAGAACACACATGGTTTTTGAGCATGGACACAGAGCGCAGGCTCGGGCGGAGGCGGACACAGGCGCAAGAAAAGACTCTGAAACCCTGCGTGGGGAACCAGTGCAGATGGGTATACAACTGTGGAAGCAGCGCCCTGAGACTTGTAAAGGAATTTCCTTCAGAGGATCAAGCAAGGGGGTCCACCAGGGGGCTTGACCTTGAGAACAACCAGACCTGAGACCTCAGGAGCCTAAAGAGTGCAGACAGACCCTGAACGTGAGGATAAAGCTGAAAAGGGGCTGGGCTAACAATGGCAACCCTTAATCATGAAGTCCAGAAGAGAAAGATTAACAAGAAGACGAAGAAATCTTTAACACTGGACAACTTTTACACAGAGAAAATCCAGACAACCAAGCAAACAGAAGAGGAGAACAAACAAGCAATCACATCCAGACCCTCCCAAAATAATGAAAACTGGTTACAAGCTCTTGAAGAGTTCAAATCTGAGATGACGAGAAAGTTGGAAAAGATTTGGCTAGAAAAATGGGAAATAGCTCAAAAGGAAATCAGGTAAGAAAATAACAGTTAAAAAGGCAGAATTTTGCAATTGGAAAGTGAGGCTCAGAAATCAAATGAACTGATGAGCAAATTAAACACCAGAAATGACCAGATTGAAAAGGAAAATGAGTCCCTAAAGGCTAGAATTGAGCAATTAGAAGCTAATGATCTCTTAAGACAGCAAGAACAAATAAAACAAAGTCAAAAGACTGATAAAATAGAAGGAAACATGAAATATCTCAATGAGAAAGTGACAGGTCAAGAAAACCGGTCTAGAAGAGACAATTTGAAAATCATTGGTCTCCCTGAAAAAGCAGAAATTAATAGAAATTTGGACTACATACTAAAAGAAATTATTCAGCAAAATTGCCCTGAAGTTCTACAACAAGAGGGCAATATAGACATTGAAAGGATCCATAGATCACCCTCTACACTAGACCCAGAAAAGACAACACCCAGGAATATAATAGCCAAATTCAAGAGCTTCCAACTAAAAGACTCCAAGGCTTGGAATATGACATTCAGAAAGGCAAGAGAGCTGGGCCTTCAACCATGGATCAACTACCCATCAAAATTGACTATATACTTCCAGGGGAAAGTATGGGCATTCAACAAGACTGAAGATTTCCAAGTATTTGCACAGAAATGACCAGGACTAAAAGGAAAGTTTGATATCCAACCACAAAAATCAAGAGAAACATGAAATGGTAAATAAAAAACAGAGGGAAAAGAAAGAAAACTCATTTTTAAATTTGCCTTTTTTAAGGGCCTCAGTAAGATCTAATTATCAGTATTCCTATGTGGAGAAATGCTAAGTATAATTCTCTGTAGTGAACTCTATTCACTATTATAGTATTCACTATTAAAGTAATCAGAAGAATAATTCATAGGGAGAGGTTGGAATACTGAATGGTCTAAATTGATATGGGGGTTGGGAAAGAGGGGGGTGAATAGTAGGGGACACCAAAAGAAACTTGAGAGAATAAGAAAAATATGATATTCTATTACACACAAAGAGGGCATGGGAAGGGGAGGGGACAAATACTATTATAAGAAGAAGAGGAAGAGAGCATTAAGAGGTAATATTTAAACCTTACTCTCAGTGTAATTAACCATGAGAGGGAAGAGTAGCTATATTATCCATTGGGATATAAAACTCTATCTAACCCTACTGAGAAAGTCAGAAGGGATGAACAAAGGGGAGCAGGGGAGTGGGAAGATCAAAAAAGGGAGGGGAGAAAAAGGGGGAAGGAATTCATTACGCCTTTAAAAATAAAAAGAGGGGAATAATGGGTAGAAAGGGAAGTTAATCAAGGGAGGGGACAAGGGATACCAGCTTAAAGCAAACCACTGGTTTAAAAGGAAATAGTTTAAGAAGAAGGGGTAGGAATAGGGGAGGATACAAAAATGCCAGGGAATGCACAACTGATAATTATAACTCTGAATGTGAATGGGATGAACTCGCTCATAAAACGGAAGCAAATAGCAGAGTGGATTAGAAACCAAAATCCTACCATATGTTGTCTACAAGAAACACATATGAGGCAGGTGGACATACACAAGTTTAAGGTTAAGGGCTTGAGCAAAATCTTTTGGGCATTAAATGAGAAAAAAAGGCAGGAATAGCAATTGTGATTTCTGACAAAGCCAAAGTAAAAATAGATATGATTAAAAAAGACAGGGAAGGTCATTACATGCTGATTAAAGGCAGTATAAACAATGAGGAAATAACAGTTCTCAATATGTACCCACGGAGTGGCATAGCATCCAAATTCATAAAGGAGAAACTGGCAGAGCTCAAGAAGGAAATAGATAGTAAAACCATAATAGTGGGAGATCTAAATATTCCTCTTTCAGATCTAGATAAATCAAACCAAAAAATAAATAAGAAAGAGGTAAGAGAGTTGAATGAAACCCTAGAAAAATTAGATTTAATTGACATGTGGAGAAAAATAAATAGGGACAAAAAGGAATACATGTTCTTTTCAGCTGCACATGGTACATTCACAAAAATTGACCATGTAATAGGGCATAGAAACATCACAAATAAATGCAAAAGAACAGAAATAATAAATGTAACCTTCTCAGATCATAATGCAATAAAAATAATAATTAGTGAGGGCACCTGGGCAAGCAAATCAAAAACTAATTGGAAATTAAATAATATGATTCTCCAAAACTAATTAGTCAAAGAAGAAATCATAGAAACAATCAACAATTTCATTGAAGAGAATGACAATGATGAAACATCCTACCAAACTCTGTGGGATGCTAGCCAAGGCAGTACTCAGGGGAAATTTATATCCTTGAGTGCATATATTAACAAATTAAGGAGGGCAGAGATTAATGAATTGGGCATGGAACTCAAAAAACTAAAAAGAGAGCAAATTAAAAATCCCCAGATGAAAACTAAATTAGAAATAGTAAAAATCAAGGGAGAAATTAATAAAATCAAAAGTAAAAGAACTATTGAATTAATAAATAAGAGTAGAAGCTGGTATTTTGAAAAAAAAAACAGATAAAATAGACAAAGTACTGGTCAATTTAATGAGAAAAAGGAAAGAAGAAAAATAAATTGACAGTATCAAAGATGAAAAGGGAGACCTCACCTCTAATGAGGGGGAAATTAAGGCAATCATTAATAACTATTTTGCCCAATTATATGGCAATAAACATAACAATTTAGGATATATGGATGAATATTTACAAAAATATAAATTGCCTAGATAAACAGCAGAAGAAATAGAATACCTAAATAATCCCATATCAGAAAAAGAAATTGAACAAGCCATCAAAGAACTCCCTAAGAAAAAATCGCCAGGGCCTGATGGATTCACAAGTGAATTCTATCAAACATTCAAAGAGCAAATAATCCCAATATTACACAAATTATCTGATATGATAAGCAAAGGAGGAATCCTACCAAATTCCTTTTATGACATAAATATGGTACTGATTCCAAAGCCAGGTAGATCAAAAACAGAGAAAGAAAACTATAGACCAATCTCCCTAATGAACATAGATGCAAAAATCCTAAATAGAATACTAGCAAAGAGACTCCAGCAAGTAATGAAGAAGATCATCCACCATGATCAGGTGGGATTTATACCAGGAATGCAAGGATGGTTCAACATTAGGAAAACCATCCACATAATTGACTTTATCAACAGTGTAAAAAACAAAAATCACATGATTATCTCAATAGATGCTGAAAAAGCCTTTGACAAAATACAGCATCCATTCCTATTGAAAACACTGAAAAGTATAGGAATAGAAGGACCTTTCCTAGAAATAATAAACAGTATATAACTAAAATCATCAACAAGCATCATATGCAATGGGGATAAATTAGAAGCCTTCCCAATAAGATCAGGAGTGAAATAAGGATGCCCATTATCACCTCTATTATTCAACATAGTACTAGAAACACTAGCAGTAGCAATTAGAGAAGAAAAAGAAATTGAAGCTATATATATATATATATATATAGGCAATGAGGAGACTAAGCTATCACTCTTTGCAGATGATATGATGGTATACTTAAAATATCCTAGAGAATCAACTAAGAAGCTTGTAGAAATAATCAACAGCTTTAGAAAAGTGGCAGGATACAAAATAAATGCACATAAATCACCAGCATTTCTATACATTTCTAACACATTAGAGCAGCAAGAGGTAGAAAGAGAAACACCATTTAAAACCACCCTAGACAATATAAAATACTTGGGAATCTATCTACCAAAACTAACACAGCAATTATACAAAAACAACTACAAAACACTTTCCAAACAAATAAAACTGTATCTAAACAATTGGAAAGGGATTGATTGCTCATGGGTATGACAAGCTAATGTAATAAAAATGACCATTCTATCTAAATTAAACTACCAAAAAACTTCTTTACTGAATTAGGAAAAACTATAACAAATTTCATTTGGAATAACAAAAGATCAAGAATATCAAGGGAAATAATGAAAAAAAAAATGTGAAGGAAGGGAGCCTAGCAGTACCAGATATTAAACTATACTATAAAGCAGCAGTCATCAAAACAATATGGTACTGGCTAAGAGACGGAAGGCAGGATCAGTGGAATAGCCTTGGGGTAAATGACATCAGCAAGACAGTGTATGATAAACCCAAAGAGCCCAACTTTTGGGACATGAATCCACTATTTGACAAAAACTGCTGGGAAATTTGGAAAACAATATGGGAGAGTTTAGGTTTAGATCAACATCTCATACCCTACACCAAGATAAATTCAGTATGGGTGAATGACTTGAATATAAAGAGGTAAACTATAAATAAGTTAAGTAAACACAAAATAGTATACCTGTCAGATCTCTGGGAAAGGAAAGGTTTTAAAACCAAGCAAGAGTTAGAGAAAATTACAGAATGTAAATTAAATGGTTTTGATTATATTAAGATAAAAAGCTTTTGTACAAACAAAAACAATGTAGTCAAAATCAGAAGGGAAACAACAAATTGAGAAAAAATCTTTATAACAAAAAACTCTGACAGGGGTCTAATTACTCAAATATACAAGTAGTTAAACCAATTGTATAAAAAAACAAGCCATTCCCCAATTGATAAATGGGCAAGAGACATGAATAGGCAATTTTCAGGTAAAGAAATCAAAAGTATCAATAAACACATGAGAAAGTGTTCTAAATCTCTTATAATTAGAGAAATGAAAATCAAAACAACTCAGAGGTATCACCTCACACGTAGCAGATTGGCTAAAATGAAAGAAGGGGAGAGTAATGAATGCTGGAGGGGATGTGGCAAAACTGGGACATTAATGCATTGCTGGTGGAGCTGTGAACTGATCCAACCATTCTGCCTGGCAATTTGGAAGTATGCTCAAAGGGCTATAAAAGAATGCCTGCCCTTTGATCCAGCCATACCATTGTTGGGTTTGTACCCCAAAGAGATCATAAATAAACAGTCTTCTATGAAAATATTTATAGCCCCACTCTTTGTGGTGGCAAAAAACTGGAAAAGGAGGGTATGTCCTTCATTTGTGGAATGGCTGAACAAACTGTGGTATATGCTGGTGATGGAAAACTATTGTGCTAAAAGGAATAATAAACTGGAGGAATACCATGTGAACTGGAAAGACCTCCAGCAACTGATGCAGAGTGAAAGGAGCAGAGCCAGAAGAACATTGTACACAGAGACTGATATACTGTGGTAAAATCAAATATAATGGATTTCTGTACCAGCAGAAAGCAATGACCCTGGCCAATTATGAGGGATTTATGGAAAAGAACGCTACCCACATTCAGAGGAAGGACTTCAGGAGAGGAAACATATAAGAAAAAAACTGCTTGAACACATGGGCTGAGGCAGACATGATTGGGGATGTGGACTCGAAACTACCACACCAATGCAACTATCAACAATTTGGAAATAGGTCTTGATCAATGGCACATGATAAAACCAGTGGAAATGTGCGTTGGCTATGGGTGGGGTAATTGTGGGAATTGAAGGGGAAAGTAGGAGCATGAATCATGTAACCATGTTAAAAACGAATATTAATTAATATTTTCAAAAATAGTTATGAAACCTACATGCTGAGACAGATTGTGGGTCAAAGAGAGACCCAGATGAATTTCTAGTGAATCAGGAAAGTGTAGTGTGATTTCAGATATTGATTAACTTATGAAAAAGATCATTTAACAAAGTAAGAGGCGACACCACAGTAGAAATATAGTAAAATATTAGGGAGGAAATGGGAAGAGTTCACCAAGTACATTTGCATAAAATGACTATGGAAAGGCAGGGGAATTGGGAAGACTTGTAGGATCAAAGGTTAGAGAAACCAGAAAATATAGTAGTCTATGTTACAAGCACTAATTATGACAATGTGAAATGTTTATATACTACCATATGAAACTTCAGGTGTTTCAGACGGAAGAGTTGTCCCTTTCACTATATTTAAATGTCTTTGCCCAATTGTATTTTTCTGTCATGTTCCATAACAAGTAAAAGCGATTATACTCTGAATCGGAGATAGAAAACATATAGACACACCCAGGGTGATATACGCAAGCATAACCCAAACCTGATAGGAAAAGAAAAAGACATTCAACATTTTTTTAAATTCAATTTCTGCCTGGGAAAGGAATTTTTAAAATGACATCCTATGTATATTTAAAGTAAAAGAGTCATTATTTTATTGGCACTGTGGGTTTTAACCAGGGAACTCCAATCTCAAAAATATTATTTGTTTAATGATTTTGATGGAATTTTTGATCATTCTAATTGCCTGTTTAATATCAGATACAAGTATGGAAATGTAGAGCATAATATGGAATTAATCACTTAGTCCAAACTCATTCCCTATTTTAGAAAATCATTTAAAAATGATTTAATTAATTAATTGATTGGTTGATTATGATTAAACCTCAGAGGTGGAAGGAACTTCCAAGATTGTACAAGGTCTATTCTGAGATCTAGAAATAGTAAGCATCTTACCTTAGGTATCCTTTCTTCAAGGGAACCAGTAAAATGTAGTGAAAGTGTTGGATTTGAAATAAGAAGAAATATCTCAAATCCTTACTCCCATCACAATCTTGGGCAAATCATTTTGCTTCTCTGGGTATCAAGTTCCTCTGTCTTTTCTATTATACTGTTGAAATCTACAATAAAGCTGAAAAAGGTCAAGCCCTTACTAAGCAGAGGAGTCTCTTAAAAAAAAAGCTGATATTTTTTGTTTCACACAGCTTTTATTTCTAAATACATCTTTTTCTCTGAGCACTTTAGCAAACTTTTATGAAGGAAAAATAAGCAAGAAGAAAAAGAAATTCAAAAAATCTAAACAACATAATTGCTTAATTTGAGAGCATATTCAATGTTCCAAACACATAGCCTCTCGTCTCAGCAAATAAAGGAGGGAGATTATTTTTTTAGACCAACTTTGGTAATTGTAATCATAATAATTTCAGCTGTACCCTTTCCATTCACATTTCTGTATTTATTGCCCAGATTGTTTATGTGGCTCTGCCCACTTCAACTGACTTTGGTTTAAATGTCTTCATGTGGGTCATAGTGCTCTTCATATAATTGTTACTTATGGCACAATATATACCACTTTTCGTGTACTGTAATTTGCTTGGTGATTCTCCCATCAATAGGCATCTACCAAATTTCTTTGCTAACCCTTAAGAAGTGTTACTGCAAAGATTGTGGTGACTAAGGGCCTTTATATTTTTCTTTGAATAAGAAGGAGTCTTTCAATATTGCTGACTTAATATGCATCCAAAATTTTATGATCAGACTTATGTGCCCTTTGGTCTCCTCTTCTCCTGGTTATATTATGCTCTTTCAGACTTGTATGTTTGTTCAAAATTCCCTCTTATCTAGTCAATATTCCCCTCTGGCTTACCTTCACATTGACTTTCAGAGTTTTTGTTCTGTGTCAATATTTATCTGTGTTGCATAATTTAACATCAGCTATTTTGGCACTACTCTTGGACTCCTCTGTGATTTGGGGGGTGATTGTGATTCTTGCAGCATAACTTAGTTTCATTTGAATATAGGAACTTGTATCTCCTCTGAAAGAAATGGTTTGATTTGGTGAATGGGAAAGGTATGTTTCTTTGTTTTGAAGAAGATTGTCGTTACTAGAGCAAATATTTTCCAGTACAGAAGGTTTCTCTATAGATCTGGTGTCTCCTGCTGGCTCCTTAGCTGGTGACACAAATCACTAGATATTAATATAACAGCATGAAATACAATTATTTTATGATTCTGAATTAATACTCTTAGCCTTCATGAATCATATTGGTGAGACTGTACTTTGCAATGTTCTTTCTACTGAATTAAAAAAATTAAAATTAAGTTGGTGCTTGGGCTCTACAGAACTGGCAAGAATTCTAAAATATGAATTTCATTAGATGCATATGCAGAATCCCTTTCCTGACACAAACAATTGCTGGGGGAAAACGTTCTTTTTATTTGCCAATAACACAAGGAAAAATTGCAAGAGTAAAGAAATTTGAACTGGCTCAACAGGTAAGCCCTGTAGAAAATTGTGACAGCCTTCAAAATGTTTTCAGCCACTATAAAATCTAAGTTGTTTGCTGTCCAAAGATATTTGGAAATTATTATTGTTGCGATTAAAGAGTAATAGAAAAAAATAACAATAGAAGTGTGGTGAAGTAGAACAAGCACTGAATGTGAAATCAGAGGCATTAGAGTCAAATTCATTGGAAAAGTCACTTAGATTTTCTGGGACTCAGTTTACTAATATGGAAAACAAGGAGTTAAGAAGAGACTGCAAGGTTCCTTCTCAGTTTTAAATCTATGGTTACAGCATGAGTATTTATTCTGACTAAAATAGAAACCTATTAATGCTGTATGAAAGAGCTAAGTTGTCTCTGAAATACCAAGACAATAAATACATTCAAAAGAAGACAATTTGTTTTTTATTTAGTTGGATTTGGTTTCTGATGAAAGGCAGCCCTGAAAGGGTTGTGGTGAAGACCAAGGAATCACACAGCACATTTCACGGATTATATTTGTCTACCAAGGAACAGAATAGGTCTGTCATAGGTTTGTCAAAATAAATACAAAGATACCATTACTATATCCATCTTCCCTGTTGCATTTCAACTGCCCATCACTGGAAATGATCCTCCTGTTTTTTGATAGCTAATGTTCCTCTCATGCTTTCTTTCAAGGTATTGTCTGGTGAAGGATATGTAAATAGAAATACAGTTGTCACAGCTTTTCATTTGATGTGAAATGGAAATATCTGTGAAAGGCTGCCTTTCTACTCCTTCTTGATGTTCTATTATATAACACACATACACACACACATATTTCTCAATGGATTCTGAGCACTGTTTACACTTTGAAACCAGGTTAGCTTCTCTCCTATCTTGAAATACAAAAATAAGTAATCTGGATATGTATTTGAAGGGTTTGGACATGAATTAAAACAACAACTGGTAATGGAGGGAGAGGAGCAGTTCTGATAATATTCATACTTTTTACTCAGTATTCAAAAGAAAATTTTAATCTTGCTTTTAATATTTAATCTGGACAAAATCATTTATGGAAATAACAAAAAATCCAGGTATGTGCTTGTTGGTTTTGAATTATATTTTGTACCAAGACTTGTCCTGGGGTTTATTTTATTCGATGCTTAAGAATTTGAAGATAAACTGCCTTATTAATGTTTGTTCAGAGAAACGTATCTGTTTGACCCCACAAATGTTGACAGCCATGCATTTAGCCTCCAAATGGAAATACTCAACAGTAGACTTCAGAACAAACTACAGGATATTTTGATTGATTCAATGGGCCATTTTATAAATTGTGTGACATTTATGACAGATTGAAGACCTGCAAGTTTGTTTTGTATTGTTTTGTTTCTTCTATTAGGTCTTCCTAGTTCAATCAGGCTGAAGATGCAGTTACCATTCAGGGGCCAATTCTACTTTGCCCCACTATTTCTGAAATAAGTGGCCCCAATTTCCCAGGGGCCTATCAATATGATGAATCATATCGATTCTAAACTTGATGAAGACACCTGATGAACTTAATCCTCTTGCAGCTCAGAATTTAAATGCTTAAGAGAATAGCAACCTTGACTTCCATGATAACAGAGATGACAGACATAAGCAAGATTATATGAGTGTGGATTTTGAATGGCACAAGGATAGAACAATCTCACATCTGCATTATGATGTAATAATCATTTAAGGCTCTTTTGGATTCTAAATTTTATGATGCTACATGGCCAGTCATCAGATATTGAAACTCAGTGAACTCTGAAATCTGAAGGGTAAAGGGAAATGGTCAGCGATATATGCTTTTAAAAATTAGCCTAGTCAGGAAAATGTGATTCTCAGAAATATTCCTAGCTCAGGAAATCATTCATGCATTATTCACCTATACCTTTTATATTTAATTTACATTTTTAGTTGCAAGAAATCATCTTTTCCTATAGTGGACTCATGATATTTTTATTCTTTTTGGGTAAACTGTGTGTGTGTGTGTTTTAAGAAAACCAAAGGCATTACTTAGAGAGCTATGTTGCCTAGAGATAGGAGAAAGCTCTCTTCTTTTTTAAAGATTGTTCTTTTGAACAGAGATATCCCTTATTATGGGTAGGATCTGGTCTAGCCATATTTCAGTACAGACTCTTTTTGTACCCAGGAATCCTGTCAGCACTAATGTTAGTGACAAGGGGTGGGGGAGCTTTTAACGGACATCATTAAATTTTATTTATTATGTGGGTTTTCTATAATAATATGTAGGTGGCTCTGAATCCTAGGATGTAAAATCATTGTTACCTAACTTTCAAAGGTTTTTTTTTTTTTGTGCTTAGCTTCTTGCATTTCTTTTTAAGTTGAGAAAGTATAATTTTACAGCATTTCAACCAAAATTTAGATATATGTACGCATAGCCAGGGTCAGACTGAGGAACATGTATCACTCAGAACAACAGCCAATCACTTTTCTCTTGATTTGGTTCTACTTAGTCCTCCTTCTGTGATAAAAGGTACCAAAATGAACTGAAAGGTATGTGTTTGACTATTAAGACAATGATCTTTTGCCCTATTGGACCAATGTACAGTATGTATGAATAAAAAACACCCACTTAGGCACATTTAGGATTTAGTTACAGAACTGTTTCAATTGCAATTTAAGAATTAGATATCATATTTAGACAGAAAAAAACAATTTTCACAAGAATATGCCATCTTAAAAATGAAGGGAAAAAGGAAAAGCAGAAAATGGGGCTTTAACAGTGGATTTTGTAGGAACTAATTAGTGCCTATTTACTCAAAATGGAAAAAGGGGAAAAAAAAGTTTCAGGCTGTCAGCAGTGAGAGTATTGAACAGATAGTTCTGAATAACAAGTTATTTTTAAAAACCTCACCTTTGAGTTATCAGGAAAACAGTTTAGATACATTTGGAGGTTAGGAGTTGGAAAAGTTGAAGATGCCAAGAAAATCTGTTTTGGGATATCTTACCCAACTGACATACAAATGAGGTAAAGTCACGATTTGTGGTCAAAATCACAATAATTGTCAGTTTTAGTCTCAATGAACCTAAGTAATTGAGCAAAACCTCCAAGTTAAAAAAAAACTGTAACCAAAGATGAATAGAATTAGGACAGGAAGATATCTTAGAGGTCTCATTTTATAAGTGAAAGAAATTAAAGCTTAAAGAAACTAAGGGACTTGTCCCATTTCACATAAGAAGAAACAAATCTGAATGTTGAACTCAGATCCTAATTCCAAATTCAATCTTCTTTCTCCTTTATTTTGAAATACTGGTTAATGTATTTATTATTCATTAAAAACATTGGTATTTTTTTCAGCCTATTATTGTTTATGACCTTTGAGCTCAGTGATTTATTTCATTACACTGAGGGAGGCACGGCATGTTTTATTCCTTCAAAGGACAACTTAATTTTCTCTCTTCCCATCTATTTCAAGTCCACATATAGAGGAAGGATATAAAGAAATGGAATAAACATTTATTAAATTCTTACTGTATGCTAGACACTCTACAAAATGTTTTAAAAATATTTCAATTATTCTTCCCAACAAACCTGTGAAAAAAGAAACTGTAAAATTGATTTCAAACTGATTTTTATGAAATATAAGTTGCTGTGTAGCTATGTGTATATATATGCATATATATAAAACTTTAAAATTTAACAAACATTTAACTACATTATTTCATTAGATATAATAAAATCATAAGGTAGTTGCTTCAAGAATCATTACCACTTGTGGTATTTTATACATTCTACCTACAAAACCTTATTCTAATCCATTATCCTTTCTCTGCTCTGAAGAGAAAGATACTGGAGTTCAAATGATGAAGGAATTGTCTAACATGGGGAAGTAATGCTGCATACATTGAATGGAAGCAGTAGTATAATCTCTGGAGAAAAAAAAAGCATCCATGGAAAAATTTTAAATTTGATCTGATTTATTAACATTTTCTCTATCACTTTCTTAAGTACAGGTATCTCTTCCTCGTCATGAATGGGGGTTAGGGATTCAATACCTCCAGCAATTTGAAAATCTGAATAAAATTTTTTGACCCTCTCTTCCTACATAAAATTCTGTTTTTTTTTCTTTTTCTTTTATGGGGTATTTACAGTACCTTATATTAATTTACTAATTACTAAACATTGAGAGATATCTCAATATTTCAGACCTTTATTATCTACTGGCTTTTGCATTCTATGCTCAAATTTTAACATTTTACATATTTTCACTTTAAAAAGAAATTGTGTATTTATGGTGTTAAAAGAAAGTATGTTGATAGATACTATGCATATATTTTATGCATTTATGAGTTTCTAAATGTTTTCTGTGTCATCTACTGAGTTTCACACATTGTCTGCAGCTTCCACAAAACTTCCCTAAGATTTCAATTTAATTTCATATGTCTGCAATATATTGAAACTGCCATGGGAAAGCTATAATGTGAAAGGGATACCTTTACAGATAATTAACAAAATGATAAATCAAGCCTTGAAGTGTTTGCCAACTTTAGAAATATAAATGCTCACACTGAAAATTTAACTATTCAACTCTCATGAGCCAGTTTAAGCAGTTTCCATAACAATCCTAGAAAGCAATGACCAATGATGGACCCAGTACACAATTTGGGGAAGAGTATGGAAGATAAGGAAGCAAACATTAGCTCATTGTTACTCATTCATATTTATCCCGAACTGGTAGATATGACTGAGATACTCAGGTTTTTTATGAAGAGTTATACATCCCTCTAAATTCACTGGTAAAATAAACAGCATTTTCTGAGTCAATGGAAAACCAGATAACAAATGAAGATCTTTATTCAAGTATCTGAAAGACACAAGCATATACATATCTCCAAGGACACATATGCGTACATACATACACATGGTATATATATAATTAAATGCCATATAGAGCAATTTCATTTCAATCAATTAAATAAAAAAGGAAAGAAATTCAACAAGGTAAAAAAATCACTAATTAAGATTAGAAAATGTTACTATTTAGATCATTCATTCACCTCCTCTCCTCTGACCAGCCTACATGTATATAGCAGTAGAGAGTTTATGAATCTATGTAGGTGTATATATATATATATATATATATATATATATATATATATATATATATACCACAACCACTGCCCATGTCTCATTCAGCATTAAATAAAAGACTCTGATTCTTCCCAAGTATGTGAAGTGTTAAAGGAAAACATGCTATTTCTTTTTTTAATAATTTGTTTATTTATTTAGAATATTTTCCCAAGGTTACATGATTTATAAACTGCCCCGCCCCACACCCCCTTCCCCTTCCTGGAGGTGACAAGCAATTCCACTGGATTATACATATATCATTTTTCAAAACCTATTTCCATATTTTTCAGATTTGCAACAAAGTGATCTTTTAATGCCCAAACCCCAATCATTTCCCTATCAAACCACATGATCTATCACATGTTTTTCTTCTGCATTTGTACTCCCACGGTTCTTTCTCTGGATGTGGATAATGTTCTTTCTCCTAAGTTCTTCTGAATTGTCCCGGATCCTTGCATTACCGCTAATAGAGAAGTCTATTACATTCAATTGTGTCACAGTGTATCAGATTCTGTGTAAAATGTTCTACTAGTTCTTCTTCTTTCACTCTGCATCAATTCCTGGAAGTTTTTCCACTTCACATGGAATTCCTCCACTTCAATATTCCTTGCAGCACAATAGTATTCCATCATCATCAGATACTGTAATTTGTTCAGCCATTCCCCAAATGATGGACATCTCATTTTAGAGTTTTTTGCCACCATGAAGAGCTTGGCTATAAATATATTTTTTATATTTTTAAACCCTTAACTTCTGTGTATTAGTTCCTTGGTGGAAGAGTGGTAAGGGTACGCAATGTGGGTCAAGTGACTTGCCCAAGGTCACACAGCTGGGAAGTGACTGAGGCCAGATTTGAACCTAGGATCTCCTGTCTCTAGGCCTGGCTCTCAATCCACTGAGCTACCCAGCTGCCCCTGGCTATAAATATTTTTTACAAGTCTTTTGACTTATTATCTCTTTGAGGTATAAACCCAGCAGTGGTATGGCTGGATCATAGGGTAGGAAAACTTTTAAAGTGCTTTGGGCATAATTCCAAATTGCTCTACAAAATGGTTGGATTAATTCACAATTACACCAGCAGTGTATTAGTGTCCCAATTTTGCCACATCTCCTCCAACATTTATCCTTTTCCTCTACTATCATATTGGCCAATTAACTAGGTATAAGGTAGTACCTCAGAGATGTTCTTATTTGCATTTCAATAATCAGGAGAGATCTAGAACACTTTTTCATGTCTTATTGATATTTTTGATTTCTTCATACAAAAACTGACTATTCAGATCTCTTGACCATTATTGAGTGGGAGATCGCTTGATTGTTTGTAAATTTGATTTGGTTCCTTATATATTTGGGAAATTAAACCTCTGTCAGAGAGTTCTTTTATAAAGATTTTCCCCCAGTTTGTAGTTTTCCTCCTAATTTTGGTTACATTGGTTTTGTTTGTACAAAACCTTTTAATTTGATATAATCAAAATCATTCATTTTACATTTTGCTATGTTCTCTATCCCTTCCTTGGTCTTAAATTACTTCCTTTCCCAAGATCTGACAGGTATCTTATTCTATGTCCACCTAATTTATTCATGATTTCAATCCCTACATTTAACTCATTTACCCATTTTGAACTGATGTTGGTATAGGGTGTGAGATGTTGATTTATATCTGACTTTTCCCATATTCTTTTCAAATTTTCCCAGCAGTGTTTTTTGTTTGTTTTGTTTTAAACATTTATTAATATTCATTTTTAACATGGTTACATGATTCATGCTCCTACTTTCCCCTTCAACCCCCGCACTCCCTCCACCCATGGCCGACATATATTTCCACTGGTTTTATCATGTGTCATTGATCAAGACTTATTTCCAAATTGTTGATAGTTGCATTGGTGTGGTAGTTTCGAGTCTATATCCCCAGTCATGTCCACCCCAACCCATGCATTCAAGCAGTTGTTTTTCTTATATGTTTCCTCTCCTGCAGATCTTCCTCTGAATGTGGGTAGCGTTCTTTTCAATAAATCCCTCAGAGCCTTTATTTTTGGTTAAATTTGTCTGATTTTGAAAAGGAAAAGTTGAGATTACCCACTAGTATGGTCTTACTATCTTACTATCTATTTCTTCCTTAAGCTCTTTTGGTTTTTTTATTTAGAAATCTAGATTCTGTACCATTTGGTACATAAATGTTTAGTAGTGAGATTGCTTGATTGTTTATGCTATCATTTATTTGTTTGTTTGTTTATTTTAAATGTTTATTTAATTGATTAATAGAGAAAAATTTTCCGTGTTTCCATTATTTATGTTCTTTACCTCCCCCCTCCTTCACATCCCTCCTGCAGCCAACATGCAATTCCACTGGGTTTTTCATGTGTCTTTGATAAAGACCTATTTCCATATTATTGATATTCTCTCTAGGGTGATTGTTTAGTCTACAGCCCCAGTCATATCCCCATCAACCCATGTGATAAAGCAATTGTTTTTCTTCTGTGTTTCTGCTCCCACAGTTCTTTCTCTGAATGTGGATAGTGTCCTTTCTCATAAGTCCCTCAGAAATGTCTTGGATCATAGCATTGCTGATAGTAGAGAAGTCCATTACATATGATTGTTGCACAGTTTATCTATCCCTGTGTATAAGGTTCTCCTGGTTCTGCTCCTTTCCCTGTGCATCAATTTGTGGAGGTTGTTCCAATTCATATGGAATTCCTCCAGTTCATTATTCCTTTTAGCACAATAGTGTTCCATCACCAACATATGCCACAATTTGTTTAGCCATTCCCCAATCAAGGGGGTATCCCCACACTTTCCAACTTTTTGCCACCAGAAAGAGTGTGGCTATAAATATTTTTGTACAAGTCTTTTTCCTTATGATCTCTTTAGGGTACAAACCCAACAATGGTATGGCTGGATCAAAGGGCAGACATTCTTTTAGAGCCCTTTGGGCATAGTTCCAAATTGCCATCCAGAATGGTTAGATCAATTTACAATTCCACTAGCAATGCATTGCTGACACTATTTTGCCACATTCCCTCCAACATTTATTAATTTCCTTTGCTATCATGTTAGTCAATCTGCTAGGTGTTAAGTGATACCTCAGAGTTGTCTTGATTTGCATTTCTCTAATTATAAGAGATTTAGAAATTTTTATGTGCTTATTGATAGTTTTGATTTCTTTATCTGAAAATTGCCTATTCATGTCCCATGTTACAGTTTTAACAAAATGTAAATTCCTGCCTTATCTCTTTCAATGAGATACATTTCTATTTGGCTTGGCTGCTATCATGATTGCCACTCCTGTTTTTATTTTTTTGTTTTGTTTTTTTTACTTTACACGGCATATAATAAATTCTGCACCAGCCTTTTACTTTGAATCGGTGTGTGTCACTCTGCCTCAAATGTTTTTCTTGTAAACAACATAGAGTAGTATTCTGATTTCTTAAAAAAAATTTAAACCCTTTCCTTCCATATTGGAATCAATACTGTGTATTGGTTCCAAGGCAGAAGAGTGGTAAGGGCTAGGCAATGGGGGTGATTTGCCCAGGGTGACACAGCTGGGAAGTGACCGAGGCCAGATTTGAACCTAGGACCTCTGGCCTCTAGGCCTGGCTCTCAATCCACTGAGCTACCCAGCTGCCCCTAGGATTCTGATTCTTAATCTACTCTGCTATCTGCTTCTGTTTAATGAATGAGTTCATCCCATTCACATTCAATGTTATTATTACCTGTGTATTGCCCTTCATCCTATTATCCCCTTTAGATCCTACTCTCTTTGGAACCCTTTCTCTCTGTTCCTCCTCACCCAGCAGTATTTTACTTTTTGTCTCATCCCCTCTTTCCCCTCCCTCTAATCACCTCCTTCTTCCGTTGTCTTATTCCCATTCTACTTCTCTGTAAGATAGACTTCTAAACCCCAGTGAGTAAGGTAAGATAGAATTCTATACCTTACTGAGTATACTTGTTTTTCTCTCCTTGAAGCAGTTAAGATGAGAATAAAGTTTAAGCATTGTCTGTTACCACCCTTATCCTCCCCTCTCGATAATGATTTTTCATTCTTCTTTAAGTTACATAATTACTGAATTCTATCTCTCCCTTCCCTTTTCTCTGAGGACAACCTTCTCTTTTAGTCCTTGGTTGATTTTTTACATATCATTCATATGCATACATATCATATCATATATGCATTTTTTACCCTGTCATCACATTTACATATACATCATATCATCATAATCAGCTTACTTCTCCACCCTCTTTCTGAGTAAATTCCTTTAATATTATTGATATTATTATTCCTTTAATACTATTGAGAATATTTTTTGACAATTTCATAAATCCTTTTCCCATGTAGACATATAAACATTTTGCCCTTAATGAGTCCCTTAAATTTTCTCTTTCTTATTTACATTTTTGGGCTTCTCTTGTGTCTTATGTTTGGACTTCAAATTTTTTGTTCAGGTCTGGCTTATTCCTAAAGAATGCTTGGAAATCTTCTGTCTTTTTGAATGAACTTTTTTTCTCCTGAAAGAGTATACTCAGTTTTTTTGCTGGATAGGTGACTCTGAATTGTAAACTCAAATCTTTTTGTCTTCCTGAATATCATATTCCATGCCTTTTGATCCTTTATTGCAGAAGCTGCTAGGCCCTATGTGATTCTGATTGTAGCTACATGGTATTTGAATGGTTTCTTTTTGGGCGTTTGAAGAATTTTCTCCTTAGCTTGGTGCCTCTTGAATTTAGCTATTATATTACTGGAAGTTGGCATGTCAAGATTTCTTTCTGTAGGTGATCTCTAAATTCTTTCGATTTCAATTTTATTTTCTTGCTCAAGGATCTCTGAGCTGCTACCTTTGATAATTTTTTGTAATATGATATCCAAGGTTTTTTTTCATTATCATGGCTTTCAGATAGTCCAATAATTCTCAGATTGTCTCTTCTAATTCTATTTTCCAAGTCAGTTGTCTTTTTCAATAAGATAATCTCATGTTTTTCTTTGTTTTTTTTTTCATTCCTTTGATTCTGCTTTATTGTTTGCTGATTTCTCAAGAAAGCATTAGTTTCTAGATAGTCAATTGTTATTATTAAGGCATGATTTTCCTCTGTCAGTTTTTGGTTCTCCTTTTATAGTTGACCTATTTCTTCTTGCATCATTTTCATTTCTTTTTACATCACTTTCCTTTCTTCTTACATCACTTTCCTTTCTTCTTACATCACTTTCATTTCTCTTCCCCACTTTTCCTCTGCCTCTCTCAATTGATTCTGGTCTTTTTTTAGCTCTTTGAGATTTTTTTTGGACTTTGCATGTGTTTCCTTTGCCTTCATTGGCTCCTTCATTGTCCCCTTCTGTGTCTGTACCTTGCTCTTTGTATCCATAAACATTCTTTAGAGTTAGGTGCTTTTCTTTGTCATTTACTCATTTTTCCTATCTAATTATAGGTAGGCTCTGTTTTCTAGGAATTTAGGGTACTATCTTAATCTTCAGTCTTTGATGTTATTCTTAGCTTATTTTCTGAGTCTGAGGTCTGAGAGCTCAGGGAGTCCCCTTCCCCAGCTGATTCAATTGACCCTCTAGATACTGATGTTTTTAAGGACTTGCGTCTGGCTTGGGTGTAAGCTTTTGATTTCACTCTGACCTTGATCTGGTCAGAGGCTGATACAATTCTAGCCCTAAGCTTAGGTTTAAGTTTTTGATCTTGCTGTATATTTGATCCATTCAGGCACACCCTTAATTGCCCTGTCTTAGAGCTCTGCCCTGAACTTTAGGCAGAAATATCAATACTTAGCATTATCAGTCACTCCAAACTGTGATCTATATCCTCATCTCTAGCCCAGACTGTTAATCCTGGCTTTGCTCTGGGCCCACACAGATCAACCCCCTTCAGCCCAGACTGCTATGGTTTGGGACTCTGGTCTTCTCCATAGGTTTGAAATTTCAAGAGGTATGGGTTGCCTTGTACCACTGTTTTCCCAGGCAGTATCTCAGGATCTGAATTGTTAGCTTGAACTTAGGTTCCAAACCTGGGACAGTAGATGTGGGATGGGGTTGAGGGGATGACTTGCTCTTGGTTTGCTCTTCCTTCCTTGCTACAGCCTTTTGTTGGCGCTGCTTTCCTCTCACACCAGATGCCCAGATGATCTCTGTCTAGATTTGGGGTTTTTCTTTTCTTGAAAGTTGTTTCATTCTGTCTCTTTGTTGGATCTTTCACTCCAGCATGTTATTTCTTACTAAGGAGTCCCTAGATTTAGATATCATCAAGGATAGAGCATCTATTTGGGGAACTCTCCCTCTATTTCTCCCATTAATAAATTCCTGAACTCTTCAGAAAATAACAGATGCTGATTCAGATCCCTATTGGAAGAGAAAGGGATCCAAGAGAATTGAAATCAGTATGAGAATGTTCCAGACCTGAGAGAGGAGACTTGAAACCAAGTTGGAACAACCTTGACACCCCAACCCAAGTTACTTAGGGTACAGCCTATG
Organism: Gracilinanus agilis; assembly: GCF_016433145.1. Classification (NCBI taxonomy): domain Eukaryota; kingdom Metazoa; phylum Chordata; class Mammalia; order Didelphimorphia; family Didelphidae; genus Gracilinanus; species Gracilinanus agilis. Next base: position 25,207,109 of record NC_058135.1, read on the forward strand.
GTCAATTTACAAACAACTGTAAATTGTAAATTTCATCAGCCCCCACTGATGAAAAAGTCTGAGATAGATTTGCAAAGTTTTCCCAGGATGTACCAATTAGCAAAGAGACACTAATGAGAAGGTGAATAATAGGGGGAAAGATAACAAAACTGAAACAGCAAAAATTTCAAAAAGAGAACAATAAAAGCAAGAAGATAAACCCACAAAGAAGATCCCAAATCTAGAAACATCCAAATTAAATCTTTACAGATATTACAACAATCTTTTAAACATTAATTTATAATTCTAAATTAAACTAATTACTAATTAAATATAGAATTTTTTGGACCCCCAAGAGAACATGAAGCAACACTGAGAAATTTCACAATATGACAAATTCCAAATGATTAATTGCCATAATTTAGAGCTCTGAATGAAAACAGAAGCAGAAAGCAGTTTTTTTTAATTGAAACCTTACTAAGAAGACCATAGAGAAGAAAGAAAATGACATAGTTCAGATTTTTTTAAAAAATGCTATTTGGTGGAAAATATAGTGGAAATGAAACAAAACACCAAAATATTAAAAGAATACATGGTCTTTGTACAAGGCAAAGCTCAAAGACAAGATGTGATGGGATAAATTAAGAATCACTCGTTTCTTAGAAGAATATGCCAAATTTAAACATCTGAATACCATTAAGCAGAAAATAATAGAAGAAAACTAACCAGAATTTCTGAATGCATAAAATAAGATACTAATTTACAAAATCCACAGTTAGGCTACTGGAAAATAAGACAAAATGAAGTGAAAAATATTCCACGTACCAAGGTATATGTTGGTGAAGTTTGATAATTACATTTGCCAAAAAGAAAGCCTGAAAATATCTAGATAAAGGACTTTCAAGTATAAAGAAAATGAAATCCAAATGTCCAAAGATATCCTATATCTTTTAGAAAGCACAGAAATAAATTGTATAGTTTATCTCAAAAAGCAAAGGAACTCAAGTTGCTAACCAAAATCACATTCCTTGAAATTGTGAGCCTAATTATCTATAAAATGTTGGAAGTTCAATATATTCCTGTTTAAAAGAAAGAAAACAAAAACCAGATGTGAACATAATATTCCACTTGCAAATATTCTAATCAACAAAACAAAGGAAAGGCAAATAAATCCAATTAACAAGAAAAGTATTATTCAGCTAAGTTATTCCATGTCTAGAGTTTTTAATAGAAAAGTTGAAGAATTTGAAATGAGGTAAATCAAAAACAAAGTTATAAGATATAGATGCCTAAAAATTTGCAACAAGGAATAGATATGTAAATTGAATTTAAACAAATAGGAGAAATAGAAGAAGTACTAAAATTTAGACCAAATTGCATCATGGAAAGACAGACAGAGAATGGGAAGGGAAAGATGAAATAATTGAGTGTTTTGAGTGAAGGGTGAAGGGGTAATCAAATTCTCATAGGAGAGGAGCTGAAAGAATAGAAATTTAAAAGGGAGGAACTAAAAAGAAGGCAAGGAAAGAGAGTCTCAACCAAATGGAACAAAGTAGTCTCACCAAAGAACACTTAACATGAGAAAGAGGGATGTGTACCTATGAGATGAAAAATAGAGATTTAATTTGGTGAGCACTTGTGCATTGATAGGCCACTTTCTCTAAGTTAGTGTTTTGGTTACATAAACAAAAATAGGTCTAAGAGGAATGGAAATTTGAAAAAAAAACTGAATAAACAAAATTTCAAGCTTCCAAACATATCAATATATTAAGTAATGCATGCTGAAAGAATGAAATAAAGCCCTGAATGAATAAATAACCCCATGATGTGGGTTTGGTAGAGGATTGGGTGTAGGTGCTAATAACAGTGGGAAAAAGGTATCCTCTGGGGTAAACACTGTGGGTCCTTGTGGTGTCAATCAGGGTATTTGGGAAAGGAGCTTACAAGGATAGTATAATATATTTTAGAAATTTAATAAACACTGGGTCAGGAATGGAAGGGAATGGGTAGACTACACTTAAGAAAAGTCCAGAAAGGAGAAATCTACACTAACCAGCTACAAACTAAAGAACTGTCTTAACTCTAACCAATCCAGAGGCTGGATGGTGAGCAGGTCCAGCTGTGTAGGATAGGGTTTCTCACAAATGAGTCCAAGAGCTAGATGATCTTCTGTAGCTGCTTCAACTGCAGTCTTGATGATCAGCTAGTAAATCCAATTTAGGAGAGGGAGTGAAGATTTTGAACCAGTGAACACCATTGAACCCAAACCTCAAAACTGGGTCTCTTGATTATAGATGGTATCAAGTTAAATTAGGAATCTCATAAGGGGAAATACAGCTCTTTCCATACAGAGAATCAGTGAACCTCCTCCATACAGGGAATCAGTGAGAATCTAACTGACACATTGCCAGTCTTCCAAAGTTCTGGAACCTGCCTCCCTGTCAATCAATCCTACTCTCTACTAAGCTAAATTCCTATAATCTCTATAACAATGCCAATTACATAAGAAATTGGGACCAAACCTCTTCTGCTTGGCACAGAACTCCAAATACATGAGGAGGCAGATCTATGTGCATTTTTAAATATAAATTAAACAAATAACAGAATATAACTAAAATAGAAAATTAGGTGATCTAATTTCCAATCAAAGAAATGCTATGGGATTTTCCAAGTTAAGAGAGAAAGAACAGAGAAAATTCCCTAAAATTAGCTAAAAGTTGTCTCACACCCCCACAATTATCTGTATTCAAAGGAAGGCACATGAAAACAGTGTCTTATTGATCAGTGTGGGATCAGCTTTCAGATAAGATAAATGAGTTCTTTGAGATGTACAATTGTGAGAAAAAATCCTTGTATCAATATTTATATCTGTGGAGTTGATAGGATAGAGCTTTAGGCCTCCAGAAGGGAAGTGCTGGGTTCAAATCATACCTCAAACACTTCCTAGCTGTGTGCCCCTTGGGCAAATCACTTTTGCATAGACCTTATTACTCTACTACTTTGGAATCAAAAGAAGGTAAAGGATTAACAAAATCTTCAGATATGACTAGGGCTCTAAGCAACAGGTAGAGAAAGGGCAGCACCCAAGTCATGCAGGGCCATGTTCAAAAAATACAATGAAGTTTCCTCACAAGTCTTATAATTGAATAAATTTTTCTTACAAGATAAAAATTAGACTAGACTTGTAATTGAACAAAAGGGAACTAAGCTGATTCCAGAATTGTGTCACAAGACAGAGCCAATTTGGTACATAAAATTTTCACAATTCCCTCCCCAGAAGGAGGAATATAAATATTTCTAGGGAAACCCAGAAGAGTAGTAGGGAGACATGGACTTGAGATGAGATACCATAGCTAATAAGAAAAGGAATGATTTTGGTTAGAGCAGTTGGTAAATTGGACTATGTGTTTCAGAATACAGTGTTATTTCTATATCATAAAACTCTTTCTAATTTCATTATAAATGCCTTATCAACTAATATTTTTAAGAAAAAGGATTCTTTTAAAATGAAATTAATTTTATTTTTTCCATATAGTTCATTTTTGTGAGTAATCTTATAAAACCAAAACTCTAAAATATAAATGCAAATATAAGAGTCTTTTTAAAAATGGAGAGAATGAATGGACTATGATTCAGAAAGGAAATAGCATAGAAATAAGATAGAAGTGGGAGATCAAACTCAGCTCTTCAGAAGCTGGTTAATCCACAAACATTAAAAATTCATTATGTACTATGGTGGGTACTAGGAATAAAAAGAAAGACAATAACAATAACAAAAGAATGAAAGAAAATAACCCCATTCTTGAAAAACCTCATTATAATGAGGAACCAACATGTAAATAATATAGTAAATACTAAATCTATACATTATAGGTTGATGGCAATCTCAGAGTAGAAGGCAATAATATTTGGGGAAGAACAGAACCATTCTGTAGAAGGTAGTATTTGAGCTGAGTCTTAAAGAATACCCGGAGGCTTATAGGCAGAGATGAGAAGGGAGAACTTTGTAGGCATGAATGATAGCTAGTGCAAAGATATAGAATTAGGAGATGATGTATAGGTGCAAGGAATAAGTAGGTTTAATCATAGAGAGCATTGAGGAGAGTAAAGTGGAAGAGATCTTAAAATATAGGAATTTATGAAGAGCTTTAAATGGGAAATAGATTTAATATTTGAAACAAAAGGTACTAGGGAACCGCTAGAACTTGTGTTTGTGTATGGGAATGGGGAATAATGCTTGCATCTATGCTAGAAGATAGAGGAAAGTTGTAATGAGTCCAGAATAATTATCTCAGTAGGATATAACATATTTAATGAGGAAGAGAAAGCAAAGAGCGAGACATCAAGAATAAACACGAAGATAAATAAAGGATAGTCACTTGAGGGAATTTGTAGCCATCTCCCACCACCAAGTCAGAGAACACCAAATCCCACCACCAAGTCAGAGAACTTGCTGACTTTGGACTTTCTAAAGACACTGATCCTTGGAATATATCACAAGGAGATTGTCTTGGAGACTCCATTTGTGAAGAGCAATTAGGTTCCATATATTCCCTACACATGTGCTTCCATTGCCTTCGTAACTTAAGTTTGAGACCACTCTCCCTATGACCTGGAGTATGACTTCTATTTGGAAAGAATGTTTAATAACTATCATTCTTAATATTTGTGAATGCATTTTTCTCAATGCAAATTGTGTTGTGCTGATTCACATTCATGGAAAACACATCAGTTCAGGGTCATAAACAACAGTGCTAGAGATTTAGTCCATCAGAGTACTTTCGAGCTTTCCATATCATAGAAACAATTCCATGGGGACCCAATCTGTAGAAGTTGGAGAATTAGTTCTGGAAGTAGCAATACTGGGAGAAATAATTTAAAGTCATAAACAAGTAGAGATGACCTGATTGGTATATTTTTTGAAATTCTATGGAATTCACAAGGAAAATAACTGAAACAAAAGCTTTAATAAGCTTGTATACTACAAAAAAACAGAGAAATCAATAGCATTTCTATTTAGAAATTATAATATAATTATTAATTAAATATAATATAATTATATCTAATTATAAATATCTAATTGTGAATATAATTAAAATATAATATTATAATATCCCAATTATCTACAAAGATAATTGGGATATTATGATTTCTAAAGGGATATTATGCATAATATCCCTTTAGAAAGGAAGAAATTTAGAAAGAAAAAAATTAGGAAGAAAATTATGTAACATTAGTCTATCTATTAAAACACACTGAATACTTACAAAGATACAATTTTAAAATGCTCCTTAAAATAATAAAGAAGGGGGAGCAGCTGGGTAGCTCAGTGGATTGAGAGCCAGGCTTAGAGATGGGAGGTCCTAGGTTCAAATCTGGCCTCAGACACTTCCCAGCTGTGTGACCCTGGGCAAGTCACTTGACCCCCATTGCCTACCCTTACCACTCTTGCACCTATAAGTCAATACACAGAAGTTATGGGTTTAAAATTAAAAAAAATAATAATAAAGAAGGATACTTGAATGCTACAGTACTACTTAGAGCTAATACTTGGGTCATACAAACATATTATGCAAGTAAAAGTACTATCAAAGTTAATGAATATATTTAATGATGTGCCAAACAAAGCATCAAAGGGATATTTAATAAAACTAGACAAAATAACAGCAAAATACGTATAGGGGAACACAGGATTTGGAATATCAAGATAAACAATAAAGCAAGGAAGGAATGAAGAGGACAAAGCACTTGTAGATCTCAAACTCTGAAAAAATTACTACCAAAACAATTTAATGCTGGTCAAAAAAATAGAAAAATACACCTATGAAGCAGACAGGAGAAGTAAGAATCAGATAAAAAATTAATTGGGAATTCAATGAACTCCCAAACATAAATTACCTAGGAAATCAGTGATGAGAAAATTTTAAAAAGCAGTTTGGCAAAAATTAAGTTTGGACAAACTTTTTATAACACCTAAGATTTATATAATATTTTAGGTTTTTAAAGTGCTTTACAAATATTATCTCATTTGATTCTCACATCAACTTTGTGACACTGGTGCTATTATTGTAGCCGTTTTATAAATGAAGCAACTGAGAGGTTAAGTAATCACTGCATAGGGTCACAGAGAAAGTAATTATCTAAGGCAGTGTTTAAACTTCAGTTTCCTGACTATAACTTTGGCACTCTATGCACTGTGCCACCTGGGTCTACAAAAATAATGCTATGAATTCAAAATTGATATGTGGCCTGAATATGAAAGATTATGCCCTAAAAATATTAGAAATGAAGCAGATCAAATACTCTTCTTGTGTATGAACAAGGGTTGAATTCTTAACTAAACAAGTATTAGAAGCTTTTACAAAATATAAAATAGGACATTTTTAATTACATAGAAGTAAAATATTTTTGCAAAAAAATACTGTACCTGGGATAACAATGGAAGCAGCTAAGAGGAAGAAAAAATCTTGGTGTCACGTACATTTTATATAATTAACTATAAGAATTTATATATTATCAGTTGCCATTTCTCAATATTTAAGTAATCAAAGGATATAAATAAAATGTTCTCAGAAAAGGAATTGTAAACTGATTACCGTTTAAAATCATTAAAAGTAAGAAAAATGCAACCAAAATGAACCTATAGTTTTCATCTCTTAGCCAGTTGGGAAAGATGACCAAAAATGGAAATAATCAATATAGAGACAGACATAGTAGCAAATTGCTAAAGGAGCTATGAACTTGTGAACCTATTCCATGAAGTGATTTGAAATTATATGAGAGTGACAAAAATGTTTATATTCTTTGACCTAAAGATTCTACTGCTTGGTATAAAGTCTTAAGAGGCCAATGACAAGAAAAACTCCATGCAAATATATGTGTATAATAAATGATGAAATAGAAATGTGTGCATATATACAAATATATTTGTGAAAACAAACTGAAAACATTAGATTCCTATTGATTGAGGAATGACTAAATAAATGGTGGTTTGTGCATATAATTGTTATAACTGTGAGAAAAAATAAATTATAACTATGATGAATACAGGGAGACCTAGAATTATCTAAATCAAGGTGAAATAAATAGAATAAGAGGGATAATTTTCATAGTGATTATAGTAATGTAAATGAAAACCACTGAAAAAAAATTTCAGTATGAATATTTACCCCTCAGAAATAGATAATTCCTACAAATCCAGGCTTGATTGATTATTTTGTTTATTATATAGACTTATTAAGGTGTTAATACAAATTAAACTTCATAGTCTGTGCCTGCATTTACTGCTATCCCACTGCCCACACCCACAACCTTTTTATTAAACATTTACCAGTATAACCCTGTATTACTCTATAAGTACTACTTGAGCTTAGCAGAAATGCAGAAGGCAGCTCTGGAAATGACATCATTACCAGATTGGAGGCTATTGATAATAATAACCAACATTTACATAGTACTTTTTGTTGTTGAGTCATTTTTAATTTTATCTGACTCTGTGACTCCATTTGTTGTTTTCTTGGCAAAGATAGTGATTGACCATTACCTTCTTCAACACATTTAACAGATGAATTAATCAAGGGAAACAGGGTTAAATTACTTACCTAGATACTAAGTGAGGTTGGAATCAAACTCAGGTCTTCCTGACTCCAGACCCAGCACAATGCATTATGGAACATAGCTGCCCACATACAACTTCAAATGCTACTGAAGCTATATATATATATATATATATATAGTGCTTTATATCAATATTATAATTTAAGCCTCACAATGTCTATGGTTATTTGTGTTTTCCCAATGAAAAATAGTTGCCAAAAAAGTCTCATAAGTATGCATTGACTAAGACTTAAGTAGCTATAACTATTCATTAGTGTACTTTCCCAAAAGGTATGGGAAGTATTTTACAAAACTATTGGTTAGGGATTTAATTGTTTATGTAGTCCTGAAACTTTCTCAAGGTTCAATTGTACTGGCAATCTATTTCAAGAGTCGGATTTATCCTCTTGACACTAGCTTTCTTATCTTCTAAAAAAAAAAGACAATATCATCTCATTTTTTTCTTTTTTTTACTTTTTTATTCCAAATTTTATAAATCCAAATAAAACAAGCATTTACATATACAAAGAAAAGAATATTGTACATTAATGAAATTACCAACATCTTATGTTTACATCATCATCATCATCATCATTATTATTACCTTATTATTATATCTACATAATGAATCCCATACAAAAGTGTCCCAGTCCCTCCCAATGTTCCCCACATTTCATAAGTTATTGTCTGGGAGCCAACATGTTCATGCAAATTTAGTGTTTCATATTTTTACTTTTCAGTGTGTTCTTTGGAGGTAATATTTACAATTATTCTTGAGTATTATTTCTGTAGCTATATATACTGTTCTCTTGTGTGTGAAGTAAATTATTTAAGAGACTTTTGATCCAGAGTACAGAGTCTAACCCTGGCACTGTATCCCAGTGCAGCCAGGGTCGGTGTGGGCATCTCTAGTGTCAACATGCCAGAGCCAGCATAACCATCACCAGGGAAGGACAGGTGGTGTGATGCTTGAAAGCCACTGGCCAAGGAAAAGATATGGCACCAACAGCGTTTATAAAGAAAAGATTGGGAAGCTCAGTAGCTCTCTTTGCTTCCATAACTGCTACAGGTTGCCATTTTTTTCTGGAAGCTTCCTTATCTGACCATACCATCTCTGGTGAGGTGTGTTGACCTGAGGCTTCAAAATGGAGAATCAGAGATACAAAAGTTTTTGTTCTCTGATTTTCTCTCTCCCCCACTATCTCTTTCTTTACTAATAAATGCTTATAAATCAGGTAAATGGTCTCCAGATTTTTATTTTATTTATGACACTTGGTTCTATATATTTCATTATTCATTATCCCACATAGTTCTTTCCCAGTGTTTTATTTTTTTAACTATCCTGTTCACCATTTCTTATAGTGCAGTATTATTCTATCACAATCAGGATATTTTCATCACATTCATTAATAAAATTGGTCTATAATTTTCTTTCTTTGTTTTTGTTCTTCCTGTTTTAAATATCAACACCAAAATTGTTTTTTTTTTGAAGGAGTTTGATAAAATCTCTTCTCTGCCTATTCTTTCAAATAATTTATTTAATATTGGAATTAGTTGATCCTTAAACATTTATTTGGTAGTACTCACTTGTAAATCCATTCTGGTCCTGATGCTTTTTTTCTTAGACTGTTAATTTAAGGCTTCTGTAATTTGTTTTCCTAAAATAGATTTATTTATGTATTCTACTTCTTGCTCTGATAGCTGAGGCAATTTTTTTGGTAAGTATTCTTCCATTTCTCTTTTATTCTTAAATTTGTTTTCATATCTCATCCCCTGTGGCCTCCTGTCATATTATATCTAGCAACAACTGAAAGACTATATAGTTCCTGATTTTCATCATAACTCTATACCACAATTTCTTCAGCTACTCCCCAATTCATGGGCATTTCCTCAATATTCAGTTCTTAGCCAGCACAAAAAGAATTGTATTGGGATTAATTAAATATTGGGGCTAATTAGGATCTGGGTAAGTAGGGATAGGCTAAGAATAGTGCAGTTTTACCTTAAACCCCAACTGGAATCTTGGGGACAGTTCCTGTGGGGAATTCTGAGGAGCCTTAGAGACTGTTGTTATCCAACTGCCAGGCACTCTTGGACTGAGGTTTTACTCTGAGAGGCTGGTTGGATCTTGCTCTCTGGAAAACTGGGGAAACCCGAGTAGCAGTTGAAAGAGAACAGGTTGGAGTTTGGGGAATAAATTTGTGAAAGAAGGCCAACTGGAAATAGAAAGAAATACTGTTTTCCTCTGTGTGGCTGCAAAGTGAGTCAGGTCGAATGAGGCCTACCAAGGCCCAGCTGAAGCCTAAATAGGCTGTGAAAGAGCTGAAAAGAATACAAGGAGACAGTGACTTTAAACTCTATATAATTAGATTATTAATTAGTATAGGTTATTTAGAATAGAAACTGGGGAATTAGTGATAGATTAGGAGATTTAAGGAGGCTCGAGTTTCTTGAGCAGGTAGAAGGTTCTTGCGTACCAGTGGTGTGGGAAAAGTTTAGTTTCCTTTTAGAATTAGGGACTATTTCCTCAATCCTTTGTTCACCTCTCCTTCCCTTCCTTAAACCCTTTCAAAAATATTAAATCAGTTTTTAAAAGCTATCTCCAAGTAGTTTCACCCAGTCAGCTCTGAGTAGGCCCAAACTGTTACCAGAAAGCCTTAGCTCAAACCAGCTGGTAGCCAGCTGACTTCCAGATAACAACAACAACTAAAATTAAGAAAAGATACCGTATCCAAATTTCTACCCAACAGTTGATATACAGGTCCTTATTGTTTTACTTTGGTCTCTTCAGGATACAGACTTAGTAGTAGTATAACTAAATTAAAGAGTTTTATAGTTCATTAGGAATAGTTCTCAATTCCTATCCAAAATGATTTGATTGGGTCACAAATCCACCCAAAGTGTGTTAGTATCCCATTTTTTTCTACATCTCTTCTGACAGTTCTCATTTTCCTTTTCTGCCATGTTAGTCAACCTGATAGGTGTGACTTAGTATCTGAGAACTGTTTTAATTCGCATTTACTAATCAATATTGATTTAGATCAATTTTTTCATATTACTACAGATAGTTGTGATTTCATCTTCTGAAAGATTGTCTGAAAGACAATTTTTCGATTGGAGAGTGACCTTTTTTATATTTGACTCAATTCTCTATATAATTAAGAAATGAGGCCTTTTCCAAAGAAACTTGCTTTTTTCCCCCTCAGGTACTGCTTTTCTTCTAATCTTGAATGCATTGGCTTTGTTTTTGCAATCCCTTTTTAATTTAATGCAATTAAAATTATTCACCTCACTTCCCTATGACTCTCTCTCTCTTCTTTGATCATAAAAATCTTCCCTCTTCCATAAATCTTACAGGTAAAATATTCTATGCTCTCCAATTTGCATATGAGATCACCATTTTTCTCTAACTCATGTACCTTTTTTGACCTTATCTTGGAATATAGTGTGAGACATTGCCCTCTACCTAATTTATGTCAAAATGCTTTCCAGAATTCCCAGCATTTTTTTCAGATACTGAATTCTTGTTTCAAAAGTTTGGGTCTATCAATATTAGATTATCATGGTCATGTAATATTGTGTATTGGGTACTTAATCCATTCCACTTATCCACCACTTAATTTCTTAGAAATACATATTATTTCAATGATTATCACTTTGTAATATAATTTGAGGTATGTTACTCCTACTTATCCACTTACTTTCTTTTTTTTTTTAGAAAGATTTTTTATTTTATTTTTTTAATAGCCTTAACTTCTGTGTATTGGCTCCTAGGTGGAAGAGTGGTAAGGGTGGGCAATGGGGGTCAAGTGACTTGCCCAGGGTCACACAGCTGGGAAGTGTCTGAGGCCGGCTTTGAACCTAGGACCTCCCGTCTCTAGGCCTGACTCTCAATCCACTGAGCTACCCAGCTGCCCCCTCCACTTACTTTCTAATGAAAAATAGTTTATCCCCTTCTATCTCTCCTTTTCTCTTCTCTCCTTGTGTTACTTTTTCTTTTTTTGGAAATTAATCTATCCTATTAAGCTTCCTTCTATCTTTCCATTTAACTCTAATAGTGATAAAATTCTTAAATACTTAAGGTATCTCACATGCTTTATGTATTTTACATATCTCAAATATTATAGACATCTTAATTATTTCAATTATCACCTGTCCACTTATGAATGTATACAATTCAACCTTATTTAAATCCTTAAGTTTTCACTTTATCTTTTTTGTGCTTTTCTTGAGTGTCAAATTTGTTTATGTAATTTTTCTTTTCTGCTTGTAATTTTTAATCAAGAAAATGTGAAATTCTTCCATTTTGTTGAACATCAATTTTTTCCCCTTGCAGAAATATGCTCAGTTTTGGTGGATATGTAATTCTTGGTTGTAGTTCTGGATTCTTTTCCTTTTGGGAATATCATATTCCATGCCTTCTAATGTAGAATCCACTAGATCTTGTGTAATCCTGACTGAACTGGTTCCTTCTGGCTGCTTGTAGTAGTTCTTTTTCATTGGCTTGGGAATTCTAGAACTTGACTATAATAGCCCTTACATATTTTACTTAAGGTCCTCTTTCAGGAGGTGATCAATGGATTTTCTAAATTTCTGCTTTCCCTTTTTGTTTGAGGATATCAGGACAGTTTTCCCTGATGATTTATTTTAGCATTTTGTTCAGGTTCTTTTTTTTATCATGGCTTTCATGATCAAATTTTGTGATTCTTATATTATCTCTCCTAGACCTATTTTCCAAGCCAGTCATTTTTTAAATTTGGAATTTTAGACTTTCATTTTTTTTCAGTGTTTTGATTTTTGTCTTATTGTTTCCTGATGTCTGATAAATTCATTAACTTGTATTTGTCTAATTTTAAGTTTTAGGAAATTATTTTCTTGCTAGGATTTTTGTGTTTCCCTTTCCATTTGGCCAATGCTACACTTTAAAGAGTTGTTTTATTATTTTTGTTGTTGTTGTTGTTTGTTTTCATTTCCATTTGGTTCATTATTTTATTCCTTAGGAAGTTGTTTTCTTTAATGTATTTTTCTGTCTCCATTTTCTTCTGGCTTATTCTAGTTGTTAGGGAGCAGATTTCTTCAGTGATTTCCCTCCCAGGTATTGGATTTTTTTCAATTTTCATATTATTTGACATCCTAACATTTTTTTCAAATTCTTCCAGGGGTTCTTTTGGGGCCTGGCGTCCTTTCACACTTTTCCTTCAGACTTCAAATTCCTTTTTGGCATTATTGTCCTCTTTTGAGTTAATATTTTGGCCTTGCTTTTTATTTAAGTAATATTCTAAAACCAGTTTTTCATGTCTTTTTCTCATTTTTCTAGTTATTTTTATCCTGTTACCTTTGAGGTTCTTCTTTCCTGGGATAGAGGAAGCACTGCTCTGGTATTCAGAGAAGGTCTGTCTCTCTTTGTTTTCCAAAACATGTATGTCGAATGGAATTGCTTGCTGGCTTGCTCTATGGAAGTTTAAAGCTGTTTTATACAGCTAGATTCAGCAACCTTTTATCTTAGCAGTTTCCTAGTTGTTTCATGGGTCAGGTTAGTCCCTATTCTGCTGCTTCTCTTTCCCTTGCCGAGTGACCATCTTTACTTTTGCTACCTTTGTAGAGTGGCTTAGACTGGGCTAGTACTTCTTTCTGCTGCTTTACTTCCTCAAGTGCTATGCTACTATATGGGAATTTGTAGGTTTCCTGCCCTCTCTGCCTTCTATACCTATGTTGAGCTCTGGCTGGGCTTATTCCCATTCTCTAGCTCATTGCCAGTCTGAGTTCTATTGGTTCCCACAGATGCTCTGCTCCCTCGTCTATTCTATTCTTACTAAGACATATTTCTCATACTTTCCCTTGTTTTGAGGCAATTTATTTTCTTCTTATGTATGTTTGAGGCAAAATAAGGGGAGTAGAGCATCCTTTATTATATCATCTTAACTTCCAGCATGCAACTCTATCCCATTCACATTTCCTGCAATGATAACTTACTTTATATCTCCCTCTATCTTATATTTACCCTGTTTATTCTTCTCTTTCTCTCTCCCTTCACTTTGTTTTTCCTAATAAGGGGTTTACTTTTGAGCACCATCTTCCAAATCTGTCTTCCCTTCTTTCAGTGACACAATCTCCTCTCCTCTTTTTATTTCCTTATAGGAAAAGATATATTTCTATATCCAATTGAGTGTGTATGTTATTCCCTCTTTGAGCCAGAGCTGAAAGTTAGCTCCAAGCATTGCCTCTAATCTTCCCCTCCTTTATACCTTTTACTTCTCTTTTATTTGAGATAATTCATCACACTCAATGTTTCCCTTCTCTCTTCTTAGAGGAAGGCAAAGAACTCAAAGATTGTGCATGAAGATTTGAGGTTATGTAAAGAAGGTACTTATAAATGGTTCAAAGACCAGTTCTAAAACCATTAATGTTTGACAAAATTGATTACTTTAGTCTTTCAGAGTTAATTTTAGTGAGTTAATTAACATTCTGTTATCCATTGCCCTTTAAAGCAATAATGGAATGCTGGGAAAAAATTCTGCAGTACTAAATATATCAAAGCTGGGTTTAATTAAATCAATTCCAATTTGATATAAATGTGAAAATGTTTTTCAAAAGAATAAAATGTGAATTATCTGATTTAATTTTTTCTTATATTCTAGTGATTTCCAAGGCATACTGTCTAATAAATGTTTAAAAAAAACTTATCCTTATTACACCTGATGATATGTGTACATGTACATAGCCAACAGGGTTAAAAGGCCCTTAGGTTGACCCAATTGTAAGAGGATCCAAGGAAGGAGGGAAGTGAGGCCTCTGGTTGTGGAAATAAAGCAGAATTTGAACTTTTGATTTATGTTGTAATTCTGGAAAGATGGTTATGGGATCCAAATTGGTCATGTTAATTATACATTTCATGGTTTTTTAATTACTAACTCACTACTTGAATGCTACTCACTCAACTGAATTCTCTAGTCAAACTGGTTATTTTGTGAAGCCTCCTCACCATTGAGAATCCTTTCCATGTTGGAAATTGCCCTCACAATTAATATGGACAATTTTCTGGCAGATTCAGCTAGGAATGTTTCCAATAGAATGTCCTCCGGAAGGTTGCCAAATAGTTAACCTCCTCTCTGCCATATGTTTTTCTGAAACACATCCAGCAGCCTTTTGGAATGCAGCTTATAATGATGAGAAAGAAACTGAGTAGTGATTGAACTCAGAATCTTGGTTAGAAATTGGGTAAAGGTGACCAAGAGAACATATTGATAAGCATAAATGGAAAAGAATACATTTCCTAAATGGAATAAATATAAAGGATGTGCATGGGTGTAGCTTATTCCTCTAATGTGAATACTCACTCTAATCTAAGGTGAAAGGCATATTAGAAAATGAGAATCCATGAGCAAAAAAATTCCAAAAGAGAACCTTCAGAGGATACTAAAACCCTGGCTACTGTCTCTAGGGAGTTTTTATGCACTTAGAGTTATTAATCTCTCCCTGACTAAAATCGCTCTTGTTTATCATCACAGACTTGGAAGTACTTCTATAAAATAGCTCCATAGTGTTTGAGATCCAGAAAGGGAGATCTCTTGTCATTTCTCTGTGCCTCACACCAAGATGAGATATCTCTATCTCTTATACTGTCTTACTCTCAAGTCAGATTCAAGAATTGCCCCACTCTAAAAAATAATAACAACAAGGGACAGCTAGGTAGCACAGTGTATAGAGGAATATAAACTGCCATTTACAATTAAGTATCAGAGTTTCACATATGTATTCCCTTGCAAGACACAATTTGTCTTTTGATCATTAGCACTGTAACTCTAGAGATTTGAGGGAAGAGATATCTCTCTCCTGATTTGAAATGAGATATTATCTCACTTCTGAGGAAGCTAATTTATCTGTGTGTATTCTCTGATATATTTTTAAGTACAATATTTTCTTTTCTAATTTTCTAATTATATTTAATAACTATTTATATCATTATTTTTTTCATTTCAACATTCTCTCCCTCTTTTCTTTTCCTCCCTCCTCTAGATGTTACAATTTGATTTAGGTTATATGTGTATGATTATGCAAAACAATTCCATATCAATCAAGTTGTGGAAGAAGACATATAAAACAAAAAAAAAACCAAAATCATAAAGATTTAAAGTGAAAAATAGAATGCTTTTGATCTGTATTCAGACTTCATCAGTTCTTTCTATGGAGGAAAATAGCATTTTTCTCATGTTTCCTTTGGAATAGTCTTGGATCATTGTATTGCTGAGAACAACCAAGGCATTCATAATTGATTATCACACAATACTGTTGTTTCTGGTTCCAGTCAGTTCACCTTGAATCCGTTCATGTAGATCTTTCCAGCTTTTTCTGAAATCATTCTGCTCATCATTTCTTATAGCACAATAATGTTTCATTGCAATCATATACCATGACTTGTTCAGCAATTGCCCAATTGATGGACATTTGCTCAATTTCTAATTCTTTACCACCACGAAAAGAGTTGCAATAAACATTTTTGTATAAATAAGTCCCTTTCTCATTTAAAAAAAGTGGGGGGGGAGTAGGAAATAGACCTAATAATGATATTACTGGATTAAAGAGTATGCAGGATTTTATATCCCTTTGGGCATAATTACAAATTGCTCTGCAGAATGGGTTCACCAACCCATTTAACATTTACCATTAAGGTAAAATTTTCCCACATTCCCTGGAACGTTTATCATTTTCTTTTTTGGTAGCATTAACTAATCTGATAAGAGTGAAGTGGTGCCACAGATTTGTTTAGTTTACATTTTTCTAATTAATAGTAATTTAGAGCATGTTTCCATGTGATTATAGATAGCTTTGGCTTCTGAAAACTGCCTGTTCATATCCTTTGACCTCTTATCAATTTGATTTTATTCTTTATATACTTGAGAAATGATGATTTTATCAGAGA
The DNA here is from genome assembly GCF_016433145.1 of Gracilinanus agilis. NCBI lineage: Eukaryota > Metazoa > Chordata > Mammalia > Didelphimorphia > Didelphidae > Gracilinanus > Gracilinanus agilis. The sequence goes on from NC_058135.1 coordinate 25,223,604, forward strand.
AACTTTGTGTTTTTTTTAAAACAAATTATTGCTTCCTTTCTAATCTTGATAATATTGGTTTTGTTTGAGGAAATTTTTTTTAAGTAATAAAATCAAGTCCATTTAACATCTCATAATGCCATCTATCTCTTGTTTGGCCATAAATCCTTCCCAGATCCATAGATCCAAGAAGTAAACTTACTTCTGGTATCTTTTAATCTACAAAGCTACTCTGATTTCTGTTTGGTTGAGTTTACTCACTTTCACTATTCATATTTATTTAACTAGTGTTTTGGTAGGAAGGAGCTTAAATTAGTGAGTGTAAGATATGATCTATTCTCCCCCTTAAAGATGATTAAGGGAGTAATGTTTATCTTGAACTAAATTGCCCTAGATTAGAAATATTTAAAGGGTTGCAGATAGATATACCTTTAACCTAATAATCCTCTAGGAGAGTGAAGAGATCACTTCACCCAGTTTTGCTAATTCTGGACCTTGTCTGCCCTTTTTCCCATCTAGTCTACCAGTGCTGCTCTCTGATTAGTGAAACCTATTGGACTAGATTATTTCAGATTGCTTTAAATTGTTGTCCTTCATAAATTCTCAAAAACCAAAATCACATCACCCTTGACAATGTCTTTTAATTAGCACATGAATTGCATTGAAGGGAGGCAGTTGCAACCTTTCTTTCTTCCAGTCATCCAGACCCAGTAATAAAACATAAGTCAAGATTACTGTGGATGTCTCAGGATGCAGTAGATGACGTTGGCTTCTTCAATGTCTAACCAAGCTCTAAGTTCTCCACAGTAACACTTCTGCCCTCTTCATGACTGTTGGAACAAATTGTTCCCATTTACACTGAGGGAATTCTTTGCCCACCTATGAGTTAGAGGCCTGTTGGTTACCCTAAACCAGGTTTAGCCTACCTGCTGAGATGGTTTACTGTAGCTCTGCCTGCTACAGCTTCTGTGAGCCACTAGTGAGAGCTGGGTGGCTACTGGACACCAAAGGAGAAAAGCAGCCCTCATACCAGAACTACTTCTCTTCCTAGAACACCCCAAACACCCCAGCTTCAGATTATATATCTTTTCATTCCTCTTACGAGCCACATCCATTCATTTAGATGGTCTCATGCAAGTTTAGTCCCACATAGAGAGTAATGGTAGACTGAAAGAACAGATGAGTGAGGGTAGGTTGAGAAGTAGAGTTACAGGGTTACAGATGGAGTTACAGTTACACCAGACTGTTCAGTCTGATAACTGCAAATGAAGTTGTTTATTTTTCCTTCTGCTCATGGGAAAGAGGGCAAGTTTGAGTGACTCAGTTATTTGGAGCTATAGGAGAAGGAAATTATCTTGGGGGAAGGTGGTGGTATTGAAGTCACCAATCATAGCCTGCTACAGCAAAGTAGTGTGCTCATCTGCTGCAGCAAAAGTTACAGGAGCTATTATTCTGTTTCTCTCAAGAAGGGAATTCTGCATAGCAAATACCAGGAAAATCCAGAGCTTTTCTACTTGGTCTCAAGATGAATGACAAATTCCCTTTATAAATAGATGTTTCTGATTCCTGTCTCCTCCAGTATTTCTCCCAGAAATCATCATAGTCTGTCCCAGAAGTACAAGTTCCTAAAATTCCACTAGCTGGTAAACACTGGGGTGGCATCAGTTAGTGTTTCATCTCCATAGCAACACAGGATACACAAAGAATTAGAAAAAATGTTAATGCTCTGAGATGAATGATAGGTAGAATGAATTACATACTGCTAGGTGCAAATCTACAATTCAATGTTACCATTTGAAAGTGATTATAAATATTGAAATGCCATAAAATAACACATTTCTCTAACCAAGTTCTTTGGAAGTCTGTTCAAATATAATTTGTTCCTATCTCTATTCATTTTGAAAAAGTACAATATGTTGGCCATAGTTATAGATAGAAATTACAGAAGGTGATTGAGTTGATATACTGTTGAAGCTATTATAAAATAGAAAATAACATTGATAAATTAAAGGAAAATGACTATTCCCATAAGACTAAGTCTTCTTTCTTCCTGTAGAACATTTTAAATTAAATTGAATTTTAAGGACAATAATTACATTCTTTTTTTTATTTTTTAAATTTTATTTAATTAATTGATTTAGAATATTTTTCCATGGTTCCATGATTCATGTTCTTTCCCTCCCCTCCTTCTATCCTCCTCCCATAGACAATGAGCAATTCCACTGGGTTTTATGTGTGTCATTGATCAAGACCTATTTCCATAAATAATTACATTCTTAAAATATTAACAAAATATCAAAGGTAAATAAGGTTTTGAATACAGCAAGACATAAGAATAAAGCTTTAAGACCTTTTTAACATTCTGATATTAGAAGAATAGAATGATGTGTACACTAGCTTCTGTTTTAATCATAGTATCAAAGACCTAGAGGTGGAATAGATAACTGCTAGCATTTATATAGGTTTTAAAGCTTGAAAATCACTTCAACATAACATTATCTCATTTAATGATAAAGGTCAGTTAGTCTATCTTCACTTTATAGATATGGAATCTGATCACTAAGCAGAATGACTTATCTAAGATCACACAGTCAATTAATGATAAAGCCAAGATTTGAATTCTGCTCTGGTTACTCTATGTTCAATATTATTTATAGCACACCAAGTTGTCTATCTTGTTAATATTTAAATTTTAAATTCTTAGATTCTTTTGTTTCTGTTAATATAACTTAATTTCCCATTTTTATTTCCCTCCTTTTTAAGTTTGACACTCAAGAGAAAACTTCCCTGAAAGTACTATATTTTGATAGCTTTCATTCCATTTATTTCATTGTTAAAAACTTAACACTCATTGTGCTCAAAGGAATAATAAACTGGAGGAATTCCATGTGAACTGGAATGACCTCCAGGAATTGATGCAGAGTGAAAGGAGCAGAACCAGGAGAATATTGTACACAGAGGCTGATATACTGTGGTACAATCTAACATAACGGATGTCTCTACTAGCAGCAATGCAAGGATCCAGAGCAAAGCTGAAGGACTTATGAGAAAGAAAACTAGCCACATTCAGAGGAAGAACTGTGAGAGGAGAAACACAGAAGAAAAACAATTGCTTGAGGACATGGGCTGATGGGGACATTATTGGGAATATAGATGCTAAATGATAACTCTAGTCCAACTATCAATAATATGGAATTAGGTCTTAATCAATAACACATGTAAAACACAGTGGAATTGTGCATTGGCTAAGGGGGATTAGAGGAGTTTGGGGGAGAGGGAAAGAACATGAAACATGTAACTTTGGGAAAATATTCGATATAAAAATTAAAAAAAAAAACAAAACAACTTAACACTCAGTTTTAAAATGCCATGGAAAAGGATGCTTAATTTTATATTATTTCATTCAAAAAATATAATTTAATTTACTTAAATAAATATATGCAGTCATCTAGAGAACTCTTCATAAAAATTATGTTTGCACATTGTGTTTGAAAAAAGTCTTTCAGATTTCTATGTAATAATGATTTTTGTTCTATATACACATAGTAAATATATTAATGTTCTGAGTCAATTCTCTACTTAGTTTATATGAAGTAATGATGATAATAGCAGTTAAGGTTAACAATATGCTACATATAAACATAAGCACTTCATATATATACATATATATACCTATACATTCATATTATACATAGATATATATTTCAAAGTTATTACAATCTCTACTTAAAGGTGAGGAAAATAAGACTGATAAAGGTTAATGAATTTGCCGAGATTCATAAGCTAGCAAGTGTTGGAGGCATGATTTTAATTTAGTCTTCTTAACTCCAAAACCTAATTTACCACCTAGCTGAATGCTCCCAAACTAACTTCCCTTAATTAAAATAATTTAGGCTCACAGGGTTTATTTTTTAACAAGCCTTTTTTTTCTCTAATAAAATACTTGAATGAATTGAATAGTGTATAATGTCTTATTGCCATTTTAAATATTGAAAACCATTGCTGCATTAAAAGAGGCTGTGGTACTAGGCCCATTCTATATTTCTGTTCCCCCAAATTCAGTTTGGACTAAGTTGAGTTTTATGGATCTTGTTTTCTAATGAAAAGTGAGCTAGGCTTCCTCTTTATATATATTTTTTGAACTTTGGGAACGTATTTACTTAAAACTTTGATCAGAGATATCGAACATGAAATCAAAGATTTGGAGCTCAACATAGTCCAGAGCAACCCAAACCCACCCAATTAAAAAAATGATTGAAAAATATTTTATCAAATCAATAAATACAGTAAAACAAAAAATTTGATGGGAAAATATTAATCAAATAAACAAAAATTCAGTAAAATATTCATTTAAAATTGAGTAAATATGTAGCTCATAGGGAAACTCATGTATCGATTAGTGGATCCTGTTTCTATTTGAGTTTAACACCATAGAAATAGGTCATAGCTCATTACTGGGATTTCTCATGAGGAAGAGAAGAAAGGCATTCAGTAAACAATATGAATCTCTTATGGTACAGATAATTTATTCATAAAACAAGATATATGCTAAACTAGAAAACAGCAAGGAAAAAACACTAAATTTAAAAGTAGGATTCAGTAACAAGTTATAGTTATTACTAATATAATCTGTTGGTAAGCCAATGCTTAGATCTCATCAAAATATAGGACAATTTGCAAGATAGGAATGAAACATATTTAATAATTGCTCTTAACTGAACAAATAATTTCTGGTACCCGTTTGCTGTTAAAAGATTTAGTTTGGGGCCAATTTTTTTATTTGTCAGCTTACTTAAAATGACTTGAATATATTCTGTGAACTACTCTCCTTATCTTTTCCTGGGACAAGGCCAACTTATTATCTCAAACTCAAAAAATTATCTCTAAGTTAAGATACATTGGTTCATGGATAGGACAAGCTAACATAATAAAAATGACAATCCTACCCAAATTAATTTACTTATTTAGTACCATACCTATCAAACTACCAAGAAACTTTTTCACTGAGTTGGGAAAAAACCTATAACAAAGTTCATTTGGAAGAACAAAAGATCATGAATATCAAGGAAAGTAATGAAAAAAATGTGAAGGAAGGTGGCCTAGCAGTACCAGATATTAAACTATACAATAAAGCAGCAGTCATTAAAACAATATGGTACTGATTAAGAAACAGAAGGGAGTATCCGTGGAATAGACTTGGGGTAAAATGACCTCAGCAAGACAGTGTATGATAAACCCAAAGAGCCCAACTTTTGGGACAAGAATATACTATTTGTCAAAAACTACTGGGAATATTGGAAAACAGTGTGAGAAAGATTAGGTTTAGATCAACATCTTACACTCTACACTAAGATTAATTCAGAATGTGTGAATGACTTGAATATAAAGAAGGAAACTATAAGTAAATTAGGTGAACACAGAATAGTATACCTGTCATATCCATGGGAAAGGAAAGATTTTAAGACCAAGCAAGAGTTAGAAAAAATTACAAAATGTAAAATAAATGATTTCAATTACATTAAATTAAAAAAGGTTTTATACAAACAAAACCAATGCAATCAAAATTAGAAGGGAAATGAGAAATTGGGAAAATATGACAAAAACCTCCAACAAAGGTCTAATTACTCAAATTTATAAGGAGTCAAATCATTTGTACAAAAAAATCAAGTCATTCCCCAATTGATAAATGGGCAAGGGTCATGGATAGGCAATTTTCAGGTAAAGAAATCAAAACTATCAATAAGCACAGGAAAAAGTATTTTAAATCTCTTATAACTAGAGAAATGCAAATCAAAACAAGTCTGAGGCACTACCTCATACCTAGCAGATTGGCTAACATGACAGCAAAGGAAAGTTAAATGTTGGTGGGGATATGGCAATATTGGGACAGTAATGTATTGCTGGAGGAGTTGTGAACTGATCCAACCATTCTGGCTGGCAATTTGGAGCAAAGCCCGAAGGGCATTAAAAGAGTGCCTGCCCTTTGATTCAGCCATACCACCACTGGGTTTATACCCCAAAGAGTTAATAAAGAAAAAGACTTGTACAAAATTATTTATAGCCACATGCTTTGAGGTGTCAAAAATTGAAAATTGATGGCATACCCTTTGATTGGGGAATAGATGAACAATTTGTTGGTATTTGTTGGTGATGGAATACTATTTTGTGAAAGGAATAATGAACTGGAGGAATTCCATGTGAACTGGAACTATCTCCAGGAATTGATGCAGAGTGAAAGGAGCAAAATCAGGAGAACATTGTACACAGAGGCAGATATACTATGCTAAAACTGAATGTAATAGACTTCTCCACTAGCAGCAATGCGATGATCCAGGACAATTCTGAGGGACTTACGAGAAAGAATGCTATCGACATCCAGAGAAAGAACTGTGGGAGAAGAAACACAGAAAAAAGAACAACTTTTTGATTACATGGGTTGATGGGGATATGATTGGGGTTGTAGACTCTAAATGATAGGGTTACCTAAGGCAAATATTAATAACATGGAAATATGTCTTGATTGATGACATATGTAAAACCCTATGGGAGGGGGTTGAGAGGAAGGAAGGGAAAGAACATGAATCATATAACCATGCAAAAATATTCTAACTCAATAAATTAAATAAAATTTAAAAATTCAAATAAAAAAAGAAATGTCACTCTACAGATAGGAGAAAAATGTTGTTGTTGTTTTTTTTTTAATTTCAACTCTGCATTAACAAAGCCATTCTCTTCCAAAACTTGTGAAATATAAAATTTCAGTCCAAAATTAGAGAGGGGGTGGTGTAAAAGAAAATTGCGACAAATTGGTCACAAAATTGGCCACAACTATCTTGATGAAGAGGGAAAAGAGATTATGTCTATATAACCAGAGGACCTGGCTTCAAATATTCCTTTTGTATGACCTTATATAGATCACTTAAACCTCGCTGAGTTTCTATTTTCCTGTCTGTTAAATGATGAGGTTATCACAGTTTTGTAACATAAGGTATGTTATTCTTTTAACATTTTGAAATATATTCCAGTATAATTGGTTAATTCTGTAATGCTATGTATTTTAAGCAATTAAATACATTATGCAATGGGACTCATATTCTATCAGATGCAAAAGTGGTCTCTGACTTACAAAAACACCTAGACTAGGTGCTCTTTATTGTCTAACTCAACTCTAAAATGGTATGATTCAGCTAAACATTTTTTGGAGCTGGCATTCTGTTTCACTCCCTATCCCAACTTTCCAAACTCCTTAAATTATTTAAATGATCAATGCTATTATATTATATTCCATGATCTGTCTCTATGTCTTTATCTCTGCTAGTCTCTTCTTTCCTCTCTCTTTAAATTACCTTATATTATATTAATCTCTGTGTATGTTGCAACTCCTTGCCCCCAATTTGTTTTGTCCTTGTATTCTCAGCAATGAACTTGTGTCATAAAAATGATGAACTGTTTGAATATGCGGTACCAAATATGTAACCTAAGGGTCACATGTGATGAGACTTCAACACTATATAATTGGGAAAGATTCATCAAAGTAAATAAAATTCATTAAAGCCTAGAAATCATCTATTTAAATCACTAAAGATTTGTTTCACCTTCTGGAGTAAACATTGAAATTTACTATTAACTGTGAAGATGGGATTAACTCTGCCCACTTTTAGATTCAATCACCAAAAGTGTAAACACCCCACTTACACTTGAGTGGAGGAAGTCTGTAACTCATGTGTGTAAAAGTGGGTGACAAATCAGAACCCACTGAGTGGCCTCTGGGCAGTCCTAAGCAAAGCTTTAACCTTTAATTGGTACACGTAAAATAGAAGGAATACACAGGAAGTGATGCAAAAGAAGCACCTTTAAAAAGAAGTTACAACTTCCTGTGGGGATGACTTCTTTGTTCTTTTTAGTTTGAGTTGGAGCTTGCAGGTGAACTAAAACAAGTCATGTTTGAGTGGAGAAAAAGTAATCGAATTTAGCTGGCACAAAGTGTAGATAGGAATACTAGAAGATAATAGTATGATACAAGATTATTGAGGGCTTTAAAAATGAATTTATTTGACAATAATGAACTTCTGATAATTTCTGAGAAAAGAAATAAGGTACCTAGAATTTTTCTTATGAAAGAATTTTCATTATTCAAAGGAAGAATAGATTGAATGGAGGATACAATGGAATAACAAGTCATTTGGAAGAACTATAACAGAATTCTAGATGTATAATTATGAGTGTACATTACTTTATGGCATTGTTTCCTATTGATTCCTTCATATCTTGTGAAAAGTACTTTCCCTATCCCCAATTCCAAAATATCTCTATATTTGTTTCCTTGAATTCCTATTATTTTAACAGTTTCATGGCCTTTCTTAGATTCTTAGATGGACTATTTCAAAAGTTTCTCCATTTTTCCAACTCACCCTTTAAAGCATTTTCAGGGGAATCTCTGGCCATATCATTTCTTGCCAAAAAATGAATAAGCAAGTGAATGAATGAATGAGAAGATAAATAAGTAGATAGATGAATAAATTTGTAAACCAACTAATAAATAAGACAAAAAACAGTTTTAATAATTCAACCAAATCAATTATGTCCAAACTCCTTTTCTTAGAATTCAAGACCCTTCCTAATTTGGTATCAAACTGTCCTTTCAACTGTATGTCATATTACTCTCCTTTACATGTCTTGCTATCCAGCCAAACTAAATCCAATTATTCAGACACATTCTAAGTTGTGCCTTTTGGGTTATAGAAATCTAGTGATGATTTTTTTTTACCTGAGGAGTTTCATGGGTATTTGAAAATTTTCTTTTCTCCAGAAGTTCTCAACTTTCCACTGACCCCTCTCTGCAACTTGCTTTTGTGCTTCACCTTTTACATTCCTGAAAAAAAAGAGTCCGTCTGTGGAGAGTTCCTCCTTCCCCTCTTCTCTTTATCTCATAGTCCCTCGAAGTAATCCTTTGCTCTCTCCTATTTTTTCCCATTTCTGATAATGAAGTGGCCCTTCTTGCCAAGTCCATCCTCTATTTTAGAGGTGACTCTAATTCTAGCCTTGTTTAGATTTAATTTTGGAATGAAATTAGGCACTGAAAAATCATTGAATAGTTAACAAAGTAGATTCACTCAAACCTAACACAGCACTGTTGGCAACAAGGAAAGAGTACCACTTAGCTTGTGTGGACACAACCTCATTTTCTTTCATATAGAAAGGTCAGAGAAAGATATGATGAAGGACATGAGGACTCATATAGTCTTCAGAAATTCACTAAGTTGGATGACACCTACTGAAAGTGGGTGAAAGGAGTAGCTATGTAATACAATAGATTAAGCACTAGACCTGGAGTCAATAGGATATGGGTTCAAATCTGACCTTAGACACTTCCTCACTGTGTAACAACAGGCAAGTCAAAACCCCAGTTGTCTAGCCCTTGCTACTCTTCTGTCTTCAAATTGATATTAAAACCTGGAAAGATTCATGTGCAGTGATACAAAGTGAAATGACTAGAATGAGGAGAACATTGTACACAATAATAAGAATAGTGTATGATGATCAGCTGTGAATGACTTAACTGTTTTCAATAATGCAAAGACACAGGACTCATAATAAAAAAACCACAAAAACATTATCTACTGCCATAGAAGGAATTGATGGAATCTGAATACAGGCTGAAGCATACCCTTCTTCACTTTCTCTTATCTCTGAATTTTTCTCTATTATAAGAAAAAATGCCTTATTTCACAATATGACAAGAAATTAAATACATGTTGTATGAATATGTGTGCAACATGTTTCATATTACTTGCTGTCTTGGAGAGGGAAGAGGATCGGAAAACAGGGAGAGAATATAGATCACACAATGTCAGAAAATAATTATTGAAAATAATATTGACATAATCTGGGAATAATTTCAGAAATTATTAATAAAAACAATTGATCATAAGGCAAAAGGTAAGAGTTACTGTTTTTTTAAGAAAGTATATGCATAACCATTCTGGTGAGCAATCTGGAATCAGGCTCAAAAGTCCATTAAACTGTGCATTTCCTTTGATTGAGCAATACCACTAAGTCACTCTACTAAAGGAATTAAAGATAGAGGAAAAGGACTTAATTGTAAAAAATATTGATATCACCTCTTTTTGGACTGGCAAAGAACTGGAAATTGAAGGGATGTCCAACAATTGGGGAATGGTTGTATGAGTTGTTTAAGCTTGTAATAGAATAAAATGCCATAAGAAATGACAAATAAGATGATCACAAATAACCTGAAAAGATGTATATATGAAATGAAGCAAAGTAAAATGAGCAGAACCAGAATAACTTTGAATAGAGTAAGAACAATAATATATGATTAACTCTGAGTGGCCTTACTATGATCAAAAAGGCAAATATACAAAACAACTCCAAAAGACTAATGCCAAAAGAAAAGGATATTCGCCTTCTTAGAACGAACAGGAGTCCAAATGCAAACTATAGCATACAATTCTTATTTTCTCTATGAACTTTTCTCTAGTAAAAGCAATATTTCATCTTCTAAATTTGATGAACATAGAAATTTATATTATATGATATATTATGTGCAACCTATGCTTTATTACCTGGCTTCTTAGAGAAGAAGGAGGTAAAGGAGAGAGAGAGTATGGATTGCAAAATATCAGAAAACAAATATTAAAAAACATGTTGACATATAATCTGAGAAAAATAAAAATATGATATAAAATATAATATAAAATATATAATAAAATTAAAAATATGATAATGATAAAAAAGAAAGTTTGTGGGAAATTTGATATACTAAAGCTTTGACAGGGAAACAGGTCAATTAGGTTATGTATCTTTCTTTTTTTAGAGAAAACAAACCCTGTCAAGTAAAGGAAAGAAGAATTGTCTATGTAATTTGTTTAACCACTCCTCAGTTGAAGAGTTTATTAATTTCCAATTCTTTGTACCACAAAGAGGTTTGCTATAAATACTTTGGAACATATAGGTTCTATTCCTATTTCCCTGATCTTTTTGGGAAACAGATCCAGCAATGCTTTTCTGGGTCTACTGGTATCCACACTTTTATACATTTTTGATTAATTCCAAATTGCTTTCCAAAATGGTACGATCAGTTCATAGCTCCACCAACAGAGTATTTTGTCCCATTTTCCCACATCTCATCCTACAACCCATGTTGTGGGCAAATTCTGATAGTCTCATCACACCCTCTACATATACTCTTGATTCCATTCTTTGCCACCTTGTTGCTATTCAACCACATCTCCATTATATTTTTAAAATCCCTTACTAGATCCTACCATTCCCTCAAGCAACAATCTGATATATCTCCAACATTTCTCATCCAAAATCTTAGGGGTTGGGGGAAAGCTATGTGTATTTCTTGTCTCATTCCTCAACTCTAGAATATGGATAATTATCATATCATTCAAATGAAATTGCTCTCTTCAGAGACATAAACTTTTAGTTGCCAGATATAATTTTCTCTTCTCAGTCCTCATTGTTCTTGTCCAATATTTTATTGACCACTGTCTCCTCCTTGACTCTGTCTTGAAAGAAACTCACAAGTATAAAGATAAGGGCAAAGATAAGGACAAGGACTACATTTTTTCTTCCTTTGCTACAATTCAGTGGCTAGCAAAGTGCCTTATACATATTGTCAGTATTCACATTTTCTGTATAAAAAACTATATTAAATCTTTAATTCTCATTATTGGTTAGGTAATATTCACTTTTCCTTGGAATTTCACAACTTTTTCATGACTGTATATATAAATATAACTGAAATGGCATTACAACAACCAAAACAGCACATTTTAAATACAGATGAGATTTAAAGAGGTCATTTAGCTAACTCTTTTTTTTTCTATAGGTGAGGAACCTGGCCTCCAGAGAACTGAACTGACTCATTAATAGTAAAACAGTTATAGGCTGGACCAGAATTAAAATTCTGGTCTCCTGATGCCCATTAGAGTTTTCTGTTCTTAAAGATTTCCTATTTCTTTTCTCTACAAGGCAAATATGTAAGAACTTAGGGAATCTGAATTATATTGGCCAACTTGTTTGCATGAATTTTTCCTCAGTTTTAATGAAGCAATTATATAGCATAATTTTGAGCTTCAGTAGTGTAAAAACAAACAAAAATACTAGGAAGCAATTTTCTAAACCAGTGATGGGCAAACTTTTTAAAGAGAGGGTCAAAGGAAAGGAAATGCTCATCTGTCAGTCTTTTTCTAAGGCAACTCTTGAAGTTTCATTGTATTGTACCCTATTCATTGTATTTGTCAGATTAGGAATAATGTCCTGTGCCAGATAGAACATTTCAGGGGGCTGCATCTGGCCCTCAGGCCCTAGTTTGCCCATCACTGTTCTAAACCATTCACATGTTTATTGTACAATGTTGTAAATTACAAAATGTCAGGGGTCCAGGGCTGTCCTAGCTCAGCCAAAGACCCAATGCTTAAGTGTCACCTATAAGTAGTCAAATTACACAGATCAACCTTACCTCTACTTAAATGAGAAGTGGTCTTCTGAACACCTCTTCTAAGAGAAGGCTTCTTTTTTAAGAAAGTATAAGCTATAAAGTCATGAACAATTCCACATATAGTAAAAGTCAAGGTCACTTTCAGTACCTTCAATCACAAGTGAGATATTATACTTTCCAGGATTCTGGATGCCTTGCCTTGCCAAAGCATTTCAGAAGACTTTCTTTGTGATTTTCACTTACAATGATTATTGATTACTGATTCTCAAACATAATTATTCAATTAACTAATATTTCGGATTCTTACTTAGGATTCATTCTATTATAATTATAACTTATTATTATATTGGCCATATATAATGATTACATGTAGAAGTTATACACACAAAATACTAATAAAAGTATGACTAGATCACAATTAAAATGAATTAAGTAAATTATCATTTACACTAGTCTCACTTTGAATATAATGTTCTTAAAAAGATCAGTTTTTATATAGAAAAATGAACTCATACTTGATCATCTAGTATTAATTTAAAGATCTCCAGAGAAAAGGAGCCCACACTTTCCCAGGGCAACTCAATCTATATGTGGATAGTTCTTATTATTAGAGAATCATGTCATTAAATATGTCTCTCTTCAACTCCACCTAAGGCTCCTGCCTCTGTACTCTGGGACTAAGTAAAACAAATATTTCCTCTCTTTTTGTCTTCTTTTCTCTAGAATAAACATCCCCAGGTTCTTTTTTTGATACTCAGATTTCTCCTATGGCATAAGTTGAAGACTTTTCACTATCCTGGTTGTCCTCTTCTGGAGTTGCTCTAATTTATTAGTGTGTTTTCATAAGGTGGTGCATAAAAGAGTATACAATACTTTACTTATAGTCTAGTCAGAGTTTACTAGAATAAAATGATCATATGATAATTATTTATGATTTGAAATTTTTTATTTAATTAATTTAGAATATTTTTCCATCTTTCCCTCCCTTCCTTCCAAACCCCTCCTGTGGCTAATGAGCAATTCCACTGGGTTTTACATGTGTCATTGATCAAGACCTATTTCCATATTATTGATAGTTGCACTGGGGTGATTGCTTAGAGTATATATTCCCAATCATGTCCCCATAGACCCATGTGATCAAGCAGTTGTTTTTCTTATGTGTTTCTGCTCCCACAGTTCTTTCTCTGGATATGGAGAGCATTCTTTCTTATAAGTCCCTCAGAATTGTCCTGGGTCATTGCATTGCTGCTAGTAGAGAAGTCAATTATATTCAATTGTGCCACAGTGTATCAGTCTCTGTGTATAATGTACTCCTGATTCTGCTCCTTTCTTTCTGCATCAATCCCTGGAGGTCGTTCCAGTTCACATGGAATTCCTCCAGTTCATTATTCCTTTGGGCACAATAGTATTCCATCACCAGCATATACCACAATTTGTTCAGCCATTCCCCAATTGAAGGGTATCCCCTCATTTTTCAATTTTTGATGTCTTTTTTTTAGCAATACCTGATTGCATTCTTTTTTATTGTCATACCATATAATTGACTCATATTGAAGTTACAGTTCACTTAAACCCCTAGATCCTTTTTCAGACATTCTATTATCTAGCTGTGCCTCTCCTATACAACACTTATGAATCTATCTTTTTCTTTGTAATCTAAATGCAAGCCAACATTTATCCGAATTGAATTTCATCCTCTTAGATATAAACCAATGTTATAGTCTGTCAAAATCTTTAGAGAGGCTGGTTCTATTATCCAATATTTTAACTATCCTTTCCAATTCAAAGTTGACCAGAATGCCATAAATATGCCTTTATCCAGTCAGTGAGAAACATGCAAAAAAAAACAAAAAACACCATCATCCAGGCACCTCAATGACCAAATTGTGTCCCTTGTTTTAATTATTATTTTATTTTATTAAGTATATTCATTAAACAGAAATTTGATGGTTATACAAAATGCAGAGCATGTTACAATTTTGCATTGTATTCCATTTTTACAAAGGATAAAATCCTGACTTATTGCCTGGGTGACTTAGATCCTCAGTTTCCTTATCTTTAAATTAAAAGATTTGGAGTTTCCTTTCTGCTGCAAATCTTCAATTCTATGGTAGTCTTGGTAGAGGTAGAGATCTCATTGAGATTTCTTTAAACAATCATAGAGAAGAGCTAATAAAAATTAGCTTATATGACACATCAATACCAATCTAGCAATAAGCATTGATCAAGAACTCATTTTAAGTCATTTGTTATACTTGATGCTGTGATTGTAAAGTGAAAAGTAAAGGAATTTCTGACTTCTGAGACCTTGCATTCAATTGGGGGAAACAACAGGTAAAGATGAAACAGAAGTGTTCTTCCATTTTATAGAGGTTGTCACTTCTGTCTCTTCTGGCTGGCATGTGGTTATATAATGTGCTTTCCTAATCTTAGGGTACTATATAAATGCTAGCTATTATTCTGACTATTAATAAACCATGACCTGTTTCTCCCCTATGAACTTCCACTGTAGCCATTGAACTTTTCATTGATGTTACCGAGGCTTTTTCAAAATTGTGATATAGATAGTGGTGGTGATATAGATAGGAACAACCCAGATAAGGCTCAGAATAGCTGTGGCATATGCTATTCTCCCCATACTCAGCAGTTAGACTGTTAAAATAAGCAACATGGCTGTGATTATTTGGAGGCAATGCCAAAGCTAAAGAAAGATTAAGGAGAAGAAGAAAACAAACCATAATGTCACAGTGGCTCCAAAATGGCCACTTTGGCCAAATAATCGTCTTCTTACATAGCAGTTTCTGTGCTTCGCAGCATGTTGCCATGGCACACTGAGTTCAGATCCCAGTTGACATTCCTAATGGTGTTTAAACTCATGACAAATTTGATTTATTTAGGTCTCTCTCCTCTGCTGCTATAAAAGGACTGCTGATTTGGTGACATATTAGTCAGAGCACCTTCAGAGACATTGCTTCTGCTGATGCTGGAACCTCCGTTCTGAGACATTATAAATTGCCTTCCCCACCCAATATTATACTTCTGTTCTGTGGGGAGCCTCTATCATGTCTCTCCCCCTGTCACTTCACTCCCCTGACGACCATTTTCCCAAACTCAAAAGATGTCCTGCTAGACAACCATTTAGTTAATTAAGGAGAATGTCTCACAGCATGCTGATCAAGCCCTAAGAATGGAGCTCTGACTTCTGGTGCAAACAGAGGGCTTTGCAATTTTATAATTTAAGCAAAATTGAAATTTAAATGTATCATTAAGTATTATTGCCCTTAATAATGTTTATAGCCATTTTCTGCCCTCCCCCCAATTAATTATTGTACAAAAAACAAATGCTGCTCTCTCTGCAACCTAGGGGTTTTTGAGAAATAATTTAAATAATCATGGAGGTGTTTTCTTACAGCACCGTGAATCTAAATGTACCCTTTAGCCCTCTTACATTGAAACTTGCCATCATAAATATAGATCTCCTTTTTTTCTGAGTTTCATCATTCTTTTTTTCTTCATGCCATTAACTGTGCTATGTCTTCCAAACCAATCCTACTGTGCTTTCTTTTCTGCACCATGAAACTGCTTACGTTTCACCTCAGGGCTAATGGATATTCTCTTCCTAATGTTTCTCCATATTCTGTAATACTGGAAAACAAAACATTACAAAAAAGTTGTACTAACACCCCAAAAAAGAAAAATACATCCTTTTCAAACTCATTTTAGCTAATGGCTGAGGGTAGGTACTCTGCTGCCATTATCACTGGTGATAATTATTTGACGTGATTAAATTGCCCAGTGGGAATTATATAGTTATGTGGGCTGGATTGATATATTTTAACTTACAATTGTGAGGACATTTGCACCAGGGCAGAGAAGGATAGAAAGAAAATAATGAATAAACAATTCTGCTGGAGGAAAGAAAAACTTCAAGTAGATTCAAGACTTTTTGTTTTGTTTTGTGTTTGTGAGTATAGATACTAGGGTGGCGAGGGGGGGACTTGCTGTCATACTTCTACTTACTGAAATTTAGAGGAGAAGAAAGGATACAGTAGTCCAGTATTTAAGGAATTCTTTTCTTTGGGAAATCTGATAAAGAATAGTAAATTCCTCTCCACTTTCTTTTAAATATTATTTTTACAATTGATTGATTTGTAGTCCAGAGAAACTTACTTTTTTGTTATTTCTAAATCAAATTATTCAATCACTTAAACATAATTCTGCATAGACTATCCCCCTTCAAGAGTCTACTTTCCCTCTACCTCTTGCTTTTAGAATTCCTAGTGTTTTTTCCCTCCTACTAGTACATACTGCCTTAATCTTGAGAGTTGCTAGTATCTCCTCTCAACAGTTTTATTTGTATGTTGCTTCCATTGATAGAATGTAAGCTACTAGAGACTGAATTCATTTTTGCCTCAGTATACCCAGTGCCTGTCACAGCACATTAAAAATAATGCTTCTTAATTGACTAATCGTTCTTAGTTGCATCTTAGTTATATGTTCATCAAATGGGAACACTAAAGAAAATATTTAACTCGCTTTACTTCCATACACCTACTCCCACAAATTAATATTTTAATTCAAATTTGACTTAGGAATAGTAATGATATGATTTTATCTTAAACTAATGCTGTAGAACATTAATAAGACATACTTTGTTCTTTTGAAAACCCCTATTATCATATCTGGATGATAATGAATTATCTAATTATGTTCTTTTAAAATACTAACTTCCAAAGCAAAATCTAGGCAATATTGATAGATATATTTGCCCATAAGGAGAAATAAATTACTTTCAATCCATGTGTTTTTCTTTCTCTTTCCTATAGTGACATATAAATGTATGAAAGAAGGGACAGTACAGTGAATAAAGAACATTGATCATTGGAGTTGGAGGATTTGTATTCCAATACTGTCTTGACTACTATCTATCTGTGTTACATTGGACAAGTCACTTAACCTCTTTGGATATCAGTTTTCTCATCTGTTAAATGAAAGGGTTGAATTAAATGATTTCCAAAGTCCTTTTAAGCTCTAGATCTATGATTCCTGGAACTGTATATTGTGAAATATGACATTAAATCTATTAATACATTTATATTGGCATAATAGGCCAATTTCTGTCAAAGTTATGTTCTAGATGTCAGCACTGACTAACCTAAGACCCCAAGAGATACATTTTTCCTGATGTAAAATATGGGAGTAATAGCATTAATTAATTTACATGATTAAAAATTGTGTGATATATAGAATTAGAAAATGTCTGCCTTTATTTCCTCATTCATTTTGGCACATTTGTCAGCAACTAAGTCTTATAAGCACATATGATTACAGGAAATCTTGAAGTTAAAATTTATTTAAGATTAATAAAGAACACTAATTTTAAAATTAACTCATCAGAACTAGGATACTCACTATTCAGTCACTTAATAAGCCAATCAGCAAATATTGATTAAGCATGTATTATAAATCAGGCACCATGCTAAAAAACAAGATGCAGAGAAAGGAAAAAAACAAAACAAAATGAAAATGAAACAAAATAAAAAGAAAATCTCTGCCCTTAAGTAGTTCACATTCTAGTGGGAGAGGCAATATATAACGAGGCATCCAGAATGTAGATAAATGTAATATGAGAAGAAAGCATTCTGAAGTAGATTGGATCTGTACTGACTCTTCACAAAGTCAAAAGAAATAAGAGGTGGAATTGAGAAGCAGAGCATTTCAAGCCTGGGGAGCAACCCATGCAAAGGGATGGATACTGGAGATAGTAAATTGGAAGAAAATCAAGTACGCTAGAGATGTAAAATCACAAAGTTTGCAAAGAGCATTAAATAAAAATAAGGCTGAATTGGAAGGAATGTGCTTGATCTAGAAGGGAAAACCTGAGAATTATCGAACTATCTGAAAACCATGATCAAGAAAAAACCTTGGACATCGCATTACAAGAAATTGTCAAAGAAAACTGCCCAGAGATCTTTGAATAAGAAAATAAAATGAAATTAAAAGAATTCGCAGATCATCTCCCGGAAGAAATCCTCAAATGACAACTTCTAGGAATGTAATAGCTAAACTCAAGAGCCAGCAAGCTATGGAGAAAATTCTTCAAGCAACCAGAAAGAAACCATTGAAATACCATGGAGCTACAATCAGGATCACATAAGGACTAGTGCTATTCCATTAAAGAATTGAAAGGCATGGAATATGGTATTCAGGAAGGCAAAAGATTTGGATTTACAGCCCAGAGGCTGTATCCAGCAAAACTAAGTATATTCTTTAAGGGAAAAAATGGACATTCAACAAGATAGAAGATTTCCAAGTATTCCTAAGGAATAATACAGACCTAAACAAAACATTTGAAGTCCAAACATGAGACACAAGAGAGTCTCAAAAAGGTAAATTAAAAAGATAAAATTTAAAGGATTCATTAAGGTAAAAATGTTTACATGGAAAGAGAATACATGTCGTTCCAAAAAATTACTCTTAATAGTAGGAAAGATAGAAGGGATTTACTCAGAAAAAGGGTGGGAAAGTAAATTGATTGTAATGATATGATGTATATGATAATATGAGATGATATGATGTGTATATACATGCAATGATATAAAAACATGTATGTATGATATGATATGTTTTCATATGAATGACATACAAATTTAATCAATGGCTGAAAAAGAAGGTTACACTGAGAGAAAGGAAAGTAGAGATAGAATGAGATAAATTATATAAAGAAGTGTGAAAAATCATTATAGAGAGGGGAGGATAAGGATGGTTTAAAGTTTAAACTTTACTCTCATTGTAACTGTCTCAGAGAAGGAAAAACAAGTATACTCAGTGGGGTATGGGATTATATTTTACCATATATAGAATTAGAATGGAATAAGACAAGGGAAAGAGGGAGATAAATGAATGGAAGGAGAAGTGGAGGGGTGATAATAAACAAAATGCTGGTGAAGAAGAAAGATCTTAAGGGGACAGTATCATGGAGGGTAACACATGATTAGTAATCATAATGCTGAATGTGAATGGGATGAACTTAAGGTAAAAGGCTATCACAAAATTTATTATGAATCATCTAAAGTGAAAAAAACAGGAGTATCAATCATAATAACAGAAAAGCCAAAGTAGAAATTGATCTGATGAAAAGAAAGGAAATTGCATTTTGCTAAAGGGTACTATAAACAATGAAGGAATATCATTACCAAACATTTATGCACCATATGGTATAGCAAGTAGATTTCGAAAGGAAAAATTAAGGGAGCTTAAGGAGGAAATAGATAGTAGGACCATACTAGTAGAGGATCTCAACCTTCCCTTTTCAGAAGTAGATAAATTAAATAAATAAATATATAAGAGAAAAGTAAGGGAAGTGAATAAATTATTAGAAAGATTACAGTTAATAGATATCTGGAGAAAATCAAACAGGGATAAAAAAGAATATACCTTCTTCTCAGAAATACATGGTACATATACAAAGATCAACCATGTACTAGGGCATAGAAATATTGCAAACAAATGCAGAAAAGCAGAAACAATAAATGCAACTTTTTTAGATCATAATGAGACAAACATTATAATTAACAAGGGTCCATGGAAATGCAAATTTAAAATTAATAAGAAACTAAGTAATATAATTTTCAAAACTGGTGGGTTAAAACAGAAATCACAGAAACATTTTTCAGACATCATTAAAGAGAATGAAAATTAGGAAACAACATATGAAAACCTATGGAATACAGCCAAAGCAGTACTCTGGGGAAAATTTATATCACTGAGTGCCTACACCAACATAATCCAGAAGGAGGAGATCAATGAATTGGGTTTGCAACTTAAAATATTAGAAAAAAAGAACAAATTAAAAATTCCCAGATAAAAACTAAATTGGAAATCCTAAAATTTAAAGGAGAAATTAATACAATTTGAAGTAAAAGAACTATTGAACTAATAAATAAGATTAGGAGCAGATACTTTGAAAAAAAACAAATAAAATATATAAAGTACTGGTTATTCTAAAAAAAAAGAAGAGAATCAAATTAACAGTATCAAAAACAAAACGGGTGATCCCACCTCTAAAGAAGAGGAAATTAAGGTAATTATTAAGAACTATTTTGCCCAATAATATGGCAATAAATATGGCAATCTTGGTGAAATGGGTGAATATTTACAAAAATATAAATTACCAAGGTTAACAAAAGAGGAAATGGAATTCATAAATAGTGGTGGAGGTAGAAGTGGTGGTGGTATAGGAGGAGGAACAGGAGGAGGAGGAAGAAGAAGAGGAGGAATAGGAGCAGGAGGAAGAAGAGGAGGAGGAATAGGAGGAGGAGGAGCTATCCTTAAATTTATATATATGGGAAAATTGCATAGATTACAAAAGATAAAAGAGATACTTTTTATTGTATATAACTGAAAAGCTTTCCCATAAAATAAATAAAATAGAATCCAGGGAAAAACTGTCATGTAGGGGAAATATTTGTGTTAAGTATTTCTGATAAAAATATTCAGGGGGCAGAATGAAGGAGTCATTGAGATGCAAGAAACAAAGATCTGACCTTGGAAGGAAGAGGATGTGAATCTGGAACATACTGCATGAATGGGCAAATCACTTGTCTCAGCGCTCTCTTGGCACCTCTATGAATTTCAGAGTAAGTTTAAACCACTGATATAGAAAGTTCTCTCACCTGAGATTTTCCCATACCAAAGCAATCACCACATGAGTCATTCACTAGTAAATAAATGCTCATATGATAAGACAAGATATTTACAAAAGAAGAAATGCAAACAATTAAATCTATGTAAAATATCTCAAATTACTGATAAGAGAAATGCAGCAACATGACAAGAGACATCACATTGTAATGAACGGAGTCAGGAAGACCTTGGTTCCTATCTAATATCTGGTTCATTGCTGGCTTTCTAATACCACTTTGGGCAAATCATTTAACCTCATGAAAAATCCCTTTCCCCTGGAAGCTCCCTAAGATTGTAGATTAAAAAACAAAGCTACATTGAAATGTTTCCTCATTAGAATTTTTTTTTCCCATTGAAATTACAGAATCACAGGATCAGTCCAAAAATGGAAGAGAAAAAGTAGATATGTCAAGGCTAGAATAATTTGGAGATTTTACCTCATATCTATAAAATTTGAAAATATGGTAAAAGATGAAGTATTCAATACTAAATGAGTTATGTGAGGAGAGACAGACTAATATGTTATTGATGGAACTGAGAATTGGTTCAAACATTGGGAAGAGAGTGGGAATTATCTGAGAAAATCTATTAAACTATTCATGACCTTTAATCAACCATGACCAACATTGGAGATTTAAAGAAATTGGAAACAGAAAAGTCTTTCACAAAATAAATGTTACTAGGATTTTTTTTTATTTTTGTGATAGAAAAATGCTGCACACAAGATAAGTGCCCAATATTTGGAAATTAACTAAGTCATTTGGGATATCTAAAGCTAAAGAAACATCATTACACTGCATAAAACAGCAAATATGGGAAAATGTATAAAGTTCTTGCCTAGTAAAATAAGTAGAACCAGAAGAAAATGATTACACAGTTGTGCAGGAGACAATGATACACAATGACATCATTAATGTGAATTAAAGAGCTCTAAGATACAATCATGTCAATGACTGATCTTGATCCAAAAAAATAAGTAATAAGATAACATTCTTTTTCTTCAAACTTTGACCAAAAGAGTGTAACTCCAAAAGGATGGTCACTTCATTTAAATGAAAAACGTATGTTTACCCAAAATATTATTTTATGGTGAAATCATCCAAAGCAAGTAATAACATGGGGATCAGAAGAAACAATACAAGGACATTTTCAAGGTCTCTCTGATGACCTTTGGTATTGATTGTGAGGCATGGGGCATATTGGCAGAGGCACATCCATCATGGAGTGCCTACATCATAGAAGGCATTGTGCTCTATGAGCAAAAGAGAATTGCAGTAACTCAAAAAAAATGTGAGATGTGCATATTTAGACAGACATCTCTTTCCCAAATCTTCATATAGACTATTTGTACCTGACCTGTGGTAGAGCCTTCTAATCTTGTATTGGTCAAACAGCTGTAATTGGACACATCCTTCATTGACCCCCAATATTGTGGTGCCATTTTGGTCCTGTTTTAGTATGAAGTTCACCAACCACTGTAACAGAGGGATTGGATCAAATCAAGTAAGCCATGTATCTCTGAGGTGGATTTAAGAACAAGCCCAGGAAAGAATCTTGAAGGAGGAACCACTAGGAAGGGGCCAGAGGAAGAGGAGAATTCTGTGAAGAATTCCAACTGCCACACTAATGCTCTCTGAACCTTGGATGAGAGAAGGTGGTGGGTGGTTGGTTGATCTTGTGAGAAACTGGCACTTCTGAATCCCCAAATTAGAGATTTTCTGGAGATAACAACTGCTACATTCACTCTACCAATTTCATTCATCAACTAAGAAGAGATTTGATATAGCAGTACACTATTTTGGGTCAAAGAGCCCAGACTCCCGGGGAGAGTGGGCTCTTCAGACTTTTCTAAACCAGCTTGATCCATTTACCCTGTAATTCCCCCTATTTAGTTATTAGATTAATGGATAAGAGTTATTAGTGGGGTTTGAAACAGTTACTGAGTTAAAAGCTTCAGAAAAGATCCAGAACTGCTCACCCCAGAAAGTGATTCATATTTTGATAGAGTAGCCAAACCCTTACCCTCCATCCTGATTCCCCATATCTCCTTTCCCTTGAACCCTAAGTTTACTTTATCTTCAAATAAAATCCTGTTCAGTAATATTAGTTATAGTGATTAGAGATTGGAATAGTGATCTTGAGGGGGGAGGTGTTGTTGGGTGGCTGAAGGGAGGACCAGAACACTCTATTCCATCTTGAGGAAAAAACCGTTTTGAGAAGGGAATGGGGAGATTTGACTGGACATTAGTAGCTCTAAACTGGACAAAGTCCATTGTGGTCTCAAATGATCCCCAACAACCTCCTTTACCAAGTCCACTCCAGCCTTTCCATTTTGAAGAACCCTCACTCGAATTATGCCCTCAAAAGTCTTCCCAGTAGGGAAAGGTGAACATTTTTGGCCCACAAATTCTAGTTAGGTGGGGGTGAACAGAATTCACTCCAAATAACTTCAAAACCCCCCCTTACACCAAGCAATCAACCTTCTCTTGGTAAAAAAATAAGGGATAGTATATCACATAGCCTGTCAAACACATGTTCACTTTATTAATGTTCAATATTTTTACACTTTGTATTTTTATAAATATTGCTTTATTGTTTTGCTTTTCATGGTTTTATAATTTTTATTTGTGATAATTTATTTTTGCTTATGATGTAATTTGTTAATTTTTATTATTTAATTTGTTATTTTTTATCTGTAACAAGAAAATTAATGGAAATGACAGTGGGAAATTCTCGAGATCTGTTTATCATCTCCGGATAACCTGATAAGGACAGCTTAGTTGATAAGAAAGTAATAGGACACTGGAGACCATCTTGACTGTTAACTCATAGCTGCTTCTCTGAAGTGCCATTGAAGTGCAAGTTTATTATATATGAAAATTCAAACTCCATTTCACTCAAAAGCACAGACAGTTTTACAGCTTAGCAGACATTGCAATTAGTTTAGACAACACACAGAAACTTCAGAATCTTCAAGGTAAAGATAAGAGTACAAAGTTGAATTGTAGATGTCGCATCATCTGTTAAATCTGGGAATATTTTGCTGGGTCGGGAAGTCCCTGAATTTTTCAGCCTTGACTGTCTAAAACAACTTTTTGAGACCCAGCAGCTGTATTCCTGATCAAAGGGGAGAATGTTAAACTCTTGACTGCTGCTTTGCTAATAGCTTAAAGCTTTCTTGTCCTTACAACAAGAAAAGGTGTGGATCACAAAAAGGGTCAAAAGGGGAGTCTCAGATTTTTATCTATTTGAGACTCTGCTTCCCATAGGAAATAGATCAGGAAATCATTGAAATGGTAAAAATTATCAATAAAACTTTTAAAAAGTAAAAATAAAATGGAGCTGTATTTGTATAAACCCAGCATGACTTCATCTAGAATAGAACATTTTTTTTTGACTGGATTATTACACTCATAAATCATGAGAATGATACAGAGGTAGCTATATTTGTAGGTTCTAAATGTGATATAAATCTTTTGATATCTTATAAGAAAATGGGGATATATGAATTAAATGATAGTACAAGTAGATGAATTTGGAAATTATTATATGACTGGACCCAAAGAATAATTATTAGTGAACTCAGAAGTACATCTCCAGGGCACTGTCCTGCTTCTTTGACTTGTACTGTTTAAAATGTTTTAAATAATATGGGCAAAGCTAGAGATAACATGCATATCAAATTTACGGATGACAGAAAGCAAGATATGGCTAACGTACTGAATAAGAGAATCAGAATCCTGGCAGGTTAGACTATTGAGCTCAATCAAATA
This sequence comes from Gracilinanus agilis, assembly GCF_016433145.1. NCBI lineage: Eukaryota > Metazoa > Chordata > Mammalia > Didelphimorphia > Didelphidae > Gracilinanus > Gracilinanus agilis. The sequence goes on from NC_058135.1 coordinate 25,248,513, forward strand.
AGATAATGTCGAATAGAAGTAAAAATAAAGTCTTACACTTAACAGTTTTAAAGATCAAATCTATGAATTCATATTTTGGAGACATTTCTAGATAACAAATTAACTCCAAATTCTGTAGGTAGCTAAAAAGCAAATTAAGTTTTAGATTGTATTAAGAGACTCTTAGTGTCTAGAACTAGAGAGGTGATGGTCCCATTATATACTTCTCAGGTCAGATGGCATTGGTCTTATTATATTCAATTTGTGGCACCACATTTTATGGAAGACATTTTGACACTATCTAGTATATATGCAGAGAAGACGAAGCAAGACAGGCCTTGAACCAATTCCATTACTAAAGCGACTAGAGATGTAGAAGAGAAGGCTTGGTGGTGGGAGAGCATGATGTCATTGTTCAAGTAACATTTGAATATTACAAGGGTTGAGATGTGGAAGATGGATTAGATGGATTTTTTTTAATCTGGTATATAAAATTTGGAACAATGAGTTTAAGGTAAAGAAAAATATCAATAATTAGAGCTGTCCAAAATTTTTTTTCACTGTCACTAAAAGAGATGAAAATGACAATAAGCCATCATGATAGTGGGCATCTCTTCTGCAGTGGTATTTCAGGACAAGTTAAGAATCTGTGATGGAAGTGCAATCAATATTGGAATGAATCAATATTGATGAAATCAAGATCCACCTAGGTATCAAAGAATTTAATGATCTACTCAGCTATTTCTCATTAAAAATATACATATTCTTCCCTTTATTCCCTTCCTATTTTTGGTTGAGAGGCAGGGTGACATAGTGGAGGGAAGGACAGTCAGAGTCCAGAAGGCATTGATTTAAGTCCTGACACTGACATCCTAATTTTATGATAATGAGCATAAACTCTTAGTACCCCAGACGTCTTTCTAAGACAAATCACCACCAGCAGCAACATCAGATTTTTATGCCATTTTGAGGTTTGAAAAGCACTCTAAAAATATTATCACATTTTCTCTTTTCCCTGAAAGTTAGGTGTTATTATACTCATTTTACAGATGAGGAGACTGGTACCCAGGAAGATTTAAGTGACTTGTTCAAGGTCACACAATGAATGTGTATCTGAAGCTGAATTTGGGTCTTCCTGACTCCAAAGCCAGTGCATTATTCACCTATATCTCTCATCTGAAGCATTGCAGATCATGTGGAGTAACTCTCCACCCCATAACCAGGCAGTTCCCTACACCAATAAAATAACAATTCCAGACTAAAGAAAAAACTCTTTGTGTAGGTCTCTCTTGATGTCTCCTCTAAGTACTTAATCATACATTTTGATCCCTCTTGTCCCATGACAGCTAATTTTTTCATCATTCTCCTACTTCTGGAGTATCAGTCAGTAGGAAATAGATGCCTTCAAGAGATCAAACTGTGAAGCATGTATTTATGCTGTTGGGTTGCCTGTTATCCTTGAACTCCCTGAGTAGACTAGTTTGACTGCACCACACTGTGCTAATCCTATCTTTGTTAAGAATGTGTTACTATAGTAAAGATTTGCTTCAGGGTGAGTAAGGCTTGTATTCTTTTGCTCCCTGAGAATTAGAGGTTTGTGGGTTCTTTGTTCTAAAGTATATTTCCCCCCTCTAATTATACTATCGATCATTCATTTCTGAGTTTAATCAAGGAATTATGAATCTGAATGAGTTAGGTAATTAGGAGAAATAAATTCCAAAGTATTATAAAGAAATATTGACAGCAAAGTAGATAAAATACCAGGTCTATTACCAAGAAGACCTGTGTTAAAATTTAGCCCCAGGTATTTACTAAGTACCAGCTAACCTAGGACAAGTCACTTAACCTCAATTTACCTCAATTTCTTCACATGTGAAAATGGGAATGTTAATTTGCATTAAGTTGCTCATTAAGAGGTTTGTTGTTCTTTTCTGGTAAAGACATTGGAGTGATTTGCCATTTCCTTCTCCAGTTCATTTTACATATAATAAACTGAGCCAAATAGAGTTAATGATGTGCTCAGTGTCACACAGCAAATAAGTGTGTGAGGCCGGATTTGAACTCAGAAAAATGCATCTTTCTGACTTCAGATCCAGCACTCTTTCCATTTTACCACCTAACTGCCGGGGAGATATTATTAGCACCTACTTTACTGTTTATTGCAATGAAAAAAAATGAGATAATTCATGGAAAGTGCTTATATAAGTGCTAGATATTATTATAACTAGTTCCATAATGTGTCACTTGTGACTCATATGTATCAAGGATGATGCCTACAGAATTTAGACCCAGTGTGCAAGAGAATTCATGATGTGATCACTCCTGTCACTACCTTTACTATTAAAGCATGTTAAAAATGCCGGGCACAGCTTTTAGCCTCATTTCAACTTCAAAATTACAAGCTCTACTGACAGCGAAGTCATGAACTATTTCTTGTCAAAGGAAAGAAGAAAGCAAGAAATATGATTGTTTTATCACTGAAAATGTTCTGTCTGGGGCTTGAATACAAGGTATGTATTTCATTCTGCTATTCTACATCACCTCTACAATACCACCTCCATTTCCTACTCCTACCTTGCTCTTCTCATTTATTTTAGCTGTTTTTGTTTGTGTTTCTTTGCTTGTTTTGAGTATCTGCTTTCTATAAACCAGAGACCTCTAATCTTTCTTAGTTTCTGCCACAGATCACTAGCAGACATCCCAATTTGGAAATGTCAAAGACAATGGGAAAAATTTTGCCCATCATCTCTCAGCCCAGCCCTAAGGAATCTGCTTTATTTTGTTTGCTATTCAAACAAGTTCTGTGATGGCTGTTACACTTTCTAATTCAAAAGCCACACTGAAATGCCATCAATATTATTAAATTTAAAAGTATTTTATTTTCCCAATGATATGTAATTACAAATTTCAACATGTGTTTTCTGAAATTTTAAGATTCTAATTGTCTCCCTCTCTCTCCTTTCCCTCTCCCCTACCTGAGATAGTAAGCAGTTTGATATAGATTATACCTATATCAATCATGCAAAACATACTTCCATATTGGTTATTGTTTTTAGAGAATATGAATATAAAACCAAAATCTCCAAATAAAACACATATAAAATAAAAAAAAATAGTAGGCTTCAATCTGCATTCAGACTCCATCAATTGTTTCTCTGGAGGTAGAAAGCATTCTTTCTCACAAGTCCTTCAGATTTATCTTGGATAATTTTATTGCTGAGAATAGCTAAATCTTCCACAGTTGATCATCATACAATATTGCTGATGCTATGGACAATGTTCTGATTCTGCTTACTTCATTCTGTATCAATTCATGTACATCTTTTCAATTTTTTCTGATATCATGTTTGTAAAGCTCTTAGTGCCTGGCACATATTAAGTGATTGACAAATACTTATCCCCTTCCCTCTGCCCTCTCCCCAGGAACTCTCGGGACCAATGTAAATCATTACCTGTTTTATGACTTCTAGTCTTAAAGATATGTCTGGATCAGTGAAAGGTTAAATGGCTTTTTCCAGACCACATAAACAGTATGTGTTATTTCACTAGTTCCTCTTCACAATCTTGTGTGGTAAGCAAATCAGTTTTTCTTCCCTTAAAATAAAGACACAAAACGCATAACCAAAGGATGTACATTTAAGAAATAACAAAAAAGGATTATAGCACAAGTCTTGATTGCCAGCACTCCTGGCCCCTTTCTTCCTCAAGATGAAGAAGCAGCATGGTATTCATACTTCACTCCAATGGCTTTAATAGGACCTAGATTCAAGTTCCAGCTTTATAAGGTCTCTTACCAAGTTGAGGCACCTTCTTTGGGTCTCAGTTTGTTCGTCTATCAAATACAGCTTTTGGACTTAGGTAGAACTATAAAAACATTTACCTCTGGGGCTATTTCTCTGTTATTAGTATAAGTGAGAGGCATATGAGGAGTTTGGGGATGATTAGCTCCCCAGTGAGAGAGCTCCCTGATCCATTTTCATAGATGCTTGTCTTTCTATTTGGCTTACCTTTCACCTAGCTCTCACCTATGACTTCAAGAAGTTGTTAGCATGCCAAGTGGTTACACCCAGGTATCGACATCTTGGCTGATGGGCTAAACCACATTGCTGGTGACCAACAGGTCTCAAACCTTCTGGCTAAATAAAAACACTCATCATCTGTAGGCTGGTTACTGAGTGAAAAATCCATTAGTCATGATAACCTGTGATATCCAGTCATTGAAGAGAGTTGGCCTAAATTTCCATGGTAGCAAACAAGCTAAGCAAACAAGTGACAAAAGTTCCTTATTGTCACCAATTCCACTGAAGCCAAACTCGTATGAAAATGGGGCCATTAATCCATAAGTAAAGATCCCATCAGTACATATATCTACTTAGAAAATCTCACATTAATCTCTATATTCTGGTGTATTTTTTCTTAAGTATTTCTCAATTAAATTTTAATCTGCTTTCAAAGGCATTTGGAGGAGCTGTGGACTGAATACCTCAGGCCAGTATTAAGATACCTTTTTTTTTAATTTTTTAAACATTTATTAATATTCATTTTTTAACATGGTTAGGATTCATGCTCCAACTTTCC
>NC_058135.1:25262833-25295525 GCF_016433145.1 Gracilinanus agilis
TTCCTTCGTTTTCTTCCTCAACAGGACAAATATGGATAAAAATATTTAAAAATTTTAAATTATATCACTTATAATATTCATATCAGCTTGCTTACCATCTCAGAAAGGGGAGGGGAAAGTAGAAAGGAGGGAGAGAATTTGGGTCTCAAAATTAAATCAAAAACAAGTTTTGAAAAAAAAATTTTCATGTAATTATGGAAAAACAAAATATTATCCAAAAAAAGTCAAAAAAAACACTGGCAAAAATACATTTTATAAAAAGCTAGACAGTTATGAAAGGGAGAAGTGCTGGCATTTGGCTACTTGACTTCCTGGATTTTTTTAAGGCAGTAGTTGACATGATGGAAAGGGAGTGCATCCTTTTCCCTGACACAGCCCCACCCTCATGCTGTATTCTTGCTGCACCATGCTGTCTAGCACTGGCACTTCTGATTACTCAGCTTATGATCACAATATCATTCCCCTTCAGGGAAAAAAAAAACTTTTCTGGAAGTGTGAGAGGGAAGTGAAGGGAGGAAGGGAGGAAGGTAGGATGGATGGGAAAAAGGAGAGAGGAAGGTAGAGGAAGGGAAAGGAAGGGGGCAGTCCCAGCCCTGGCAGGGGAAAATTGACCAGAGCCCTTCAGGGGCTCCAATAAATGATCAGAGAGAAACTTTAGAGTTTAGAATAGCTGGGTTTTATTTAGATTAGGAAAGGGAAGGTCTAGGGAAAACTAGGAGGTAGATAGAAGGAGAAAAAGGTGCCAAGAGAGAGTTCTGCAGGTTCAGCCTCTGGCTGGCGAGAGCAGAGCACTCCAGGGTAGAGAGCAGAGCTTCCAGCATAGAGAGAGCAGAGTTTCCAGGGAAGTCTTCAGGGTAAGACAGCGTCTGGCAAAGGACCTCTTCTGGTTCATGGAGGTGGTGAGTTTAAAGACTGACTGAATCTTCCTGAACTTCCCTTAAGGAACTTCCTTAATAGAGAGCCTCTGGTCATTTGAGGGTTAATTTAGATCTTAAATTAATTAGAGGATCATAGTAAATTACCTACTAGTTTAGATTCTTATATCCTCATTTCCTCTCTTCTTAATTGTAAATAAACTTCGATAAAAGTCAATTTCGACTTGAGATTATTCTTAACTGAGGATTGATAATAGTTCAATCCTCTGGCGACCATCTTTTAATATATTGAACCCATAAAACCCCTTTCCCCCCCTTACATTTTTAGCACCAAACTTTCTCTTTTATACTTCCCCTGACACCTCCCACAAAGGAAGTGGGAGTTGTCAGGGGAAGTCGTAGCAGAGAGAGTCCTGGGAGTTGTAGTCTTCCAGGGCTTATAACAATTTTAAATGACAAATAAGCAGCACCAAAAGAATACGGAGCTTACTTGTTTGGGGAACATTTCCTTTTAAGAGATAGCAACAGATAGACTTCCAAAGTAGCTAGAGTAGCAGACAGGAAACAGAAACCTTTCCAGGCTGTGTGCTAGACTCTGGAATACTATGACAGAACTTAACCTAAAGCTGCCTCAGAACGACCACTAGTTAGGTTGAAATTATTAAACTGAATCTAAAGAATCCCCACCCCCCCAAATAAAAATTCTTAGAAATAATTAACTCATTATTCCTTAGTTTTTGTGGTGCAAAGTTGTTTCTGCTATGCAAACATTTTTAGGTAGAGATTGGGAACTATGAGCAGCTATATGGAAATTCTCTCCTTGACCCTGAAAGATGTTTACTCTTGCTTTTAGAACCAACCAGCAATGGAATGGAAGTTTTGCTTATCATTGCATTTGGATTGAACAACCCAGGCAACCTGTGGCAATCCACTAAATAAGAGATTGCCCTTGTTAGAATTTAAGCAAAATGGTGGTATTAATCATGTTTTTTTTGTTTTAAGATAAAGTTTTAAATAATGACATTGATTGGGGCTTTTTTTAAGTTTTGAGGAAATGGACAATAAAATGCTTGATTTTCCACAAAAGAAGAAACAGTGGTCAATCAAGCATCAACAAACAATTTAATTTCATATTGTCAATTGTTCTTTCCAAACCACCAGAGTTTAAGTTATACTACTCTAATCCCCAAGGAGGGAAATTATTCAGAGGAAAATGACATGTTCCCTCCCATAGTTTGTAAAAGTAAAATTATGTATTACATATTTATATATACATATCTGGGTGTATACATTCATATAAACTAAATGTGTATGTGTTCACATATGCTATATACCTGTGTATACATATAAACATACACATATATTTATATATGTAACATTTTAGTGCAAATTTTCACTTTCTGATTTAACTTTCATGCTAGTTAATTGGACTATGACTTGGACTTGGTATATTCAAATTAGGTTATTCTGTGTCTTGTGGTTTGGGTCCTGATTGCATTATTGGTCTTTTCTTACTTGCCTCAAAATTCCTACTTTCTTGATTCTGGTTCCTATTCTTCAGCATTTGCCTCAGATACTGACCGTTCAGGCCAGGAAAAAAACTCCTGATTTAAAAAATGGTGCGGAAGGAATCTTCCTTTAGGTGTCAGAGGTTCAAGGTGTGAATATTTTTTCTGCTATTATTTGTAAAACAATGTGAGAATCCTTCCATCTATCTAAACATTTTCTTATAAAATTACAAAGATGCAGATTGAAACCTGTTCCTGCATTATTATTATAAGTGACTATTTTCTATCTCCCTTGAATCTTTTCTACTTCTCTCTTCTCTTTTTTCCTCTCTTCTATTATCCTTGTTTCCTCTCCTGTCTTTCCCTTTCCTCTCTACTTGTCTCCTTTCTCCTCCTCCTTCTCTATTCTCTTTTTGTCTTTTCTTTTTCTTCTTTGATCTTTCCTTCTTAGCTTTCTCTTTTTCCTTGTTCTCTCTTGATTCATCCTTTAAATTTGAATTTTATCATAGTATAAAAATGTAGATTGGTTTTGGACTAGAGCTCATAAATGATTACTTGGGATTATTTACATGCCCATGGCATTTTAGCAAATTGCTTGGTCAGTGTTAAAGCAAAAATAGAACAAAAAATGGGAGTTCTCAAAAAAACTTAATTTATAAAATTTTTCTCTGAAAGCCTGGTTGCTGAAATGCTGTTTACTGAGCAGACATTTAGAAGTTATTAAATGGCTATTGCACATGTGCACTTAAGCCAAAATAAATTTCATCAGTCTCTAGAGCCTGCAGCACAATAGATTTACTGTTTTTATCTCCAGTCTATTTGGGGTCAGAATTATTTTTGCTTACACTCTGTCCTTTCTTGGATGAATTGTCTAGAGCTCTAGTTAATTTTATAATATTCAAGGAGTTTATTATCTATGAATTCATATCTTCCTGCCATCTACACTATATCCATTTTTGCAGCTCATTTACACTTTTCGCTTAAGGTGTGAATTCATGCATTCATTCAAGAAGCATTTTTTAAACACTTAATAAGCCCCACACTCTTTTTTTAGCACTATGAGTATGAGGAAAAAAATTGAAATAATCTTTCTTCTCAAGGAGCTTACACTCTATTGGGGGGATACAGATAAAATCCAAATCAATCTGAGGGATACTCTGACACTTGGAGTGCCCTATAAAGAAAACGACACTTGGGTTAAGTCTTGAAGGAAGTTTATGGCTACTGATTTGTGAACCTGAGAAGAGGGTACATTTCAGGCATGGGGTGAACTGATACAAAGATATAAAATTGAGGAAGAAGAGAAAGTGCAGAGAAAAGGAAAAGAAAGAGGGATGGGAAGAAAAAATGTTAGTAATATACATATAAATGCAAATTACATATACGTTCAATACATACATATGAGTAAGCATAAATACACACAGATATCTGTATATGTGTAAGTATGCATGTCCTCATTTGTTAAGCATCTACTATGTGCCAGTCACCGGGCTAAATGCTGGAAATACAAAACAATTCAAACACTGCCTAAAGGATCCTGCAACCTAACGGGTAAGACAATATCAAAACAAATAGATACTAAGCAAGTTAAATGTAGGAAAACTGGGACTGTATTTATGTGTGTGTTTGTAAGCATTATGAGCATACACATATGTGTGCATGCACACATACACAATACATATATTAGCATTATTTTACAGCCAATGTTTGCATAGATGCATGTCTACATGTATATATACATGCCTATATGAATACATGATTCCTTTATATTAACACATAACTTCCTTTATATTAACACATAACATAGTCTGATCATAATGTTGTATTTCCTGAATTGGTAACATGTATTCAAATTCACACCATATGAAGTTATGATTATATAAAACATGGCTATTATTCTAACATAATGGAAATAGTGCGTAATGGAAAGACATGGACACTTCGTGGGAGTCATTATTGGCACTGAACAGGACCTAGGTTTATACATATGATTGAATGATTATTTTAAAATTCTTTTTTGAATAAGCTGATAAAATCCATAACTACAGCCACAAATACACAATCATATATGAGAAGAATATATCCTGTTTCACTGTAAGGAACACTCAGACCAAGGAAACCAGCAATCTTTGAAGTATTGAATTATTTTATTTACTTCTCCGGTTACTGACTTGTTTTTAGCAAAGATAATTAACACTTTTCAGTATATAAATGTGAACTTAATCTATTCTGAATTGTGAATGTGTGTCTGTATTTTTGTTTAGGTAAGTGTGTGCTCGGTTAAAAATGCTAACCCAGGTGGTCACCAATCCTACTCCTTCCCTTCCAACCCAATTACTAAAATAATTACTCACAGATAAATTCTACTAGCACCAATGTTAAGGGTATAATTTAAACTCACTTGTAGCAGAGATTCGCAAAACAAGGTTTCCATTACAACATTAGCTCTCTGAAATTATATTTAAGTAGTATTTTGGTTTCTGGCTTACCATTTTAACAGTGTGCTGCCTAGGAGAACATTTGCAATATGTTGGAAATTAACATAACAAGAGCCTTTACTTGAGAAATTCTTGGCTCTGAGGTTAAATCCTCAGTTTAATGAATGGGTTACCAATGTAAGCTAAAAGATTTATTACATAATAATATCCTGGCAATTGAATATTAACAGAAACAAGACCATCTCCTAAGGCAGATAAGAGTGATTGTACGTAATAGAGAAGCAAGGAAGCTACAAATCCTTAAAGTTTTCAGGTATGATACTTTTCTATAACATACATAGAGAAAGAGTAAAAGAAAATTATATGGAATATTTCATGGATATCAGATTGCTGATTGCTTAACACATTATTATTTACTGAATGTCCAGGTACAGTAAAAAAACTTTAGTAGGTGTTATTTCTCTTCTTCTAAGCCTAGAACATTGAGGCCATGTAAACTGTGAGTTGTCTATGCAATTTTAATCATCATCTATTTAAAGCAGATGACTGTTAAATCTAAGTGGGAATTATAAATGGATGGGATGAGTCACTGGGTTTTTATGTCAAGGAAAATTAAATGAAAGAAGAAAGGTTGAGAAACATGTTTAGGAAACACCCCTACAAAGAAGACAATTTTTCCTTAAAAGTAATTACACCAAAAGAATTCAACAAAATATTTTTGAGCTTCATATTTTTCTTTTACTTCTAAGCTCTCAAAATACAGTCACATCAAAACAAATTCTTCTTAATCAACTCATCAATAAATATTCTTTTATTAAGCATCTACTATGCACTAAGAACTATGCTAGTCACCAGGGATGAAAAGAAAAAGAAAATAGTTACTATCCTGGTGTTGTTATTGTTGTTGAAAATATTTGACCTAGACTATCTTTCTGTATTCATTGTCCCACTTGTGAACTTAATTGTTCCTAGATGCTGAAGGAATATTACAAAAGGACTGGGAAATTGTCAACATTAAATCTGATTTTAAACTATCTGAGTCTCCAAAAGGAAAATGCACACATACATACCATGTGTAAGGGGGGAAGGCATATAGTTTTTTAATTTCCAGGGACATCTTTGGAGATTTTTATTTGTTGAATTAGAACACATCTAGTTATAATTAAAACACATCTAGTTAAGTTTATAATACAAAGTAACTTAAGAAACTTAATTGGAAAAAGCCAACTAAATATGTGCTAATTATATAAATTTCTTACAGAACAATTTCATATTGTATTCCAATAGGAATTCCAATTCCAGTAATTTATTTAATGAATTTAAAAGTAATTATTTCATTGCCTGAAATATGTTGTAGAAAGAAGGCAGAATCAAAAGATTACTATTATATAAAATTGTTACATAATATTATATTACACAATAATGTATAAAACACCATATTAAATATGGTTATTTTCAGTTACTAGACTGGTACTCCAAATGGCCTACTTTGCAAAGAATATCCAATTAATGAACCAGTATGGAAGCAATAAGAGTGTTTAAATGTTCTGGGTTCATTTTTTGTTTGTCAAAGCTTGGAAATTTGTCATTTACAAGGATAACTGTCCATCATCACTATGTAGTATTGCTTAACTAGTTCTGTTAATTAAAGAAATAATTTACATGTGGCATTATCAGCACAAAGATGGAATAATTGTTTTCCTCATTTCTTTTCTACCCAATAACCCCCTAAAATAGAAATGTATCCTAAATCTAGTCATTAAAATTGAAGTTCTGTTAAATAAAGATGAATGAGGGAAACAAAAATGGAGCAAAGTAAAAGCCTCTAAAATTAAATCATAGGGGCAGCTGGGTAGCTCAGTGGAGTGAGAGTCAGGCCTAGAGACAGGAGGTCCTAGGTTCAAACCTGGCCTCAGCCACTTCCCAGCTGTGTGACCCTGGGCAAGTCACTTGACCCCCATTGCCCACCCTTACCACTCTTCCACCTATGAGAAAATACACCGAAGTACAAGGGTTTAAAAAAATTAAATCATAGAACTTAAAAATTAAACCTTTAAATTATCCTATCCATCCTGTACCTACCTCTTTATGAGACCATAAAGAGACCAGCATCATAGTACTTGAGTTTCAGGATCCTAATACTTGGAATTCAATTGTAAAATTTAAAGCTAAGTGCTATAGAAATAGTAAATGAAATAATTTCCATTCAAAAATTTTTATAAGTCCTAAACAATATATATTTATTAAAATATTTCTTTGTTTCTAAAGAACCTACAAATCCACTCTCCCATTCCAACCTACTTCCTGTATATTGTCAAAAGAATGATTTTGTTTGACTTTAGGAATTTAAGTGAAAAAAGATGCTACAGGTAATCCATCAACATTTTGGAATCAAACACTGGATATTAGATCTCTCTTAAAAACAAATATTCATAGTATCGTTTACTTAGAGCTAAATAATAATTTGGACCATTGATTTCCAAAGTGGGAGCCACCATCCCCTGGTGGGTGCTGCAGCAATCCAGTGGGGCAATGATGGCCACAGGTGCATTTGGGGTCAGTGAATAACTGTAAGGGGGCGGTGATAGTATGTGACAGGGGGTGCTAAATAATATTTTTTCTGCAAAGGGGGCGGTAGGCCAAAAAAGTTTGGGAACCACTGATTTAGACAGTAATGAGTCAAACCCTTTCATTTTCTTTTAAAAAAAATTTTTGCAGATAAAGAAATTAAGGCATAGAAAACTGAAATGGCTTTCTTTTTTAATATATGTTTTATTTCCCCAATTATATGCAACAACAATCTACAACAGTCATTTTCTAAAATTAAGAGATCAAAATGTTCTTCCTCTCTTATTTCTCTCACTTTTCCTAGAAATAGTAAACAGATCTGGGCTATACATATATTACCATGCAAAATTTACTCCCATATTGGTCATTGTTAGCAAATACTCATAAAAAGCCCAAACCTCAAAATAAAAACTCATATAAACTAAAGTGAAACTATTATGCTTTGACCTGCATTCTGACTCCAACAGTTCTTTCTTTGGAGTTGGAAACCATTCTGTGGTAAGTCCCTCAGAACTGTCCTGTATCATTGCTAAGAGAAGCTAAGTCTTTCACAGTTAATCATCATATGATATTGCTGTTACTCTGTACAATGTTCTGCTGATTCTCCTTATTTTTCTCTGCATCATTCCATAGATCTTTCCATGAAATCATCCTGTTCATCATTTCTTATAGCTCAATAGCATCCCATCACTGTCACATATAACAATTTATTTAGCCATTCCCTTTGAAGGACATCCCTTCAATTTCCAATTCTTTGTCAACCCAAAAAGAGTTACTATAAATATTTTTGTACAAGGAGGTCCTTTCTATCTTTAAAAAATCTCTTTGGAATATAGACCTAGTCATGATATTACAGCATCAAAGGGCAGGTGCAGTTTGATAGCCATTTTGGCATAGTTCCAAATTGTCCTCTGGACAATAGCATTAGTGTCCCAATTTTGCCACATCCCCTCCAAAAGTTGTCATTACTCTTTACTACCATATTGGACAATCTGACAAGTATAACTCTATAAATCAAATTTGCATTTCTCTAATCAACAGTTATTTAGAACATTTTTTCATCTGATTATTGAAATCTGCTTTTTGAAAACTGCTTGCTCATATCCTTTAACAATTTGTCAAATGGTGAATGATTCTGTTCTTATAAATTTGACTATGTTCTCTATGTATTTAAGAAATGAAACCTTTATCAGTGAAATATGCTGCAAAATCTTTTCCCAGTATGTTATTTTCCTTCTAATATTGGCTACATTGGGTTTTTTGTTCAAATCTTTTTAATTTAATATAATCAAAATTATTCATTTTACATCTTCTAGTATTCTCTAAGTCTTATTTGGTCATAAATTCTTCTATTCTCCATAGATATGACAAATAGACTATTTTCTGTTGCCTTGATTTGCTTAAGGCATCACATTTTATCTTAAAAGCCTGTTGTGAGAGTGAAAATTATGAGACTTGCTACAAATTAATAATTTTGTTAAATCAAAAGTAGTAGGGGGAAAAGGATAATTACAAATATTCTCTTTCCAAATGAAGATACGTACAATTTGACCTTAATGAGTCCCTTAAATTTTCTCTTTTTCCCTTATTAGGCCTCTCTTGTGTATCTTGTTTGGAATTCATATTTTAGTTTAGGTCTGGTTTATTCCTCAGGAATGATCGGAAATCTATCTTTTTGACTGTCCATTTTTTTTTTCTGAAAGAATATTCTCAATTTTGCTGGATAGGTGATTCTGGGTTGTAAAACTAGATCTTTTGCCTTTCTGAATGTAATCCCTGGTATCTTCCATGCCTTCACATCCTTCAATGTAGGAACCTCTACATCCTGGGTTTGGGTGATCCTGATTGTAGCTCCATGGTATTTAAACATGGTATTGTTTCCTTCTAGCTGCTTGCAGTATTTTCTCCTTGACTTGGGGGCTCTTGAATTTAGCTTATTATATATTACTAGAAGTTGTCATTTGAGGATTTCTTTCTGGAATTGATCTATGACTTCTTTCAATTTCAATTTTATTTTCTTGATTAAGGATATCTGAGCAGTTTTATTTGATAATTCCTCTTATTATGATGTTCAATATTTTTATTATGGCTTTCAGCTATTATTATTCTACCTTTTAATAGGACCATACTTAAACCAGGCCAAATGAATGGGAATCTGTTGTTCATCCTTCATTTTTGAAGTGTGTTTTAATTGGATTAAGTAAGGAAATATTGCATAAAGTCATCAGGCTCACTTGCTTTTCCAGAGACGTTGACATTCAATGGTAAGAAAAAGTCAGAATGATTAGTGATGGCCTAGGATGGGATGCAGCAGATTATCTTGGCATCTTTCATGTCTAACTAAACTAAATGTTACACATTGCCTGCTTCAGGTGCCATCATGGCCATTTGAACAAACTGTTATTATCCACCCATTCCACTAGAGGAAGTCCTTAAATGCTTGAGGAAGACATCCCCCTAAGTCACTGGTGGGTTTGAGGCCTATCTATGATCCTCAACCTCCTTATGCTAATCTATTGAAACAATTTTATTGGAGTGTGGCCACTGCACATGGTACAACTTCTTGGATCCACAAGTAAGAGTTGAGTGAAAGGTAGACAGCAAAGTGGTTGAGCAGTCCTGAAAATGTCAAAGCAAGCCATCATACCAGAGGTGCTAGTTTTCCCTCAACAACCCCTAAAAACCTTAATGGAAATCTATACTCCTTTCAGATCCCTCCAAATGAGTAGTTGCTCTTGCTTCTTAAGAACTTGGTCTAGTGTAAAACAGTTCTCAATTTCAGGAAATCCCTCATGCATAGGTTTGATTCTATTCTTATATCTCCTTAGTAGAGATAAAGAACTATTCTTTATATTTTTGTTATAAGTCTTTATAAACCTGAACAATTAGAATATGACTATTTTCAGCCTTGAAAATTTATATCTTTTATATATGTAATACATTATATGTAAATATGTATTTATATAAACATGTGTGTGTGATTAATATCTGTTACCCAAAAAACTACAATTCTCAGAACCCCACTCTCCTCACCTTACATGCTGATGTAGGGAAGATATAAATTTGGTGTAGCCCTGCCTCTCACTCTCTTCTCTTTCTGATGTGACTTTGGTGGAGCAGGCCTTTTAAACAGGCCAGGATAGTTTGGTCATGTGGTCTTATTTTGCTAGATATTATTACCCTTTTATTCCTTTACATCCAGTGATTATTAATAAACTTTATGAAATATAACACTTGTAGAATTGGACATTAATTTAAATCTTACATTTATGGCCTCCAAAAGTCTGGAATTTAGGACCCTTACTAAGTAAATAGATTAGTTTGAAAAAACCACGCTTCTCTCCTGGGGGAAGCAACCCTGATCCCCCAATAAGCTACCATCTCACAGCCCAGAATCCCAGAGTGTTGGAGGAAGTTCATAATTTCAACTCAGTATTTTTTGTTATTAGAAGATATTAATTATTGGGCTAAATTGAGAAAGTTTAGCCTTATGTTTTACTCCTAGAAGTTACTCTCTTTTTAAGGCCTTTCCTCAAACCTTATGTGGGTCTCAAGCATGTTTTTCTTTATATATGCAATAGAGCAGTGATGGGCAAACTATGGCCCATGGGCCAGATGCAGCCCCCTGAAATATTCTACCTGTGTGCAGAGACATTATTCCTAATCTGATGAATACAATGAGTAGGATACAATAAAATGAAATGTCAAAAGAGTTGACAGTTGAGCATTTCCTTTCCTTTAGCCCCCTCTTTAAAAAGTTTGCCCATCACTGCAATAGAGTATTTGAGTTTTCTTTTTTCTGTCATTTTTTGTACTTGAAACACAAGTTACCAGTATTAATGTTTTTTTTTCTGATTTTGTACTAAGTTTATACTATCCATTAGCCCTAATATTAATTTATACCTCAAAGCTTTTGACTATGGAAATCTGCCATTGATTTTTAAATATTATGGGATTTTGATTAATTATTGTGTCTGATTCAGGAGAAGGGATCACAAAAGAGCCATTATACAGTGCCAAGAATCACAAGGTCAAGGAGACCAACCAATCCCAATGGGATTGATGAGAATCTACACAAAGACAGAAGACTTCTTTTGGGATTTGAGGAAGTGGCTATTTGACAATGTCAGACACAGGATTTTCCCATGCCAGATTCAGACAAAGTACCTCAGTATAGCTATTGTCATTCTGGCTCCCCTATCCCTGAGAGCAAAGGGATCAGACCAGGGAATGATATTTCCCATTTGCTGCTAAAATCTAGTCCCTTTTCTATAGTCTTAGCTGCTGATTAGGTAAGTGTATATTGCTGCAATGGTCCTACAGGCTTGTAGGATATAAATCACTTTATTTGGCCCTGATTCTAGGATCTGTTATGGGCTTATTCTTGCTTACTCAGAATTTTTATATATTATTTAATTTTGAATTTTTTTCTTTTCTTCTATTTGGTTTATCAATCAATTGATTCATATACTTGATAACTCAGCATGTATCCTTGAGTGATCCATGTGTTTGTCAATACCCTCCATACGGGGGATTGTATAATTGTCATATAATTCTAGATTTATAATTTTTTTTCTTTTTTGAGATTAATTCCAGGATAAGAAACTTGCTACCTCCCCAAAATCAGAAAGTGAACTGTTTGGAGAAGGTGCCTTGGAGATGCCTGAAAAAACCTCACACTGCACCATAAGATCCAGAATGAACTTTGAGATGGAGTGAAATTGATCTATGGAGGGTTGAATGCATTTATTTTCAATGAAAACTCTTATGCCAAAGGGGACTGCCCCCTAATTGGCTTTTTGTCAATGAGCCTAGCAAACACTGGTTTTGCTCTCTCTCTCTTCAATTTCCCTCTTATCTCTAACTATTGTAGTTTCCTCTTAGAAAGTTCAATATTGTATGCACTTTTAGCTAGAAGATCTTTGGAGATATAAGATAATTATGTTTAAATGATTTATTGGGGAGACTAGTCTCCCAAAGATCACAGGGTGGATTGTGTAATTAGAATCTATTACCCAAAAAACTACAATTCTGAGAACCCCATTCTCCTCACTTTATGTGTTGAGTTAGGGAGGGTATAAATTTGGTTTAGCCCTGCCTCTTGCTCTCTTCTCTTCCTGATGCAGCTTTGGTGGAGCAGGTCTTTTAAACAGGCCAGGAGAGCTTGGTCACATCATCTTATTTTGTTAAGTAATTACCTTTTTTCCCCTTTACTTCTAGTGATTATTAATAAATCTTATAAACTATAAAACTTGGAGTATTGGACCTTAATTTAAATCCTACATATATTATAGTATAAGCCAGTGATGGGCAAACTATTCCTTGCAGGACAGATCCAGGCCATAGTAGTTTGCCCATCACTGATGTGGGGGTGCAGTGATTAGTGAATTGCTTAAGGCAGTAATGGACAAACTATGGCCTGGATCTGGCCCATGGGGAATAGTTTGCCCATCACTGGTATAAGCAATAGTTTGTAGGCAATATTCACATTGATTAATATATTAAAATTTGTACTCATTTGATTATTTTTTGGTTAGTATGTTTCTTCCATATAAATTTTAACTAATTCATTTTAATGATAAATAAGTGCACTTCTAATGAGTATTTCAATTCTTAAGTTTAATGAGTGGATTAGTACATATCTGAAACAAGATGCTGATTGATAGTTTTCAAATAGATTTATCTTTTTTAAATTATAATTTTCATAGGAATATGATATGGATACAGGTTAAAAAGATATTCAGTTTATAAGCCTGATAGCATAATTTATTATTTACTTTAGAATACATGGCTGATTTATGGTCAGCAGTTCTTTGACCAGGATAGATTTTATCTTTTTTTGGGACATAACATTTTGAAAGAAAAAAAATATCCTTCTATATATTTTATGTAGCATTTTTATTTTTGTTATTTTTTTTCTCAGCAGTGGTTCTATGCCTATATTTTTTAAAATTAAACACATGTCTTCACTAATATAGGGAATTCCTAGTGGAGAAACTTCCTAGACCAGTGCAGGTTGGCACTTGTTTGGCAATTTACAGTCTTAGAGTTGCCTGAGAGTTTATGTGAATTTCTCAGGGTCATACAGATATTATGTGTCAGAGGCAGGTCTACAAACCATAGCTTTTTGACTCTAAGTCAGTTCTATCCTCAATGACATACTGCCTCACCATCATGCCTATAACCTTACTGAAATTAATTAAATGTATTGTTTCCCACTTGCTGAGATGACTGGATTATCATTTAAGGAAGCCTGATATAGTAGAGTAGTNCAGAATTTTGGTCTTCTGGAGATTTATGGAGAACTCCATGATCATGCTTTTATTTTTAAATATTATCACATCCAGCTCAATATGATTTTTAGCGCTGAACTATAAGGTGACAAGAAAGTCAATACAAAGAAGAGAAACGAAAGAGAAATCATTGCTTTTCATTAAAGGATCGTGTGCTCTCTGGGAAATTCTCTCTAAGCGGGCTAATGAATTCGTGAATGACTGGAGAGCTGTTGGGATTTTTCAAGGTCTGGGTACTGTGGTATGATTGGAATTCTGAGATATTAGACTTTGGGGGCCAAATTTCCATCAGGTAGAAAGATGGAAGAGCATGTGTTGCTCTGTGCATGTGTCATGATGGAGGAGATAGTGTGGTGGCTTGGGGGGATTAGATTCCATTGAAGTGAATCCTTAGTTTTGTAGGGAATCTGGTTAGATGAGGGTCAGCTGTTAAAAGAGAGTATATTGGGGGCAGCTGGGTAGCTCAGTGGAATGAGAGTCAGGCCTAGAGACGGGAGGTCCTAGGTTCAAACCCGGCCTCGGCCACTTCCCAGCTGTGTGACCCTGGGCAAGTCACTTGACCCCCATTGCCTACCCTTACCACTCTTCTGCCTTGGAGCCAATACACAGTATTGACTCCAAGACAGAAGGTAAGGGTTTAAAAAAAAAAAATTTATATATATATATATAAAATAGACCCAAGTCAGGATGGCTTTTATGGAAGTTTATTGACAATTAGGAAGGATGAAGATAGGGAAACAGAGAGAGAGGCTCTGGTCGGACCAGCAGAGGTCCGGATGGGGTGAGGGTTAGAGGTTAATAAAACAAGGCTACTAGCCACAAGGCCTTTAGCGATTAGAAAGGTAAGAGAGGCCTCCTTGAGGCTGGAGCCTCCAGAAACGCCAAAGGGAGTCAGCCTAACTTACCCACGTGACCATTCAGAGGGAAGCCACCTGAGGTCTCTCCAGAGATCCTTCCACACCAAGTTCAAAGCCCCAACTGCCTCCACAGGAAGTTACCACCTCACTTCCTGCATCCACCTCTAATTTCAAGTGGACAAATGGCAGCCTCAACACTGTTTTGGACTGGGGCCGTCCCTTGTTCTAGATTTGTTACTTATTGTCTCATGTGGGTCACTGATCCTCCCTCCCCACTCAGGGAGGTGGGATGACATTATCTCTGATGGCTAGAGTCTAACTATGAATGAAGATGAGCTAATTCCATTTATACACCTCAGTCCCTGAATAATTATTTTATCAATTAACCCTCCCAGGTTTCAGTTTACTCATCTGAAAAATGGAATGATGTTTATACTACTCTACTTCACAAGGTTGTGAAGAACTTTGCCAAATGCTTCAAAATTATATATTGTGTTTTTATTCTACCTTTTAAATGCGAGTCATATTATCCTTGTCTTTGAAGATGATTGTCATCTAGACTAATTGTGAATATGCTATCAATCCAGTATCTTAGTAGTGATGTTAAGCATCACTATATTTAGCAATAATTCCTTTGTGCCATTGTGTTTGGTTAGCTGAGTTGGTTAGAAAATTGTGTTTATGAGACCAAAGACATGTGTTTAATTTCCCCATAGACTAGTTACTTTCATTGTTTTCTCTGCCTTCAAATTGCTCTCCTACTCCCAGCTAGCAAAAAATGACAGAATTGTACCATTTGTCACAAGGAGAACCAGATAAGAGAGTGTGAATGACTCAGCACAAATCCCCACTGCTTAGAGGAAGAGACTTCAAAATAAAAAGAAAAGCTTTGTTTAAAATATTTTCCATGTAATAATGGCTCCTTTATGTTTCCAAGGGTATGTCACTTTTGTTTCTTGTATCTACAATGTGGTCATCTCAACAATATGTTTTCCTGGCTTTTCAATCCAAGAGATCTAGAAGAGAATAAAAATGAAATGATATTCCTATAGAATCAACAATACTATAACCAGAAGCAACCCAAATGTGGTCAAAGATTCAGGAACATTACAATAAAGACAAGATTAAAAGAAGTGTTCTTATTGAGGTACTTTGATTATAGTTTATATTGACTTTGCAAAAGTAAATCTGAGGGAGGTAACATCCCACACACTGTGATTTGGATGATAAAATTAGAGAAATTAGTAGAATATTAGTTAAAAATTGACTTTTCAGAGAGAGATTGAGATATGTATCTTATAATAAGATCCTTATGATAAAAGGTCATTTAATCACAGCATTTGAATGTAATTTGTATTCGATTTCCTAAAGCACATACAATGGAGGAAAAGAATATGGGTTATAAATTTCAATATAAAGTACTATTTGCCAGAAAAAAAAGTATAATAAAGGTCACAAGCTTAGTTGGTGATTGTATCCACAGTGCAGCAGATTAGACAGCTCATTTTAGAAGAATCTGTTGCTCTGTGAAGCTTTTTCCCTCAAATCTCTTGTGTGCACCTACCATCTGTTTTTAAAAGAGCAATATACCTGTCTAGCCTCCAGCTATTTTGCCTGTAACTCCAGCAATCAGATGAAACATCCAATGGCTTGACAGAAATAGCAGCTCTTTCTGATTTTTCCAGAACAGCATTTTAGTTTCCCAGATCAGAAGAAAGTAATCTTTTTTTTTTTCAAGGAAGTGGCATGAGAAGACAATAGCAGTTCTCTAAGATTTCATGGAAGAATCAGGAATCTAAGAACAATACCCTTGGGGGTCTTGTTCCAATGGATATGGAAAGGATTAGAATACAGATTTAGGATTTGTTTTTATGAATCATGATTATATGAACCTCTCTGGTATTTATACCTTTCCCAATATTATTACCTTGTTAGGTTTATTACATATGAATTTTCCCTCTTCATGAATTCTGTAGTTCACCTTTTCTACTTGATCTCCCTCATATATGGCACCCCATCCTCATATTTCCATATAATGATCTGAGCTGTAAATTAAATATCTTCTTATTTTACCCTCTTTGAAGCCCTAACTTCTCTGAAAGATCTACTTAAGCATAAATGAAAATATTAGGAATTATCATATGAAGTCTTTTCTGATTCTCTCCACTACTTTCCTCAACCATAACTTATTTTCCATTTATTTTGTGTTGGTGTGTGTAAAATATATATATATATGTATATATATATATGAAACTCCAAAAGTTTTAGCAAATTTTCAAGTTTTAATAATTTTGTACATATAAATGTGACATGTGTGTTTTATAAGAATGAGATTAAGATATATTTTTTGATAGTTAAGCTTGATAAGTTAAGAAATGTGGAATGTTGTCCCAGAGGCTGCAAAGAGGCTGATGCAAACAAGAAATTCTGTGGAAGGTTTAGAATGTAAGGAGGAGAGGAGCAGAGAAGTGAAGTGACAGTTAGCCCTGGATGAAGAAAGGGTTAGTAAGCTGTTTTTCTCTCTCTCTCTATAACCACAGACTTGAGTTTGAGAGGAAAGGAGGAAAACCCTGCTGTATCAGTGTTTTTTTTTTCTTTGAACACTTTGGAAAACACTAGGAAGAGAACATGTTACCATCTACTATTGATACAATGTTTGATTTGAAGAAGATGGAGAATATCTTGTCTGTGCTTTGAACTCTGGGTTTCCTTTCAGAGTCACAGCTCAGTTTCATTGAGATACAGCCATTTTTGTCCTCACTATAACTTGGAGAAAACTTTAAGACATATATATCTGAATTCATGTAAAGATTTAGTTAGTTTATTTTAGATAGTTTTGGGGGGATTTTAGTCATTATAAGGAGTAATAGAGTAGCTTGGGTGAATTCCCAAGATTAGAAAAATTTGTCTTGTGACAAAAGAGGAGTGGGTGGTAATCTAGTTCCCTTAGTGCTAAGGTATCCTTATTGTATACTCCTTATATTTAAACCTTTATACTATAAATGAAATAGATATGAGCTTTCCTTTAAGGAGAACTCAGATACTTTGTAGACATCAGGCAAAGTATCCAGTGGAGTTCCCCAGCTTATTATAACAGTTTGCATATGAATGAATACTAGTATTTATGTGAAAAATGTATTTATACAATATTAAGCTACATATAATTATATATAGTTTGCATGTATATTCATCTATTTATGCATATTAACTTACTAATATTTTATTTAATTGTATAATGATAACTACCTTTATGTAGTGCTTAATATATGTAGGTATTGTGCAAAGCACTTAACAATTATTATCTCTTTGATTCTCACAGAAACTTTAGGAGTTAGGTCCCATTACTATTTCAATTTTAAAAATGAGGAAACTGAGTCAAATAGAAGTTGTAACATAATTAGATGTCACACAGCTAGTAAATGTCTAAAACTGGATATAAACATTGATTTTCCTGAATCCAGCTCAGTGCTCTATCCGTTGTAATACTAGATAGCAAATGGAACTACCTATATATACATAACCAATGTACATATATGTATACACAAACTGTATGTATACACAAACATACAGAAAATTATTACTATTGACTTCTTCCAAATATATGTATGCATGTACATATAGAGATATGTAGCTTATGATTTACAAAGCATTTTGCATACATTATTTATTCTTCAAATATATGTAGACATGGTGCTTTTTATATTTCTCTACATAAGAAAGGTCAATTGCATTTACTTCCCCAAAGAATTTCTAATTTTTTTATGCCTGTCTGAATGTACCAAGAGTGAAAGTTCAATTCAGAAAAATAAACATTTACTCCAAGCCAAGTAGTGACTGAAATTCAAAAAAAGCTAGAAAGCTACATCAGGGCCTCCTTTTGGCAGTAGGACTATGAATTAGAATTGGTTCTGTGAAAATGCTATGACTTCCCTATAATTATTCTTCTGAAGCTTTCAGTCTCCAAAAATATGTCCCTAAAGACCAGAAGAAAAATGGGCAATAACATGGTTTTGTTAGTTCAGGGCTCTGAACTTCCTAATAATTCAAAATGCCTTCACTTGATTTTTCTGAGATCCCCTCTCTTCATAATAACTCAAAATGCCTTCATTTGGACTCTCTTATGTTGTGGCAGCAGGTATATCAACTTTAAGCAAGAGATGACATCTCCTAGAAGCCATTTATGTTAGTAAATCAAGATACCTGGTGAGCTCTGACTCTTTCATAAAAGGGAATGACATTGAGCAAAACATATATCTTCATATCTTTAAAGAGAGAAAATTTTATTTTTTATACTCATCAGGAAAGTGTAAAAGGATTAATTTTACTCAGACTTAAGCAGGGAAGATTTTGGGGCTTTTAAATGATATAACAGTAACTCCTATTTTAAATAGTGTGATCTCTTTCTTCTCTCATCACGGACTGCTTGAACTTTTCTGGTCTTGAAAGGGAAAACCAGTCTTTTCTTGAAGAAAAATAATGTGATGATTGACTTTGTACCTAGGTTAGAATCTAAAGTGGAAAAAGCTGAAGTCATTGAACCAAATAACCAAAAACAAGAACAAAAACTAGTTCTAAAATTGAGATTTTGTTTCCACAGAATTTAAAAACAAAAGTATAAACAAAAGATTTATATTAAATGGAAAGAACCACCCTAGCTTCTCTGGCCATCAGTTTCTTTATATGTAAAATGAAGTGGTTGGACTAGATGTCCTCTAAAGTAATTTCTAGTTCAAAATTTATTATCCTAAACCTATAATATTTCTTTCATGCATATAAACTAAAATGAGTTATAACTAACTTGGTTTCTGTTTTCTACTTTGATCACAAAACCTTGAATTTAAATTTTTGCTCAGACTGTAAATTCAACTGTAAATTGGGGGCAATAATAACACAAGATTCTTATAAGGAGAAAATGATATAACATCAGTAAAATGCTTTGTAGTATTTAATGTGCTATATTAGATGATTATTATTATAGTTTATCCTTTTCCCCTTAAGGAAGTATCTTAAATTAAATATTTAATTACCAAAAGGAATTGGCAATGAATACAGCCATTGTTATCTGATAGATATATCCATAAATGACTAACAAATGAAGGTTTCTACCTAAAGTCCAGAGTAATCTAATATTTACAGGTATTAATGACTTATCTCTTCTTGCACTGTATATAACTACTGATCCAGATGATGTTTGTGAGCATGGATGATGTCATTATTGCTAAGATTTCCAAAAGCAGCAGCTTCACTGAGGAAGTCCAAGTGACCTTCAGAAGAGAACATGGCAGCTTAGGCATGTCACAACCTGATGCCAACTGGTTGTCATTTTCCTTTCCCCCCCCCCAAAATACAAAATTTCCTGTCTTCTCCCTCAGAATTTCCTAGGTACCAATTTAGGATAAGCCATCAGTCTGAGATATGTAAAAAAAATCATTTGAAATCTGTGACTTCAAGTCATCTACAGAACTTGTTTCCAACATGTGCTTTCTATAACTTTTATCACTGTATAAAGTGAAGAGGCACTAATATCAGGTATTGGATGAAGTGGAGATTGATGATTCTGAGTATAAAGCATCATGGCAGTAGCCTAAGTTCTGTTCATTGTAGCAGAGAGGATACTAGAGAAACTGCTTTTAACTCTCAAGAAGGAACTCTGTTTAGAGGGAGAAATTATTGACTGTAAAATAAGGAGGGAGACAGAAAAAAAGGAAGGAAAGAACAAAGTAGAGATATTTATTAACTTTTTGTTTTTGTTTTTTGCTAAATACTATTAAATTCTTAGATGACCACAAGGAACAGCAAGATTCCCTGCTCTTAAGGATCTCACACTTTAATTGAGGGAAACATATCAAGGAAGTTCAACTATTGGAAATACTGAGCAACCTTAAAATTCTTAGTTTACACTAGATTAGGTTAGATAAATAGATCGGAATGCAGTGCTGGAGCAATGTGCAGTATAGAAGAAGGGCAGATGACAAAGGTGAGTAGACTTTTTGAGCCAGAAGCAAAGGGGATGGTAAAGAGTGTTGAGCCTCCAACTCATTGAAGGAAAAGAATAGTTGACTTCCATTCTCATCCAAGAATGTAAGCACTCAGGAAGACTAGCTAGGGGGTGTAACAAAGGTGTTACAACCTTTTTTCCCCCTTACCTTTGGCACATAGTTTAAATAAATAGCATTCAGCTTATGTTGACAATATTGAGGCATAAGTTAGACAGTCTTTCAACATATTTGATAGCCATGGATTTAAGGAATTTGAGTTTAATCCATACTTGAACAAGGATAGAAACTAAAAACATTCCCCAGCTGCCATTTAGGCTTTACTCTGTAAAATGTATAGGTGTGTTGTTGTTGTTGTTTTTAACATTTCTTCATTCCTATTGCTAATATTTTTTAAAAATAGCATGGCTTGTTTTCAGTGAGAGAATCATTATTGTATTGGTGCAAGAAACCCAACCAACTCTCCATATGATTAATTTCTATGTCTTTCCACAAATCTTCTTTAGAATATCTACCCCCAAACTGATTTATTTTATTAAATAAGGAAACATCCCAGAAAATATTTCCTAAGTTAACAATTTCCATTTTTCTCATTCTCTTTAAAGTATGTTTTAAATATCACATGTTTTCATTTAGAACTGTGTCCTGCTGCTTAAATCAAATTAATTAATTTTCTTAGGGTCTTGTTTTTACTTTTTACCTCCTCCTTCATGATTCTGAGAAGAGAAATTTCATAAAAATATATTGTTGTTGTTGTTCTCCCTCTATCATTTTCAAAGAGAATCAATTAAATGACAAGGTGATGTCTTCATCTATGTGTGAATTTGATTTTAATGAGGCAGAGTTGAACAAAGTTATGAGTCACACTATTTCTTCCAGAGTCATCAAGATAAAAGTCTTAATGACTGGTGATGATGAAGTGGATGACACTGACAAGTTCTAAGTGTTCTGGAGAATCTTCTTATGCACACTTTCATCTGGGATAGTTTACACATGCCTGGAATTGTTTGGGGTCTATTAGTTACCCTCAACATGGGTTAATAAAGCCGAGAAGATTTACCAAAGTATGGCCATCATACTTTCTACAGCTTCTTGGAGCCACAAGTGAGAGTTGAATGCCAAGTGAACACCAAAGGGGGATGAGCTGCCCTGAAAAGGGCTCAGCAAACCTTTACATCAGAGGTGTTAATCCTTCTTGAACATGTATACACCCCATAAAACTATATATTTAAGAATGGAAGGTCCATCTAATGTACATTTACTTAAAGAAACATTTTATAGCGTCTATGTGCAATGAAGATCTCCTAAGTATTTTATATTGTCTGCACTTATTTAAAATGGAATTTCTCTTTCCATCTCTTCCTCTTCAGTTTTATTGGTAAAACTTGGTAAAAGATAAAAATTGGTAAAAATGCTAATGAAGGAATAATAAACTAGAGGAATTCCATGTGAACTGGAAAGACTTCCAGGAATTGATGCAGAGCAAAAGGAGCAGAGGCAGAAGAACATTGTACACAGAGACCAATACACTGTGGTAAAATCGAATGTAATGGATTTCTGTACTAGCAGCAATGCAATGACCCAGGACAGCTCTGAGGGATTTATGGTAAAGAACGTTACCCACATTTAGAGGAAGGACTGCAGGAGAGGAAACATATAACAATCCATGAACACATGGATTGGGGTGGACATAATTGGGGATGTAGACTTGAAAACTACAACACCAATGCAACTATCAACAATTTGGAAATAAGTCTTGATCAATGACACATGTTAAAACCAGTGGAAATGTGCATTGGCCATGGCTGGGGGGAGTGCAGGGGTGAAGGGGAAAGTAGGAGCATGAATCATGTAACCATGTTAAAAATGAATATTAATAAATATTTTTTAAAAATGCCAATGTTTTATATGGGATTATTTTATACTTCCCGATTTTATTGAACTTGTTAATTGTTTCAAGTTTTTTGTTCTTGTTTTTGATTCTATAGAGTTCTCAAAGTACTTCATCCTTTTATCTACAGTTATGAATTTGTTTATTTACTATTTTCTTGCTTAAGTTTTTTTCATAACTTATTGTGATAGTTAGCATATTTAGTACAGTATATAATTGTGGTGATAATGGAAATCTTTGCTTCCACTCTAAAATTATCAGGAAAGTTTCAAGTTCATCCATATTAGGGATAATGCTTACTATTCATTTCTTTAACATTTAATAATTTTTATTTTTTTAGAAAAGTTGACATGGTTAAATGATTCATGCTCTTACTTTCCCCTTCACCACCCCAACCCCCCCCCATAGCCAAAGTGCATTTCCATTGGTTTTAACATGTGTCATTGATCAAGACCTATTTACAAATTGTGATAGCTGGATTGGTGTGGTAGTTTCGAGTCTACAACTCCAATCATATCCTCTTCAACCCATGTGTTCAAGCACTTGCTTTTCTTCTGTGTTTCCACTCCTGCAGTTATTCGTCTGAATGTGGGTAGCGTTCTGTTCCATAAATCCCTCAGAATTGTCCTGGGTCATTGCATTGCTGCTAGTACAGGAGACCATTACATTCTATTTTACCACAGTGTATCAGTCTTTGTGTACAATGTTCTTCTGGCTCTGATCCTTTCAGTCTGCATCAATTCCTGGAGGTCTTTCCAGTTCACATTGAATTCCTCCAATTTATCATTCCTTTGAGCTCAATAGTATTCCATCACCAGCATATACCACAACTTGTTAAGCCATTCCCCAATTGAAGGACATACCCTCATTTTCTAGTTTTTTGCCACCACAAAAAGCACAGCTAGAAATATTTTTGTACAAGTCTGTTTATCTATGATCTCTTTGGGGTACAAACTCAACAATGGTATGGCTAGATCAAAGGGCAGGCATTCTTTTATAGCCCTTTGAGCATAGTTCCGAACTGCCATCCAGAATGGTTGGATCAGTTCACAACTCCACCAGCAATGCATTAGTGCCCCAATTGTGCCACATCCTCTCCAACATTCATTACTCTCCCCTGTTATCATTTTAGCCAATCTGCTACTTGTGAGGTGATACCTCAGAGTTGTTTTGATTTGCATTTCTCCAATTATTAGAGATTTAGAACACTTTCTCATGTACTTATTGATACTTTTGACTTCTTTATCTAAAAATTGCCTATTCATGACCCTTGCCCATTTATCAATTGGGGAATGGCTTGATTTTTTAATACAATTGATTTAATCCCTTGTATATTTGAGTAATTAGACCCCTGTCAGAGTTTTTTGTTAAAAACATTTTTTCCGAATTTGTTGTTTCCCTTCTGATTTTGGTTGCATTGTTTTTGTTTCTACAAAAGCTTTTTAATTTAATATAATCAAAATTATTTATTTTACATTTTGTAATTTTCTCTAACTCTTGCTTTGTTTTAAAATCTTTCCTTTCCCAGATATTCTGTGTTCACTTAACTTATTCATAGTATCACTCTTAATATTCAAGTCATTCACCCATTCTGAATTTATCTTGGTGTAGGATGTGAGATATTGATCTAAACATAATCTCTCCCATATCATTTTCCAAATTTCCCAGCAGTTTTTGTCAAATAGTGGATTTTTGTCCCAAAAGTTAGGCTCTTTGAGTTTATCATACACTGTCTTGCTGATGTCACTTACCGGAGTTTATTTCAATGATCCTCCCTTCTGTCTCTTAGCCAGAACCCTATTGTTTTGCTGCTTTACAGTATAGTTTAATATCTGATATTGCTAGGCCACCTTCCTTCACATTTCTTTTCATTATTTCCCTTAATATTCTTGATCTTTTGCTATTCCAAATGAACTTTGTTAAGTTTTTTCTAATTCAGTAAAAAAGTTTTTTGGTAGTTTGATAGATATGGCTCTAAATAGGTAAATTAATTTGGGTAGAATGGACATTTTTATTATGTTAGCTTGTCCTACCCATGAACAATCAATGTTTTTCAAATTGTTTAGATCTAGTTTTAATTGTTTAGAAAGTGATTTGTAGTCATATTCATATAATTCCTGTAATTGTTTGGGTAGATAGATTCCCAAGTATTTTATATTGTCTGGGTTACCTTTTGCTGCTCTAATGTCTTGGAAATATATAGAAATGCTGATGATTTATGTGCATTTATTTTGTATCCTACAACTTTGCTAAAGTTGTTGATTATTTCTAAAAGCTTCTTAGTTGATTCTCTAGGATTTTTTAAGTAAACCATCATATCATCTGCAAAGAGTGACAGCTCAGTCTCCTCATTGCCTATTTTGATACCTTCAGTTTCTTTTTCTTCTCTAATTGCTAATGCTTGTGTTTCTATTACAACGTTAAATAAGAGAGGTGATAATGGGCATCCTTGTTTCACTCCTGATCTTATTGGAAAGGCTTCTAATTTATCCCCATTGCATATGATGCTTGTTAATGGTGTTAAGTATATACTGTTTATTATTTTTAGGAAAGGACCTTCTATTTCTCTACTTTCCAGTGTTTTCAATAGGAATGGATGCTGTATTTTGTCAAAGGCTTTTCCAGCATCTATTGAGATAATCATGTGATTTTTGTTTGTTAGATTGTTGAAATCGTCAATTATGTGAATGGTTTTTCTACTGTTGAATTATCCTTGCATTCCTATTATAAATCCCACCTGGTCTTCTTGGATGGTCCTCTTGATCACTTGCTGGAGTCTCTTTGCTATTATTCTATTTAAGATTTTTGCATCTATGTTCATTAGGGAGATTGGTCTATAGTTTTCTTTCTCTGTTTTTGATCTCCATGGCTTTGGAATCAGTACCATATTTGTGTCATAAAAGGAATTTGGTAGGGCTCTTTCTTTGCTTATCATATCAAGTAATTTGTATAGTATTGGGATGAGTTGCTCTTTGAACGTCTGCTGGAATTCACTTGTGAATCCATCAGGCAGTGGCAATTTTTTCTTAGGGAGTTCTTTGATGGCTTGTTCAATTTTTTTTTCCTGATATGGGATTATTTAGGTATTCTATTTCTTCTGCTGTTAATCTGGGCAATTTATGTTTTTGTAAATATTCATCCATATCTCCTAGATTTCTATATTTATTGCCATATAATTGGGCAAAATAGTTTATTATGATTGCCTTGATTTCCCCTTCATTAGAGGTGAGGTCTCCCTTTTCATCTTTGATACTGTCATTTTGGTTTTATTCTTTCCTTTTTTATTAGATTGACCAGTGCTTTGTCTATTTTATCTGTTTTTTTCAAAATACCAGCTTCTATTCTTATTTATTAATTCAATAGTTCTTTTACTTTCGATTTTATTAATTTCTCCCTTAATTTTTAGTATTTCTGATTTAATTTTCATCTGGGAGTTTTTAATTTGCTTGCTTTCTAATTTTTTGAGTTGCATGCCAAATTCATTGATCTCTGCCCTCCCTAATTTGTTAATATATGCACTCAAGGATATAAATTTCCCCCTGAGTACTGCCTTGGCTGCATCCCGCAGAGTTTGGTAGGATATCTCATCATTGTCATTCTCTTCAATGAAATTGTTGATTGTTTCTATAATTTCTTCTTTGACTTGCTGGTTTTTGAGAATCATGTTATTTAATTTCCAATTAATTTTTGATTGGCTTGTCCAGGTGCCCTTACTAATTATTATTTTTATTGCAATATGATCTGAGGTTACATTTATTATTTCTGCTTTTTTGCATTTGTTTACAGTGTTTTTATGCCTTATTACATGGTCAATCTTTGTGAATATACCATGTACAGCTGAAAAGAATGTGTATTCCTTTGTGTCCCTATTTTTTTTCTCCACATATTAATTAAATCAAATTTTTCTAGGATATCATTCACCTTTCTTATCTCTGTCCTATTAATTTTTTGGTTTGATTTATCTAGATCTGAAAGAGGAATATTTAGACCTCCCACTAGTATGGTTTTGCTATCTCTTTCCTTCTTGTGCTTTGCTGGTTTCTCCTTTACGAATTTAGATGCTATGCCATTTGGTGCATACATATTGAGCACTGTTATTTCCTCATTGCCTATACTGCCTTTTATCAGGATGTAATTACTTTCCCTGTCTTTTTAAATCATATCTATTTTTATTTTGGCTTTGTCAGAAATCATAATAACCACTCCTTTCTTCTTTTTCTCATTTGAAGCCCAAAAGATTTTGCTGAAGTCCTTTACCTTAAACCTATGTATGTCCAACCACCTCATATGTGTTTCTTGTAGACAACATATGGTAGGATTTTGGTTTCTAATCCACTCTGCTATTTGCTTCTTTTTTATGGGTGAGTTCATCCCATTCACATTCAGAGTTATAATTATCAGTTGTGTAATCCCTAACATTTGGTATCCTCTCCTAGTTCTACCTCTTCTTCTTAGGCTATTTCCTTTTAAACCAGTGGTTTGTTTATGGCAGTAAGCCTTGTCCCCTCCCTTGATTAACTTCCCTTTCTACCCCCTCCCTTATTATTCCCCTCTTTTTATTTTTAACGGCCTAATGAATTCCCTCCACCTTCTTCTCTGCTCCCTTTTCTACCTCCCCACTACCCTGCTCCCCTTGGTTTATGCCTTATGATTTTCTCAGTAGGGTTAGAGTTTTATATCCCAATGTATATAGCTATTCTTCCCTCTCAGGGTTAATTCCACTGAGGGTAAGATTTAAATATTGCCTCTTAATACTCTCTTCCTCTCCTTCTTATAAGAGTATTCATCCCTTCCCATTCCCATGCCACCTTTGTGTGTAATAGAATATCATATTTTTCTTATTCATTCAAGTTTCTCTTGGTGTCTTCTAATATTCACCCCCATCTTAGACCATTTAATATTCCAACCTCTCCCTATGAATAATTCTTCTATAGTGAATACTATAATAGTGAATAGATTTCACTACAAAAAATTATAAATAACAAATCTCCACATAGGAATACAAATAATTAAATCTTATTGAAGTCCTTGAAGAAGCAAATTAAAAAAAATCTGTTTTCTTACTTTCCTTTCTGTTTCTTATTTACCTTTTCATGTTTCTCTTGATTTTTGTGGTTCGATATGGAACTTTCCATTTAGTCCTGGTCTTTTCTGTGCAAAAACTTGGTAATCTTCTATTTTGTTGAATCCCCAACCTTTCCCCTAGAAGTATATAATCTGTTTTGATAGGTAAGTGATCCTTGGTTGTAGGCCCAGTTCTTGTGCCTTTCTGAATATCATATTCCAAGACTTTTGGTCTTTTAGCATGGTGTCTGCCATATCCTATGTGATCCTGATTGGTGCTCCTTGATATCTGAATTGTCTCTTTCTGGCTTCTTGTAATATTTTTTTCTTTTACTTGGAAGCTCTTGAATTAGGCTATTATATTCCTGGTGATGATCTTTTCAGGGTCTAGTGTAGAGGGTGATCTATGGATCCTTTCAATGTCTATATTGCCCTCTTGTTGTAGAACTTCAGGGCAGTTTTGCTGAATAATCTCTTTTAGTATGGAGTCCAAATTTCTATTAATTTCTGATTTTTCTGGAAGACCGATGAATCTCAAATTGTCTCTTCTAGACCTGTTTTATTTATCTGTCAATTTCTCATTGAGATATTTAATATTTCCTTCTATTTTATCAATCTTTTGACTTTGCTTTCTTTGTTCTTGCTTTCTTGAGAGATCACTAGCTTCTAATTGCTCAATTCTAGCCTTTAGAAACTGGTTTTCCTTTTCAAAGTCGTCAGTTCTGGTCTTTGATTTATTTGCTTCCCTTTCCAATTTGAAATTCTGCCTTTTAAAGTGTTAATTTCTTGCCTGATTTTGTTTTCCAATTTGTTTACCATTTTGTTTGATTTTTTGACATCTTTCTCCAATTGGGAGTTTCTCTCTTCTAACCTGTATATTTCCTTTTGAGCTATTTCCCACTTCTCTCATCCAATCTCTTCCATCTTTCTCATCATCTTTGATTTGAACTCTTCAAGAGCTGGTGACGAGTTTTCATTATTTTGGGAAGGTTTGGATATGATTATTTGTTTGTTCTCCTCTGCTGTTTGCTCTGTTGTCTGGATTTTCTCTTTGTAAAAGTTGTCAAGTGTTAAATATTTCTTCTTATTGATCTTTCTCTTTTGGGGTTCTTGTGGATGGCTTGCCATTGTGAGCCGCGTGTCTTCTCAGGTTTATCCTCATACCCAGGGTCTGTCTGTATTCTTTAGGTTCTTGAGGTTTCAGGTCTAGTTATTCTCAGGATCAAGCTTCCTGGTGGTCCCCTTGCTTATTCCTCTGCCCAAAGCTCCTTTAACAGTCTCAGGGCCCTGCTTCCATAGTGAAGCAGCCCTCTGTACTGAGTCCCCACCCAAGGTTCATGCCCGCGGTCAGGATTCTCGTCTGCAACTGTGTGAGAGCCTGCTCTCAGAATCCGCATCCATGCCTGTGCTCATGGTCTGTGTTCAAAGTCCACTTGTTTTCTTTAGCCTCTTGTGGTCTTAAGTCTTGTTGCTCTCAGGAGTAGGCCATGGTGATCTCAGGTAGCTGCCAAGGACTTAATGGATGCCCCAAACTTGCTCTAGCTCTTGTGAGCTGGCTTTGACCCTGTAGGTGGTGTGTGTGTGTGTGTTGCTCAGCTCACGTTTTAGTGAGAGCTATTTCACCCCCTTTTAGTGAGAGCTATTTCACCACCCTGATCCCTGGTACCTTCAATGCTGAGCCCTTTTGTGGCGTCCCTTTGTTTGTCTGGATTTGTTTTTATGTCCTCTTGAGGAGTCCTATATGTGTGGGTTAGGAGAGATTAAGCAGCTACTTTTTTCTCTGCCGCCATCTTAAACCGGAAGTGTCCTTACTATTTATTTTTGATAAATACTACTTATCATTTTAAGAAAGGTTAATTGTGCTTTTTAAAGTTTTTTTAATAGGAATGTACATTGTTATTTTGTGGAAGCATTTTCTGTTCTTCTATAGATATAATTATATTACTTTTATTTTTAACTTTATTCTTATGGTTGTTGAGTTTTTCTTAATTTCTCCCTTTTTCTATTTAAGAGGAAAAGGAACAATATGATTTCTGAGTAAGAGTCCACCTGCTGTTTAAATTGTCAGTTGGTGACAATTAGAAGGGTGTGACTGAAAATTAGTTACAGCTGGCAGTTGGAAAGGGACTTTTGTCTCTAGGTCCCCTCGGGAGAGGAGTGTGTGTGGCTTGCTCTCTCTTGGACTTTGAGGAGTCAGAGAAATGGATTTAAGGGCCTTAACAGCCTTAATGATTATTGATAATCATGGGTAGATAAGTAGATAGATAGTGGGTAAATTATTAGATAGTCAGAAAAGTTAGGCCAGAACCTGTCTCCAGCAGAATACATTGCCCTTGAAGGAAGATAGATTTAGGGTTTTCTAGAAAATTTTAGTTTCGGATTGGGATCTTATGTTTAGTTAAAATGTTATAAGATTATGCTCATTTTCCTCCTTTCAATTTCCTATCCATGCTTTCCTATGTACTTTCCTAATAATAAACTGTTTCGTGTTTAAAAAAATTCTCTCCTGATTTTTGTTCAAACTCCTACCCCAAAAATCTGAATTTTTTTGTGTAAGTTCCATTGCCATAATTTCCCTGTTGCTATTTTATTAAATGTTTGATTCATTGGAGAAATTAGTCTATATTTTTCCTTTTCTGTTTTTGTCCTTACTGGTTTTGTTATGAGTACTATATTTGTGTCATAAAAAAGAATTTTGCAGAAATCTTTCTTTAGTGATTTTCTTAAAAATATACATACAAGGATACAAATATCTCCTTTGTAATGTTTTGGCTATGTCCCACAAATTTTAGAATATTGTCTTATTGCTAGCATTTTTTTAACTACATTTATTTATTATTTATATGATTTTCTCTTGAACCAATTGTTCTTTAGGATTTAGGATTAGATTACTCACTTTCTTGTTAGCTTTTAATATATACATTTATAGTCCATTATAAATACATTATAAATGTATATTATAAATGTAAGTTTTATTGTATTCACAAAGGAAACATTCAATATTT
This sequence comes from Gracilinanus agilis, assembly GCF_016433145.1. NCBI lineage: Eukaryota > Metazoa > Chordata > Mammalia > Didelphimorphia > Didelphidae > Gracilinanus > Gracilinanus agilis. Next base: position 25,293,329 of record NC_058135.1, read on the forward strand.
CTGCATATTTTAGTCATTTTTTGACATGGTGCCATGTATAGTTGAGAAAAGGTACTATATACTCCTTTCTATTGCTATTCAGGTTTCTTCAGAGATATCTCATATCTAACTTTTGGAACATTTTTCTCATCTCCATGACTTACATATTTTATGATTTACGTCATCTAGCTCTGAGAAGGAAAGGTTGTAGTTCCCCAATAGAATTATTTAATTCTCTGTTTCCTCTTATCATTCATTTAACTTTTACTTTAGGAATTTGGATGTTATGTCATTTGGTGCATAGAAGTGCATTGATATTACTCCATTGTCTGTGGCTCCTTTTAGCAAACTGTAGTTTCTCTGCTTGTTTTCAATTAGTTCTATTTTTTCTTTTGTTTTGTCTGAGATCATGATTTCCATCCTTGCCTTTTTTATTTTAACTTGGGTGCACCATGAGACATATTATTCCTCCAGGTCATTATTTTAACTCTCTGTGTGTCTCTTATTATCTAGTATGTTTCTTCCAATCTATTCTGCTATTTATTTTTATTTATGGCTGAGATAATTTCATTCACATCAGCCTTTATCACTAAGTATATATCTTCTCCCGTGCTATTTTTTTTAGTAAGATCAGTGTTGAGCTTTATATCATTTATTTATTTGTTTGTTTGTTTTTAACCCTTACCTTCAGTCTTGGAGTCAATACTGTGTAATGGGGGTTAAGTGACTTGCCCAGGGTCACACAGCTGGGAAATGTCTGAGGCCAGATTTTAACCTGGGACTTTCTGTCTCTAGGTCTGTCTCTCAATCCACTCTGCTACCCAGCTGCCCCACTACAGTGCTATGTTCATTCCATTCATCCTTCCCTTTTTTATTTTATCTTATCTTCCTCACAAGTTTGTTTTATTTCTGACTACTGACTCCCTTAATCAACTCTACTTTCTATCACTCTCCCTTTTCCTATACATTTCCCCTACTATTTCCCGTTTGAGTAAGATAGGTTTCTATCACCAATTGAGTATGTGGTTTTTTTTTTATTAAGTATTTTCCAATCAGGAAAATCAATATTGAACTGTATTATTTATTGGTAATATTTCTATGTGAAACCTTTCTTAAACCTTGAGTTTTGAAAGTCATCCTGCTCCCAACCTAATGTAATTTACTCCCAGACCTCAAGACATTGAACTTTTTTCCAAGGTTTCTAAAAAATTGGAAAATGAGGGGATGTCCATTGATTGAGGAATGGCTAAACAAGTTGTGGTATCTGATGGTGATGGGATACTATTGTGCTTGAAGGAATAATGAACTGGAGGAATTCCATGTGAACTGGAACAACCTCCAGGAACTGATGCAGAGAGAAAGGAGCAAAAAGAGGAGAATATTGTACACAGAGACTGATACACCGTGGCACAATGGAATGTAATTTACTTTTCTACTAGCAACAATGTACTAATCCAGGACAATCCAGAGGAACTCATGAGAAAGAATACTATCCACATTCAGAGAAAGAACTGTGGGAGTAGAAATACAGAAGAAAAAACATAAGATCAATCATATAGTTCAATAGTGATATAATTTGGGTTTTTATGTTAAAAGATCACTCTACTAAAATATGAATAACAGGGTAATAGGTTTTGAACAATGATGCATGTATAATGCAGTGGAATTGCTTGTTAGCTCCAGGAGTGGGGAGGAAAAATGGGTATGCAATCATGAATTATGTAACCATGGAAAATTTTTCTAAATTAAAAAAGGGAAAAAATAAATTAAAAGCAGCTCATAATGATAGGAATCACAAACCAACAGAAAGATAGAAAGAGGGTTTTGCTATGGAAAAGGACATGAAAGGTAGGCAGAGGGAGTTGATTTTCATGGGATAAGGTGTAATCAGAAATAAAATTATCATATAGGAGTGCTGGCTCACCATCCCCCACCTATAGTGCTGGGTTCAAAACCTCAGCATCACCAATCTGGGGATCCAGGGACCTTGCCTACATCAACAACAGAGGGCCTGGAACTCTACACCACACCTTGGAGTCCCCAAACCTGCCACCAGCCCATAGGGAGGCCAGAAACTGTAGAGCTTGGGTTTTTCAAGTCTGCTCAATGGTAAAGGCTATTTTCCAGTGCAAAAGAGCTCAGAATGCTGAGTCCATACATCAGCAGAGAAGATAAAATAATTAGCTTTCAGAACTCCCAGTACACAGGCAAAAAAAAA